>NC_090402.1:13526427-13829552 GCF_036365525.1 Heterodontus francisci
GAAATCCTCACCTTGCATTTCTTGATTTTTGGCAATAATGTGGCTCAAATTGCGAGCTCAACAGTGTAGGAATTCACAACTATGCACTTCTATCTGCCACCTTGTGTCACTGGTACTCTAGTTTCTTGTATGTTTTAATAAAACCAGATTAATGAGCAAACCTTCTGGCCAAATGAGTTCCACCTGTTCACAGACTAGCTTAACTTCCTTTTGAAATGTCACATATTGATGTATGCTTGACATTGCGCATGCACTGGAAAATCAGAGCTGCATTCTTACCACAGAATTTGCAAACATCTGGCTGACCTGTGGAAAATTTGCCAGTTCCATTTCATAATTTTCCCCCTTTCTGGGGCTCCTGGCATCTTCCCTGAAGCAGGTCCATGAATTGAACTTAGCTGCACATTGTGGGTAGACTGAGACATCAAGAATTCTGTCCAGAGTGTGTAGCAACATCCAGAGCAGCAGCGGTAACTTTAATAGGAGCTGAAAATGTTGGACAAGAAAATTGGGGGTGGGGTTGAGAATTGGACCTGTGAACTGGAGGAGGAGGGTGGGTAATATCAGCTTGAATTGGAGTGGGAAGAATGCAGGTGTGAATTGGAAAAAGGAAGCGTGCTTGTGAACTGGGTAGGAAGATCAGCACAAGCTAGAATGGTCTCCCAGCTAGAGCAGTGGTGGTGAAATACCCACTATAGCTTACAATTCTTCAGAGAATGAAGAAAAATCTCTGCATTTTGTGTCTCAATCTGTAATTTCCCATTGGCTTTGCCATTATGTGCACTTCAAGTGATTCAGTAGTCTAATCTGAGGGGATTGATGCTGCAGAATCCATTCTGGTTGTATTATGGGGCAATTGGTCAATTTCCATAACACTTAACACCACAAAAATTGCTTGTGCACATTTTATTTTCTGGTCACAGGACTGGCCTTGTTGGCTAGAAAGGTTGGTTCAGGCTAGTGAAAGGAAATACCAATGCTGACCTGTGCAGCAGGCTGAGAAAAACTGCCTGCAGGAGGCTGGAACAAATGAGTTGTCCTGTCAGCAGCAATTGTACTGGGCACCCATGCATAATCAGGTTGTGGTAAAATTCACCTCTGAACAACTTCTGTATTTCTTGAGGTGATGTTTCATCCCCTCTTTTTCTTGCGGTGCTGTCACTAAAATTGGAGTTGTTGTTGGGACAGCAGTGAATGTTGAATCAGCATTATGCTAAAAGTGAGTCGTGTGACACGTGTGCTGTCTGTGCTGTGGCTGCTGTCAGCTTGCTTTACTTCATGTTTATTGCCTGTGATGGCGAAGCATAAATTTCTAAAAGTCTAGTGAAAGTGAAATCCCAGTTCAAACCAGTTTTGTGCCTTGACTCTTAGTCTGCTGTCCACCAGAGTATAACTAAAGAAATCCACTTTTTCCTATACATTCTACCTCTTGTACTCCAATTTGCTATATGGATATTCAGTATTGTCACTAGGTTTTTTTAATAAAGTGCTGTTGTGAACTTATGGAATTTTTGTACCGTGTTCACTTTATAGCTTTAAAAAGTATAGTCATGCAACTCCCAAAAATACAAAATGGGTATGTGGAACAGACACCCAGCAAAGGTAGTTTATTCTGAGTCAGCCAACGCCTTAAAAGAAATTTTGGATTGATAATTGCTGAAGAGTGAGGTGAATGGTTATAGAGATCATAACTTTTTTTTCCTTGAAGTTGGGATAGGAGCTTGGTGTTTCTTAAAGTAGGGATCAGCAGGTGGTCTTAGTTGTCAGGGTTCAGTCTATGATAGAAAAATTACATGGGCCCTGGAAAAAGTGTGCTTGATAGCCTGAATGGCTTTTTTCACACTCTGGACTTGATGTTTACTGTTTGATGTGTGTTTCATGCCTTTGTTACCTCGAGACTTGACTCTTCCAAAGCACTTCACCCACATTCTACCCTTCGTACACTTTGGATTATCCAAAACTCGGCCCAGTTCCTGTTTACCTATCACCCCTGTGCTCATTGACCTACATTGGCTCCCAGTCAAGCAATGTCTTGATTTTAGAATTCTCATCCTTTTTTTCAAATCCTTCCATGCCTCACCCCTCCCTACCTCTGTAATCTACCCCAGCCCTTCAACCTTCTGAGATTTCTGTGCTCATCTAATTCCTTTTGAGCATCCCAGACGTTAGTATCTCCACCATTGGTGGCTGTGCCTTCACATTCCTCCTTTTAAGATGGTCCTTCAAACCTATCTCTTTGGCCAAGCTTTTGGCGATCTTACTTAATATCTCCTTATATGGCTTGGTGACGTATTTTGTTTTATGGTGCTCCTGTGAAGCGTCCTGGGGTGGTGTATTGTGTTAAAGGCGCTATATAAATATAAGTTGTTAGGAGAGAGAATTTTGTACTATGTAATGCTAAGGTAAAGAACCTGATGGTGGGAGCAGATTGAGGTAAAGCTTTAAGAATGTCAGATACTATTAAAGCATACTGGTTAATTATGATTTTCCTCTCTAGCTTGCTGTTACCAGTAGACTAAATGGTGCCAGTACTAGATTTTAAAGTGTTTTAAGTTTTAGTAAATGGATTCATAAATGGAAACCTCTTCAGGGGTGTGGACAAGTCCATAAACACATGATAATGAATGGATAGCTCAGAAAACTAAGTGTCTGGCCAAAACTGACCCCCTCGTTCAATAATTACACTGGCATGTTTTATTAGTACCGACTTGCGTTTTTTTTTTCCATTAACTAGGTTTAAAGTCTCAACTGTTTCAACAATATGTCTGAAGCTATCCTTACCAAACCTTTCTTGCTGCTTTAATGATGTGTTATATGCACTACATATGTTAAAATGTTCAGCATTTATTGATGTTCAACGTGTGAAACTAGTGATTTAAATCTTAGCCTTTTAATTTACAGCAAATGGGTAAAAATGAAAAATAGCAAGAAGTGTTTTAGAAATGTGAAGGACATATTTTCTCTTTGTCAAGTCTGAGATCTTTGAAGCCTGTTTTTTGGAGAGGTAAACTTAGTTGGACTCCTTTACATTTTCATGAAGAGAATAATGAAGTGGCTTAAATTTCTGACACAACCCTTGACCTGTTTTAACTAAACTAATGATGACTGAATGGAGCTGTTTTTAAGATGAAACGTGACTCAGATCACCCAAAATTGGTTCTCTTCTCTTTCCCCCCACTACCCCCCCAACCACACAAAATCCACATTAAAAAAGACCAGTTCATTTGACTATATTGTGGTTGTGAGAACAGGGGCGGGTGAAGGAGCACACACTTTGAAAACCCAGGGCCTCATTGTGCACGTCCACAGCTTAATGTGAGTTACAATATGCTGAAGCTAATGTGACATTAATTGTTGGTTGAGGTTTCGGTTCATGATCTTGTGTGAATCTCCTCTTAACCGCTCCCCCCCCCCCCACCTCCCCCGTCCCTCTTTGGAAGGAGTGTAATTGAAATCTGACTGCATAACCAGTGTTTCATGGGTCTTTTCAGGATCACTCTATCTCCCAGTCTCTAAAGTTGATGTCCGGCATTGCCTTTTCAGTAGCTCTGACCAGCTGAAAGAATTCTGAAAAGGCAGTGAGGCAATAGAAATGTCAAGTGCTTTCTGTTTTGGGTGAAGGCAGGAGCTAGAAGATAAATCGTTACTTCTCTTCACCATATTACCATGATAAAAAAAAAATTGATGGATAATTCTCTAGTGCTGGGCAGTGTCACTGCTGTCTTTTTAGTGGTTTGATTAATTGCTTTACAATTTTCATCAAGTACCATTGCAGTCGGTTTCACATTGCACCCCTGTCAGGCGGAAGAATAGACTGACTGTTGAACGTGTCTGCGACTGGCCACCAAGCGTCTTGCAAGTGACCTCCCCCAGTGGGTGCATTAACCACCAAGGGCATCCCTTTGGACACACTGGAGGAGGGGGACAGAGTGAGAGAAGCAGTCAGAGCAAGCACACACAACTCAACAAGTAATTGATGTTAGGACATAAACATTAGATTTTAATCAGCGTGAGGGTTTGAAAAGGCTTTGAGCTCAGATTGTTCAGTGAATAAAGCAGGCGTAAATTGGCTACATCTAGGAAGGCCACGCTTTAATTGATTTTGTCGGGGAATAGCATCGTTTTTTTTAAGTTCCTTGGCTTTCCATATGTTTAACAGGTACTGTCCCTGCTGTCTGCAAACATTACAAAAGGATGCAATTAAAAAGGCACTTTCCACAGCAACTGTTTGGGGGAGGGTAAGAATTGTGCCATGAGAAATCTTTGTGAATGAATTTCTTTAACACATGAATATCAATTTAGTAATTGCTAGTGGGCTTTTTACAGTCATTACATTTATAAAATATATTGTTTTACTAAATATGAAGTTGCAGATAGGCATTTTTTTTACCAGTAAGGTGCAAATTGCAAATTAAATGCAGCACATTAAATCTTTTTTTGAGTTTTTTAAAAAACTTGCTGTGTGAGTTCTATGCTTTGAATTATGAAGTGCCTTCAGCTTGATCTAGTCTGCTGACAGTATTCAACATATATTGCAGTAACTGAATTTTCTAGTGGTGTTGTCAAACCCACAGGTTACAGCATTAATAAAGTTAGCACCATTGTTCATTGAGATTTTTGCTTAGGCCCTTGCAATTGTTGGTATAAGTCAAATGGCCTGACCTGATTTTGTCGCAGGAATTGTTAACATGATAGCTCGCTCTGGTCACATAAATTTGCTGTTCTGACCGCTCATCGTTCTTTAATGATTACTTGTGGTTAATGAGGCTTTTTTTTTAAACGTATTCTCAAAGATATGATTGCATTTTATTCCCATTGTATTTGCACATTTGTTCCATAAGGCATTTTCCACTAGGTGTTTGTAGTGATGGTGTGTTGCCTTCAATTTCTACTTGTGCCTTTAGTGAACAGTTTAGGTTGTCCAACAAGAATATGGTCCATGTGTCAAATGTTTAAAAAGCTGTTTTAATTGTTTTTGTCATCAATTGCAGTCTTTTCTCTTTGTCTCCCTCTGCACTCCCCCACCCCCCACCACCACCAGAACCAAATTCACCAAAAAAATCCGAACACTGCTTAGTGAGAGATGTACAATTAGCAAAGAGCAGATGGTCTTTTTTTTTTAAACCGATTAGTGTCTTCTGATATAGAAAGTGTGTAGCTGGAAAGGAAATTCCTACAGATCCAACTTTTGTGTTTTGATCAGTTTAGAGAACTTGGGCATTTTTGATGTCTATTAATTGAAAAGAAAGGGTATTTGTTTCAATATAATGGTTATCTTCATTAGGTTAAAGTGAAGCAATCTTCTCATCTACATTATATTTGAAATATTCTGACTTGCCTAAGTGCTAACTAAAGTTGGTACATATGCTGCAAGTCAAATGGTTGATGCTTGCACATGATCATTCAGGATGCTGAGGGGGTGATAGAGAGCAGTTATAGGGAAGTAGTAACACCTAAGTTACAGGATAAAGGTAGCTGGGTGACCGTCAGGGGAGGGAGAGGGAATAGGCGCACAGTGCAGGGATCCCCTGTGGCCGTTCCCCTCAATAATAAGTATACCGTTTTGGATACGGTTGCGGGGGGTGACCTACCAGGGGAAAGCCACAGTGGCCAGGTCTCTGGCACTGAGCCTGGTTCAGTGGCTCAGAAGGGAATGGGGGAGAATAGGAGAGCGATAGTGATAGGAGATTCAATGGTTAGAGGAACAGACAGGAGATTCTGTGGTCGCGAACGAGACTCCCGGATGGTATGTTGCCTCCCGGGTGCCAGGGTCAGGGATGTCTCAGATCGAGTCTACAGGATTCTTAAGGGGGAGGGGGAGCAGCCAGAGGCCGTGGTACATATCGGTACCAATGACATAGCTAGGAAAAGGGATGAGGACCTGAAAAGCGAATATAGGGAGTTAGGTTGGAAGCTGAAAGGCAGGACGAGCAGAGTCTCAGGATTGTTACCGGTGCCACGTGCTAGTGAGGCTAGAAACAGGGAGCGAGTGCAGCTGAACACGTGGCTACAGAACTGGTGTAAGAGGGAGGGATTCAGATATGTAGATCATTGGGATACCTTCTGGGGAAGGTGGGACCTGTACAAGAAGGACGGGTTGCATCTGAACTGGAGGGGCACCAATATCCTGGGCGGGAGGTTTGCTAGAGCTCTTCGGGAGGGTTTAGACTAGTTTGGCAGGGGGATGGGAACCGGAGCTACGGATCAGTGGATGGGGTAGCTGTTGAACAGGCAGATACCGAGTGCAGAGAGTCTGTGAGGAAGGTTAGACAATTGACACAACAAAGTTGCAGCCAGCATGATGGGTTGAAGTGTGTCTATTTTAACGCAAGAAGTGTCAGGAATAAGGGTGATGAACTTAGAGCATGAATCAGTACTTGGAGCTATGATGTTGTGGCCATTACGGAGACGTGGATATCACAGGGGCAGGAATGGATGTTGGATGTTCTGGGATTTAGATGTTTCAAAAGGAATAGGGAGGGAGGTAAAAGAGGTGGGGGAGTGGCATTGCTAATCAGGGATAGTATCACAGCTGCAGAAAGGGAGGTCGTCGAGGAGGGTTTGTCTACTGTGTCATTATGGGTGGAAGTCAGAAACAGGAAAGGAGCAGTCACTTTGTTGGGAGTTTTCTATAGACCCCCCAATAGCAACAGAGACACGGAGGAACAGATTGGGAGGCAGATTTTGGAAAGGTGCAGAAGTAACAGGGTTGTCATGGGTGACTTCAACTTCCCTAATATTGATTGGAACCTCCTTAGTGCAAATTGTTTGGATGGAGCAGTTTTTGTCAGGTGTGTCCAGGAAGGTTTCCTGACTCAATATGTGGATAGACCGACTAGAGGGGAGGCTATGTTGGATTTGGTGCTTGGCAACGAACCAGGCCAGGTGGCAGATCTCTTGGTGGGAGAGCATTTTGGTGATAGTGATCACAGCTCCCTGACCTTTACTATAGTCATGGAGAGGGACAGGAGCAGACGGGATGGGAAAATATTTAATTGGGGGAGGGGGAATTACAATGCTATTAGGCAGGAACTGGGGAGCTTAAACTGGGAACAGATGTTCTCGGGGAAATGCATGACAGAAATGTGGAGGTTGTTTAGGGAGCACTTGCTGCGACTGCTGGCTATGTTTGTCCCGATGAGGCAAGGAAGGGATGGTAGGGTGAAGGAACCTTGGACGACAAGAGATGTGGAACAGCTAGTCAAGAGGAAGAAGGAAGCTTACTTAAGGTTGAGGAAGCAAGGATCAGTCAGGGCTCTAGAGGGTTACAAGGCAGCCAGGAAGGAACTGAAGAATGGACTTAGGAGAGCTAGAAGGGGACATGAAAACTTCTTGGCGGGTAGGATTAAGAAAAATCCCAAGGCGTTCTACACTTATGTGAGGAACAAGAGGATGGCCAGAGTGAGGGTAGGGCCGATCAGGGATAGTGGAGGGAACTTGTGCCCGGAGTCAGAGGAGGTAGGGGAGGTCCTAAATGAATACTTTGCTTCAGTATTCACTAGTGAGAGGGACCTGGTCGTTTGTGAGGACAGCGTGGAACAGGCTGATATGCTCGAACAGGTTGAGGTTAAGAGGGAGGATGTGCTGGAAATTTTGAATGATATGAGGACAGATAAGTCCCCGGGGCCAGACGGGATATACCCAAAGATATTACGGGAAGCGAGGGAAGAGATTGCTGCGCCTTTGGCGATGATCTTTGCGTCCTCACTGTCCTATGGAGTAGTACCGGATGATTGGAGGATGGCAAATGTTGTTCCCTTGTTCAAGAAAGGGAATAGGGATAACCCTGGGAATTATAGACCAGTCAGTCTTACGTCGGTAGTGGGCAAATTATTGGAGAGGATTCTGAGAGACAGGATTTACGATTATTTGGAAAAGCATGGTTTGATTAGAGACAGTCAGCATGGCTTTGTAAGGGGCAGGTCATGCCTCACAAGCCTTATTGAATTCTTTGAAGATGTGACAAAACATACTGATGAAGGAAGAGCAGTGGATGTGGTGTATATGGATTTTAGCAAGGCGTTTGATAAGGTTCCCCATGGTAGGCTCATTCAGAAAGTGAGGAGGCATGGGATACAGGGAAAGTTGGCTGTCTGGATACAAAATTGGCTGGCCCATAGAAGACAGAGGGTGGTAGTAGATGGAAAGTATTCAGCATGGAGCTCGGTAAC
Organism: Heterodontus francisci; assembly: GCF_036365525.1. Lineage (NCBI taxonomy): Eukaryota > Metazoa > Chordata > Chondrichthyes > Heterodontiformes > Heterodontidae > Heterodontus > Heterodontus francisci. Next base: position 13,534,599 of record NC_090402.1, read on the forward strand.
CAGTGGTGTTCCGCAGGGATCTGTTCTGGGACCTCTGCTCTTTGTGATTTTTATAAATGACTTGGATGAGGAAGTGGAAGGCTGGGTTAGCACGTTTGCCGATGACACGAAGGTTGCTGGAGTTGTGGATAGTATGGAAGGCTGTTGTAGGTTGCAACGGGACATTGACAGGATGCAGAGCTGGGCTGAGAAGTGGCAGATGGAGTTCAACCTGGAAAAGTGTGAAGTGATTCATTTTGGGAGGTCGAATTTGAATGCAGAATACAGACTTAAAGACAGGATTCTGGGTAGTGTGGAGAAACAGAGGGATCTTGGGGTCCATGTCAATAGATCGCTCAAAGTTGCCACCCAAGTTGATAGGGTTGTTAAGAAGGCGTATGATGTGTTGGCTTTCATTAACAGGGGGATTGAGTTTAAGAGCCGCGAGGTTATGCTGCAGCTCTATAAGGCCCTGGTTCGACCACACTTGGAATATTGTGTTCAGTTCTGGTCGCCTCATTATAGGAAGGATGTGGAAGCTTTAGAGAGGGTGCAGAGGAGATTTACCAGGATGCTGCCTGGACTGAAGGGCATGTCTTACGAAGAAAGGTTGAGGGAGCTAGGGCTTTTCTCATTGGAGCAAAGAAGGATGAGAGGTGACTTGATAGAGGGGTACAAGATGATGAGAGGCATAGATAGAGTGGATAGCCAGAGACTTTTTCCCAGGGCGGAAAGGGCTATCACCAGGGGGCATAATTTTAAGGTGATTGGAGGAAGGTTTCGGGGAGATGTCAGAGGTAGGTTCTTTACACACAGAGTGGTGGGTGCGTGGAATGCGCTGCCAGCGGTGGTGGTAGAAGCAGATACATTAGGGACATTTAAGCGACTCTTGGATAGGTACATGGATGATATTAGAATGAAGGGTAGGTAGTTAGTTTGATCTTGGAGTAGGTTAAAGGTTCGGCACAACATCGTGGGCCGCAGGGCCTGTACTGTGCTGTACTGTTCTATGTTCTAACTACAAAGGGTTCAAATGATAGCATTACAAGGTGCTTTATGAAGATCAGGTCCCTAGGATTAGGTTGGGGCCCTTAAACTTTGGTTTGTTAATGCATGCTCACTGGAACTTTGTACAATGTTATTTTCTTTTTGGGATTCCTGAACCCTTCTCCATTCCCCAGTGGAATGACAGGCAACTTGCTCTTAGGCTTGTGCTGTATTTGATTTGGGAGATGTTAGTGAAGCAGGTGGCCCTCTCCTCACTATCCCACCTATCACCTTGGGGTTACCTCTGTTTTACAGCGTGTTGTAGAAGCATTACTGCCTCATTGAGATTTGTGAAGTTTTAGGGTTTATTCATGCTTTTGGGAGTTTTTTTAAATGCTCTTTTTAGAATATCAGAGGTATGGATCAACTAAGGCTGTCAACTTTTCTAATTGGTTTAATTGACATTAAAATGTAACAATTTTGCAGGTAGAGATGCTTACAGTCTTAGTCGGTAGTTCAACTCAGCTCAATGATCAATTCTTCAGTCGACTGAGAGTTTAATTGTTTTGTTGATGACCTCTTGGTCTCTGCTTATGATCTGTCGTCTCAATCATACTAAAGTGGCTGTTTTTATATCTTGATATAAAAGCAGTTTGCTAATGTAGATGTCTCAATATCTGCATCTGTTTAAGTGGAAGTTCATGTTAGATGAGCCAGTCACTTTAGTTACCTACATTGTCAGCTGGTTTGTGGATGCCTGACATTACTACAGAATTACTGGATGGTAACCTGTAGAATGGATATATAATTCAATAAATTGTATTCTGGAGAAAAGTATATAATTCTGTTCTGAGGGCACTTTAACATTTCAATCTTGTTCTTCAGGTGGAGAGACGATCAAAAGCATTAACCAGCAAACAGGAGCACATGTAGAACTACAGAGAAACCCACCACCAAATTCTGATCCTAATATCCGAATATTCATCATCCGTGGAGCTTTACAACAGATCGAGCATGCTAGGCAGTTAATAGAAGAAAAAATCAATGGGGTAAGATTTTTCACAGTTTTTAACATTTTTAATTTCTTTTACCTCAAGCTGTGCTTTACAGATGAGTTATTTGTTCAGAAACTTTATCTTAAATAAAACCCCAGCCCAGACCCTGGTCAGTGCTGTTATATATCAGCTGTGAGGAGACGCACAAGGATGTATTGACATCTGTTGATTTGTTTTCCCTCTCATGAGAAAGTGTTTAGTATGCTGCCAGTACACTTTCTCCATCCCCTTCTTTTCATGTGTTCATATTCTCTCTCTCTCTCTCTCTCTCTCCCTACTTCTGCCCCTCTCAGGTTCTTGTTATCCTTCAGAATAAGTAACTCCTCAAATTCATGAAATCAATGATACAGCACAGAAGGAGGCCATTAGCCCATCATGCCTGTGCTGATTCTTAGAAAGAGCTATCCAAATTTCTGGTTATGTGCTAATCGTATAGAGTTCTATTGTATAGTGAATGGAGATTAAAATCAAAAACTTCTATGAAATGTCATTTTAAAATGATGGTGCTTGGAGTAATTCATCTGAAGGACTTTGAACTCTTAGCTGTCAGCCTTGGCTCAGTGGTACCACTCTCGCATCTGATGAAGGCAGTGTGTTCAAACCCCGCTCCAGAGAGTTGCGCACATAATCTCGGCTAACTTTTCTGTGCAGAATTGAGTGAGTGTTGTCTTTTGGATGAGACATTAAATCAAGACTGCATCTTCCCTTTCAGGCAGACATAAAAGATCTCGTGCTACTATTGATCGAAGGGCAGGGCAGGTCTTCTGGCCAACATTTTATCCCTCAACCTATACCTAAAACCGATGTCATTACTGTTTGTGGGACCTTGCTATGTGCAAATTGTTTGCTGTTCCTACATTACAATAGCAAGAACATTTTGTAATAAAATAATTCATTAAAAAAAGTGGTTGAGACATCCTGAGGTTGTGAAAGGTACTATATAAATTCAAGTTCTTTCTCTTTCTTAGCTTAAATGTTTGTGCATTTTTAGGGTCCAGGACCTGCTGGCCCTGGAGGATTTAACACAAGCCCTTATAGTCAAGGACCACCTGGACACCATCAAAAGTAAGTTATAATTGTGCAGTTTTTGCATTTTATCCTTGGATGGTTGTCTTCACTTGATGTCATTCAATAGAATCCATGTTCGATTGTTGGTATGCCTTGGTGAGCTGATGAATGTTGAAATGGATGCTGTAACATGTCAGGCCAGCTTATCAGTAACTCTTGTGCACTATCTGATGTGTCCCATGCTTTTTTTAGTTTCTTTGGGGTGGAGTTTTAACAGTGTATGATTAATATCTGTTTTAAAGTTTTGACCTTTTTTGGGTCAGACTGTCTGATACATGTGGAAGCTCATTACCATGTTTTGAATCGCTGAATTAAGCGGCTGAGAAATCCTTTACTGATATTGGATGCACACACTCTCTGTCCTTAGGAACACCTCCCACTTGTCCAGAGAGCATAGATACAGGTTGGCAAAACCCACAGCTTAGGGACCTCATGTGCACAGTTTTGCAACCTAAAACACCACGTACCAGAACGGATGACTAGTAACTTTACCACTGCTTGTCTGACTGGTAATGCCCATTTTTCTCTTCTCTTTCTCTCCCCAACTCCAACCCCTCCCAAGCCATTCCTCTCCAAGTCTTGTAATGAACCAGGCTTGATGGTTTGTCAGCAGTCCCTAGAGCATTGCAGACCTGCCTGGTTTGCCTATCAATGCCAAGTCTGCCATGGAAAGTTATCTCAATTTCTAATTTCACAGCAGTGTCATCTTGGAACAGAGATTCTGGAGTGGTACCCGCCCACCCACCTCCAACATCCTAAGTTCCAAAATAGAGAGTTGCCATCATTCGTTATAATCACAGCTAATTAACTTGCCTCCTATCACGAAGTGTTTTATCGCAATTTCAGATTTCCTTTTAAAAGACTACATGCTCATCGTGTTTCATTTACTTGACCTGTAACTGGCCAAGCAATCATTCTAAGGTAAACTCTAGTTTACCCCTCTTTCACCCCCAACCACTCTCAAAGAAGTCACCACGTGGTTATTAGATACCAGGACCAATGTAAAAATTATAATAACCTGTTGGGATTACAGCTCATTTTAAATTTGTTTGTGCTCATTTATCTCAAACATAGTGGTCCTCCACAAGCCTTTATGACACAGGGATGGGGAAGTACATACCAACCTTGGCAGCAGCAAGGACAGCAGGATCCAAGTGAGTGTCTGGTTTGTTTACAACTAACAGCAGCGGTATTTTCTTATCGCCCTTTGGCTCTTTACCAGCCCATTGTGGTATTGGTTATGTTATGTTTGGTTTCCATTTATTCCAGTGCTTCATTAAAGATCTGCACAGCAGAGGCTTTTTATCACCCTTCTTGGAATGTGTAAAAGGACATGCTGCACTGGCAGCTATTGAAGTTCAACAGGCTAAGCAATATTTTTCTAACCACCTTCAATATGTTAAGTTGCACTACACAATTTCTGTAAGTGCAAAACTTGGTACTAATATCAGTGTCAGTCATCCATCTCAGCCAGTCTTAACCACAGTCAGATTAATTCTAATTATTTCCTAATTTATTCTAACTCACCCATATTTATTTTCTAATTGGCTGATTTCAACATCAACACCAGTTGTAACACAATTAGTTGAAATAAACTGGGCAATTGAACAGCTCCAAGCTGGTGGAGACTTTAAACTTTTTATGCAATTATTGTTGCAATCATAGTGATTTGCATAATGTCTCCACCCAGTTCTCTCTTTACATTGTTTTGCATATATAAGGAATATAGTTTTGGTTCCTCTTTCCAAGAACATGCCAATTCCACACTGTTCAAGATTGTAATTGACTTGCCAATCAAACAAACCCAGCATTCTACATGTGAGGAGGGCAGGAAAAGGCAGTCAGGCCTACTCCATTCTTTCAGCAGTGCAACCTCACACACCGTTCACCAACTTAGCAACACTGTCACCTGAGAGAGAAAAATCTACAGCTAATTTAGGAAAATTCTGGAGGAATCTCTCCGCCCACCCACCTCCAACATCCTAAGTTCCGAAATAGAGAGTTGCCATCATTCGTTATAATCACAACTAATTAACTTGCCTCCTATCATGAAGTGTTTTATCGCAATTTCAGACTTCCTTTTGAAAGACTCCATGCTCATCATGTTTCATTTACCTGACCTGTAACTGACCAAGCATTCATTCTAAAGATCGAGTACCTGAAGCATTGCTTTCTTAAATAAAATGGGAGCTTAAAGCAACACTGTGCTGCATTCATTCCAAGGCATAACATTTGGGCATTACCAGCTGTAATATTGTGACTGTATGAAAAGCATGTCTAATGACATACAATGGGTATTGTCATGGGAGATCTGTTAGTAATGTAATACATGCTATAAAGATAACATTCATTTTTATCACAATTCCTGTATAATACCCATCTAATTTAAGCGTAACCTTCGGCCAAATTTAAGTACAACCTTCTGTCAGATATAAATGGAAGTGAGAAAGGTAGCCAAATGAACTGGTCAAATTGATCCCAAAAAAAATTCCAACCCTTTTAATCAGTGATTTTCTCAGTAACTGCCCAAAAGAGAGTCTTAGACATAATCCATGCTCATTTTATTTCACAGTAACACTGTTCAGTTTACCCATACAATTCTCTTTCTTACCCTCCTCCGTATTCATCATCACCACCACCACCAAAGGCCGGGCCACCTACCTACAAGATTCTGCTGTAGTTTGAATAGGCTTTCAATTTCTCATTGTTTTCCCTCATCCTTTTCAGCTTAGCTGCCGAAATGGATTTTTTTCTTGCTTGTAGCTCATGTCCACTGCCGAGAAACGTATCACCGCCCCAACTTTCATGTTCTTCTCTCTAACCCTTTACTGCTCCTTGCCGCTCAACCCAAAATCCTGCTTTTCTGCCCAGTTGCCACCACCAGTTTCTCAAGCCGAGCTCTTTCCTCCTTCCACTCCACCACCAAATCCTATGTTTTTACCTTCATCTGTTCCACTTTGAACGTAATGGATTCCAATGTAGCCCATCCCCTTTTGAAAACTTTTGTTCCCACTTAAATGTTGTGGCTCCAACTTCCCAGCTGATGAGACACTGTCAGTCAGCAGCATAAATATTTTCCTCCCTCTTCCATCACCTGCACTAACTCCCCCACTTGTATTGAATTTTCTGTGTTCCATTCAAAAGATATTTAATACTGTATACATGTTAATAAAAATGTATACTGTACGCAAATTAAGTATCTTAATGCAATTTTATGTATCTCAATTTATTTTAACGCTCATTCCCTTTTTGAGCCTCTACAATTATTTAAACCATAGTTTCATCTCATTTCATTACAATTCATATGTAGTTTCTCTATTATCTACTCTGTTGCACCAATTTGCTTTTCAACCAACATTTCCATGAATTCCAGTAACAGCTAAAATATATCACTACAACAATGTGTTCTCCAGCCCATAATACTAACCCAACTTTTGTCTTCAAATGTTGGTAGTCTTGTTTCCTGCATCTGTTTTTATTTGAGTTCTAACTTTGGTTTTATCCCTGTTACATAGTTTGTCCTGAATTATTTGTGTTATATATATTTTTTTTTAAACTGTGCAGCATGTGAATATGCAACTGGGTAGTGAATCACAAGGCTAAAATTGTTGAGTAAAGGGTGATGAAAAGACTGGGACTAAATGGTACTGACAAAATTATTCTGTGGATGGATATTGTACATGTCAAATCAACAGTTGCACAAGAATAATTTGTGTTTGTTTTGGTATGGATTCCTGGAAAAAGGAATGCAATGGCATCTGTTCTGACCAGACTGGGTTCATTTTTCTTTCCTAGTTAAATACAGTAGTGGAACTGCTGCAGACTGGTCAGCCCCAGCTTGTTAACTTTGTTCTCAGCTGGTGTGCTTGGCATGAAGTCTTCCAGTTAATTCCAGTGCAGAAGCAGAGAGCCACTTACAACCACCTCATTGAGGATGCTTTTTAAGTGGAGGTTGTGTTGCACAATGTTTCATGTTAGACTCTGTACAGTGTCTCTTGCCACTGAGCCATTTTTGTGTGCCATGGCAGATGTGGGTTGCCTTGAGTGGGATTTTAATTCTTCTTCCCCTGCCCCCTTCCAAAAGCTATGCATATACTTCAACAAAGCTATTTGAAAGCCCAGTCACTTGGTTCACTAATCATTTTATCCTGTTTTTATCACTTTTATGCTTTTACTAAAGCATCTTGTGACTAGGTGAATGTATTGAGACAGTTAATACTGGCCTTGCTGGTGATCTTTCTTGTGAAGGCGAATTCAATAGGAAGAGGCTCAAACCCAATATCACTAACAACCAAGAAGACATTAACAGGGAGGACTTGGATTCTAATTCCTTTGGATGCACTTTTTTGGTTGGGGGGTGGTAGAGTTAAGTTCATGTGATTCAAAATTAGACTTTTAAAAATTAGAACTTGATCACGAGCAGTAATGTCACTGCATAATGAACTATTCCTACCACACAAGTAAAAGCTACCAAAATTAGTCAGTGATAGTTACTGTGACACTGTGTGTGTGTCTAGGTAAAGCTGCACAGCATTTGGGTACAGCAGCCTGGTCAGCCTACATCTCCCAGTTTTACCAGCAGCCTAGCCAGCAACAGCAAGCGACAATGGGGCAGAACTCGCAACAAAATTCAGGTGTGTATTTGTGAAGAGAAATTTTTCAACAATACGGGCAAATACCTTCCACTTTCTGCCGCCCAGCACTTTTCAGTTATTACCTATGCAGTTCTGGAATCAACATCTCTTCTATTCAATTCTACCCCTAATAAGTAGGGGGCACAGCATGTCTTTTAAAACTGTCCTCCTCCTATCTGAGATCTCAGTCCTAATCAAGCCCAAGCATTTAGGTTGAAAGTTTTCTTTCTGTTAAAGGTGCTGTGAGTTTGGGGTAGCCTCAACACAATTTCTTTGGGGATGTCTGTCTGTTTGTCTGTCTCTCTTTCCCCCCCCCCCCCCCCCACCCCTCTCTTTCCCCCCTTACCCACCCCACCACCCTCATTGTTGTTTTCAGCCTGATGAAGGACTTCGGATTTCTATTTCTCATGGGGGGGAAACCACCTGCAATTTGCTATCCTCTTTACAGATGCTCATGGACTGCTTATATTTCCAATGTTTTTGTTAAATTTCCAGTATCTGCTTTTTTTTTTATTTTGGTGCATGCAAGTCCACAGCACAACACTGTTGACTGAAGTGGCAATGGCCAAGAATCCCTGGGGTGGGAATTGGACATTTCAGTGTTACAGTAAGGGAGATAGTCTACTGAGATTGGGAGTTGAAGCAGATTATTGGGTTAGGGTAGAGGGAATTTCTGTGCTGCACCTGACCCAGGATTGCATAATACTGAGGCTAGACACAAAAAATGGCCCATCACCAAATATTCCTTATTGCAACATTTGAACTCCTACAATGTCTATTTTCAATCATTAGCTGTTGTACTATGTGCTTGCATGCTATGCTACTGTGTAGGTAAATAGAAGCATTTGAAAAATATTGCAGATGAGAATCCATCTCTTGGGGGGGTGGGGTGGGGGTGGGGGCACTGGTGTATTATAGGGTGGCTATTTTAGGGTATTGTGTGAAGAACAATTGAAGTTATTGACAAATTTGTTTTTGAATCGCTAGTTGATTTTTGAAAGGATTACAGTTGTGGGTTGTTGTATAAATGATCTCTTCTACCAGTCTTTTTCCTCAGAACTTGTGTATAGTAGTGAGCTGCTTTAACTGTGATCTGTGATAGTTGCTTGTTAATCAGATAGGATAGACCATCAATGAAACTATCCTTCATTTGAGAGGAATCCCAAATGGAATGCATTGTTTTATTTTCTTTTAATTAAACCACATTCCCTTTCCTTGGTTCAAAATTCATTTTTTGGCCAAGGTGGTTTATCCCAGTTGTAATTTGTAACCTATTGAGAACAAACGTGATTAGATGGCTTAAAAATGATGCACAAACTACACTTAACCAATTAGATTTTGTGATTCTGGGCTGACAAATGGCATGGACTCCAAGCTACACAGTCGAGTTTAAGCATGTGTTAAATCAGCTGTCACCACATAGAACTGCAGAAGAGTACAGGCTGTGGGACTTCAGAAAGCACTTAGTGCAATGTTGGCTACATGGGTTCAATTGCGAACTGGTATTAATTGAACTGTACTACAAAGGTTTAAATGTATTATTTTTATTCCTCGCTTTCTCCATAAGTACTGATCCAAGTAGTTTATTTCATGCCAGGATCATTGTTCGTTGGCGTTCAATAACGTAACTTACACGAACACCAGTTTACTGCTGTACTAATGTGGGTACTTTCAAAATGAGCTATTTTTTTCAAACTTCATCTGAAACCTTGCATTAAACATAGCTTTACTCTTAAAAGAATTGTTCTTTGTGATGCCAAGTGCAGGATTTTCATGGTTTTTATTAACATAATTACTCAGTCCGACTAAGCTCTTAACCAACTTCCACACTTGATATTTTCTATCAAATGAGTGCTTACATTATGGAAACCGTTCAAAAGCTCACTGATGCTATGAATATTCTGATGTTTACACACTATGATGTTGAGATGGTGGAAAAGAAAGCAAAAGACTTGCATTTATATAGTGCCTTAGAACTTAAAGCACTTTACAGTCAATTAAGTACTTCTGAAGTGTAGAGAGAATAGCTTGCGTGCAGAAGGTGTTACTGAACTTCGGTGTAGTGTGAATGTTTCACTGCTGATTGCTAATTCCTGTGATGTATTGGAGTTTCATAAGGTCACTAAGTACAAGTTTGTAACTGCAGTTTTCCCAAATTAATGTCAGTTGTACCTGAACCCATCTCCCAACTCCTCCTAAGGGAATTCCTTAGTTGCCTCTTTTGCCTTCATTTAGTTATGGTCTGTCCAAAACCTGTTGTGCTTCACCATTTTCCTGATCAACTGTCCTACCATTATATGAATCGTGTTGAAGAACCTCTTTCCACTGAAGGCAAAATATTGTGTAGTTCTATGCAATTCCAAATGGTATAAAGGTCCAGAACTCAATGCGGGATTTCTGTTGATGTTTCTAAACTATGTTAAACATGGTCCTACAAATTGCAGTGGATCTCTGTTCCCTCTTCACCCTGCTCCACTCTCCTCAAAATTCAGGCCTCTTCTCTTTCCTTCGTCCCACCTGCAATGTTCAGTAGCATACGAACATACGAATCAGGAGTAGGACACTCGACCCCTCGAGCCTACTCCACCATTCAATAAGTTCATGGCTGAACTGATTACTCCACATTTCCACCTACCCCATATAACCTTCCACCCCCTTGCTGATCAAGAATCTATCTACCTCTGCCTTAAAAATATTCAAAGACTCTGCTTCCACTGCCTTTTGCGGAAGAATTCCAAAGACTCATGACCCTCAGAGAAATAATTTCTCATTTCTGTCTGAAATGGACGACCCCTTATTTTTAAACAGTGGCCCCTAGTTCTAGATTCTCCCACAAGGGGACATATCCTTTCCACGTCCACCTTGTCAAGACCCATCAGGATCTTATATGTTTCAATCAAGTCGCCTCTTACTCTTCTAAATTCCAACTGATACAAGCCTAGCCTGTCCAATCTTTCCTCGTAAGACGGCCCACCCATTGCAGGTATTAGTCTAGTAAACCTTCTCTGTACTGCCTCCAACACATTTACATCCTTCCTTAAATAAGGAGACCAGCACTGTACACAGTACTCCAGATGTGATCTCACCAATGCCCTGTATAGCTGAAGCATAATCTCCCTACTTTTGTATTCAATTCCCCTCGCGATAAACGATAACATTCTATTAGCTTTCCTAATTATGTGCTGTACCTGCATACTAACCTTTTGTGATTCATGCACTAGGACACCCAGATCCCTCTGCATCTCAGAGCTCCGCAATCTCTCTCCATTTAGATAATGTGCTTTTTTATTCTTCCTGCCAAAGTGGGCAATTTCACACTTTCCCACATTATACTCCATTTGCCAGGTCTTTGCCTGCTCACTTAACATATCTATATCCCTTTGTAGTCTCCTTATGTCCTCTTCACAAGTTACTTTTCTACCTATCCTTGTGTCATCTGCAAATTTAGCAACCATACCTCCTTCAGTGTTTCACACAGGATCGTGGCTCATTGGTAGAGTTGGCAAATCTTACTGTAAAATTTGGCAGGCCAAGCAGGACATATGTAGATACAACCTCCGATGGTATCAACTGGAATCTGCTCAGACGTTGTACCATCTTGTGATATAATCAGGAACAACAAATAAATATTTCCTTGGGATAAAGAAAACAGTCTGTCTCTTTCCTAGCAGCTGTCCCCATCGTCCCCCCCACCCCCCCCAAAAAAAAAGGAAAACAATACAATTCAGAAAGTCTGGGAGGGGGAAGAGTCTTATCTTCTAGAGTGCAGGTTTTTGCTGGCGCTGCTGTAGAAATTAATTTTTACCTGTCTGGGAATGCTTGGTGTTTGCTCACTACCTCTGTGTGATAAGGCTGAGATTGGGAACTCTCGGGAACAATCTATGATGCCAAAATTTAAGTTAGGAATTTCCTATGTGTGGAAATAGTAGAATATGGGTCTACACCTGTCATTCTGTAATACAGCATGTTGACTCATATGGTGTAATTTGGTTACGGATTGCAGAAGAAATTAATATTTCATTGCGGGGAGTAGCACCCCTCCCTCCACCCCGCAACCAGAAAACTGCAAATTGAAGTAAGACTCTAACTTAATTTGTGTAGGAAGGGTCCGGTCTGAGTTGTCCTTGAGCAAATCTTGCTCATGATTATGAATCTTGACCAAACGTTAGTGAGCAACACTTGCTGACTACACGTTACTACTCTGCATCAGATTAGTTTGGTCTGATGCTGTTCCAAGTGCTGAGGCTCCTTTTGTTTTGCAAAAGATCTCTGACCTTTTTTGAAATACGATGTATTTTGTATCAGTTTGTGAAATGTAATTTTTTTAAACCTGCCCACAGATCAGAATGGTGGCCAAACTGGTCAGATGGATTATTCCAAAGCCTGGGAGGATTACTACAAAATACTTGGTATGCACTTTTCTTGGACTGATATTTTGTAAGTGGCGTTTGAGTTGCCTTCTTGCAGGGGATTTGCAGAAAGCAGGTTTTGTGGAATAGGGAAATATTTTATTCTTTTGCTTTCCTGTTTCCTACTATCTTTCCCTCATCCCATCTTCCTGTCATCCCTCCCCTCCCACCATCCCCCCAGCTCTATGTCTCTGTCTCCTTTCCTCTGTCAGTTAAACGCTTGTAACCTTACTTTTGTCATGCTTCCCCATAATTTTGCTAATAGTGCACAGCTTTTGCAGTGATTTGGGAACATGAGTGGCTCAGGTAACTTGCTCACTGAATTTTGCCTTTTTCTTGGGGTGTGGAGGAGTAATGTATGGGGGTAACTTCTGGTCAGTATCCCAGTCAAAACAGCCAAAATAGGAACATGCAGTGCAGGCAATTGCAGGCTCGAGCTCAGTCCTGCTTACTCCAGAATGTGTTCCTATTACAGAACTGCAGCAGGAAGCAGCTTTGATATATGATGGGGAGCGGGACTCCCAGTGCTATGGGATCTGCCTCATTTACATTGCACAGCTGATTTCACAGCACTGCTGCAGGAGCAAGCATTCATACAGATTATCTCTTTCGTTTTTAGTTAGGAAGGTCTGTATGGGCCAGTGAGCGGAGCACTGCATTGCTTGCCTGTCCTGTGGCCAAAAGACGGTGGTGGGTGATGGTAGCATTTTCCATTGCGATTGCTGCTAGATGTGTTGGAAAATATTACTTGGGATGGGATTTGATGTCTCCAAAGGCTGTAATGATTCTCTTTGGCATTCTGCCACCAAAGTCAGGCTTGCTGCTGCAGCAGCGCTGTGAAGTTTTGAGTTTGTCAGTTTTGGCTTAATCATCTGGTGAGCAGGAATAACAGTGACATTTACAAACAAAAAAAACCCCTTCACATGCTTTGCACCTTTTGACGGCTTGAACAGTTTGTGTGTGACACGCCTGGAGTAGTAGATGGGCTAAGAAAAACAACGTTGCAGCATTAGATGGGGAGGAGGCAAGAATCTATATACTGGATGAGGCTGGGGGGGAGTTTTTTGTAGCTGTTCAGTTTGTTTTCTAAGTTGCTTGTTATGGCTTTTCATGTAATCAGGAAGATCGGATGAAGTTAGATGTAATTTTTATTTGTGTTAAAATACAGCTCGTAGAAATGATCATCGAATTTTGCACCACAGAAGGAGTGCATAGTGCCAGTGCCAGCTCTGTAAAAGAGCTGCACTCTTGTCCAGTTTTGCTGCCGTTCTCCGATACACTTTTAAATTTTTCCTTTTGAAAAGTTTTGAATTTTGCTTCCACCTGTTTCTGGTAGAGCATTCAGTGTCCTAAAGCTCTATATAAAAAGCAGAATAATTCTCCTAATCTCTCTCTCCATCCTTTGGTTGGCAAACTTAAATTTATGCCCATTAGTTAGTTACTTCCAAACCAATGGAAAAGTTTTCCGGATTTACCTCATCAAAATCTCTCAACTTTAAATGGCCCTATCAGATCTCTTAACCTTTTCTATTCTGGTGAAAAGAGTCCCAATTTGTTGCAGGAATTGAAAGCCTGCTTTGTTGAAAGGATGTCCATTAATCACCTTTCACTAATATTTTTGGTTGTTGGAGGTTTGTGTTTTCAGCAGTCTTGTGTTGTGTAGCTGCTCAAATCAGACGTGTGTAACTAGGAGCAGTGGAGATAGTACAGAAGTCCTGGTGTTGGTTCTAGACATTTCACTCTGTGACCAGCTAGTCAGGTAGTAAGCAATTATGATTGGACAGACCTCTGAAATGACTTCTAAGTATAGTTTTAATATTGAGTTGCATATGTTTGAGTGTAATGTGCAGTGCTTTTGGACAATTTCACACAGTTTTAAAGTGGCCCCGTCAATTGTAAATTCATTTTGTTCGCAAAAGTACATGTTGACTTTTATGTTGACACATCTTGTGAATGTAATCCATGGCTGAGTGCTGTGTTTGCTTTATTTAGGAGGCAGTGGTCGTTGTCTTTTTGAATTATTGGGAATATCTGGGAGTGATCCTAACTCAATCTAATTTCCTAAACAGGGAAAGCATAGACCTGTTTTAAGTGACTCCATTCTCTGTACTGTAAACATGGTTGCACACATTGTATTTAGTGCTTCATTCCTTCTGAATCAATAACTTGTTGAATATTAGAGTTCTGTTTTGAAACAAAAAAGCATGAAGGATCTTTTGTCGCCTATAGCAGGTGGAACCTGTAGTTGGTCCTGACCTTCCTTTTAAAGGGTCTTGTCCTATGACTGTGACCAAGTCTTTCTCTCTCTCTCATTTTTTTAATTCCCTTGTCCTTCTACAGCCTTTTATGTTTAAATGCTCCCTTCCCCCGCCTCTTTAATGCCATTTGTAGCCTGTGTGAAGGACAGAAGCCCTTCAGGGTCAAAGCAACACTGCAAGTTCTTCAAAGGCAGGGAAAAGGATTCCTGAGCTATTGATGTAGAGGGTTTTTTGTGGTTGCTGCTGGGGTCCACGCCTGCTGGTGACTTGTGCCATCTCCTGGCTGCTGATATTGTCTGTCGTTGATTTAAGATGGCCTTGCAGTGCCCTGAGGCCAAATGCTAGCCACCTTCCTGAAGAGCCCTGTTGTGAACATGCGCAGGATAAAAGGAACTTGAAGACTAAAAGCTGGAATTGGAGCCATTTCAAATTAACTTCTACATCAAGAGCTCAACAGTCTTCCATTACACATTTTAGCAATTTCTTTGTGCAGCATGAGGGCAGAATTGATCTTCGCTGAGATGGGCAGTAGGTCCAATAAGTTGTGATTTAGTCTTTGACCACCTAACTCTTGAGCTGTGGAATTCCTTTTTTAACGTGTGTGTGTTATTTATACATATCCAGTTAGTTTAGAAACTAACCCTTTCACTCAATTCAAAACACTGCAGATTGTATTGTTTTTAATCTGTGTAATCTAGTTTTATGTAAAGTTCTACACAGGAATTTGCTGTCCATTTGCAAGAAATCTACTTTCACTTCCAACTTGAAATTATTTATTTTGGGCATGCATATTAAAGGAGCTCTTCACTGATGTTTTTGAAATTTAAACCTCAATCACATTACCAAGTCTTTTTTAAAAAACTGATCTCTTTCTCTCTCTCTCTCTTTCCCCCCCCCCCCCCCCCCCCCGCCCACCCTCTTCAACCACCATCACCAGTGACTACTGTGGCACTGAACTATTCAGATTGGGGAAAGTCCTCTCCATTTAATCCCTAGGATAATGCTAGGATCTTTTCCTATTTCCCCCCCACCCCGCTACTGGAAATGTGAATGTGGGTTAAGAATAGGACTGGACATGATTGTGATGGTTTCTGTAATCCACATCGCCATCATGCTCACTAATTAGGCAGTTATGTGGAAGATTGGTTGGTGCAGCGTTTTGAAATTGTTCCACAACACAAGTTAAGGAGAGAAGGGAAGAAAATCTGAGGTCTGTTCCTATCCTTAGAATCTTATAGCATGGAAGGGGGCCATTCAGCCCATTGTGCCTGTGCCAGCTCTTTGAAAGAACCATCCAATTTAGTCCCCAGTTATCCAATTTAGACCCCTAGCTTTCTATCTGTAACCCTGCAAATTAGTCCTTCTGTTACTATTAATATAACCAATCTGTGCAATTTCAACTAATTCTCTTTCTTTCCAGTCTCAATTTTTAAACATTCTGTCTGCACTCTTCAGATTGTCTGAATTCCATCTCCTGACTGACTGTGATGGCCTTCAATGCAGGCAACTGTGCTGCTTGATGCTGGCTGAAATGCATTTTGGAGACAAAAAAATTGGTTAATTCTTCTCCCTTGGGGCCCGTGTCCCCCACCTCCCCTTCTGAAGTCAGAAAGAAACCGAGCGCATGAGAACACATCAGTTGCTGTGGTTTAATCACTGCCAACTATTCTCTTTTTTTTTATTGAAAGGTCCTGATTTCACTGTGTTCAGGAGTCACAAAAGGCACTCCAGTTGCATTTATTATTGGAACTACTTTGGAGCTCCAAGCTATCCTGCAAAGTGGCAGTGCTTCTCAGTTACTGCATGATTTTCCTTTGAAGTCTTAAATGAAGGCTCACAAAAGACACTGGCCTTTAAATATCCATCTGCTGGTCTAGGTTGCAGCACCAAGGTAGAAAAATGCAGGCTTGATCCCTTGTTGCTCTTAAGTCTTGGTCTCCACCTCCATGTACAGGAGTGGGCTACAGTTCAGGAAAATGAGTTGCTGGGTTGTGTGCACAGGTCATTTGGTAGTTGCCAGAGTGTAGTAGCGAGAGAGACTTGAGAGCCAATCACCTGGTCTTTTGTCACATTTGGAATGTGACCAATGAGAAAAAAGTGTGGGAGAAAATGTTAAATTTGTGTAGTGTAATCTAAAAAGTGTTCATGTTTTTGTGGAGAACATTTCACGAATGTGATGGTTGAATTCTCAGCTTGCCCCATTCCTTACCCTCTGGTTCTTGCCAGTCGCAGATTTTGAATCAGACAAACTGGAGCATTTCCAATCCAGACCACCGCTGCAATTTACATATTTTTCACTCTATCTTTTAAAAGAGAGCCAAGCAATATTTCACAGCAGTTTCAGGCATACCTTTGCTAGCAATTGAAACCGCTTTGTTGAAAGGTTGCAAGGAACTGGGGTCACTGCAGCTTTAATATTGCACAATACCAAAATTATTCAGTGTGCAAGGTTGCTTAATCCACAGCATTTTGTGACTCAGCAGTTTTTTAAAATTTTGGTGTCTGCAAACCAGGCAGGGTAGTAATGTCAAATGTGTAAAACGTAAATGTTTAACCATCACAATCAATTTGTAACGTTCAAGCAGTTGCTTCAATCTTTGACAAGAATTTTTTTTTTGTTGTCAGCCCCAATCTTTGGTCATCTCTGACAGTGGTATTGCTGTCCATCAGATCCAGGCCAGTGTTGGGTAATAGTTTGCATGGGTATGTCTTAGACTTTTGGTGTTTCTGAAGCAAAGTAGAAACTCTCTCATACCATTCCTCTGCATTTGTCTCTTATCACCTTCCCAAAATCCAGACAACTCTTTCTGTCTCCGACACTGCTTGATAAGGAACTAAGCAATGCAAGCCTGACAGTCCCATGCTCAATCTGTTTTGTTAGCCTGGATGGCTGGGAGATGCTACAGTTGATGGTGTTACTTCTAATGCTAAAGGGATCAAAGGGTATGGGGTGAAAACGAGAACAGGTTACTGAGTTGGATGGTCAGCCATGATCATAATGAATGGCAGAGCAGGCTTGAAGGGCCGAATGGCCTACTCTTCCTGTTTCTATGTTGATATTTCTCTCTGTCTCTTTGTCTCTCTTCTATCCAACCAGCGCGCAGCCCCTCCCCCGCCCGCCCGCAAGTTGAGCAGCCAACAAGGATTTCCGCTCCTGATTTTATCCAGTAACCCCCTCCTGTAAAAGCCAGAGTTGGACTCAGCTGTGGTGTCTGTCATGGTGGATGGTGGAATAGCCTTTCTGCCTGTATGAAGAATGGTCACTTTGAGCACTGTGGTGCTATGGAACTATGCCCCAACTTGAATTAACACCTTCAGGAGTGAAGGGATGGAATTGTTATAGCAAAAGGTCTGCTCAGTAGATCCAGGATGTCAAATTTTTAATTTGTATATGAACTCAGCCGTTATTAGCTCTGTTTGGTTAAAGAGAACTGTTTTCGGATTCCAAATGTTGCAGAGTTTTTTAAAATGTGAAATTTAAAATCTTGTTGGTTCTTGGCATAAGCAAACACTGAAATCCGTTGCACAGGGAACTGCCCCAGGCAGTTTAAATGAGAGATTTGGAACAATAGTGTTGCTATAATCCTGAGCCGTTAATAATAGTATCCATGGGATTAGTTTCATTTTACTGAATTAAACATTGTATACCCTTACGGACATTTCTTCAGTTTGTTTTTTTTAAAAAAGCCACCATGCAACAGCTAAATCTGGTTCATTTTCTCCTGTGCAGAGAAATTTATAGTGCTTTATCTTTGTGTAGTGTTGTCCCTTGCACTTGTGCAGTGGCTCATTTGTAAATGCTAATCTGTAAACTGCCTTTCTTTTGTGAGTAGTAGTATATTCACAACCCCTGCGAGTCATTGACTCTGCACTGTGTATTGCACAGTCATTTCTTCGCTCAAATCTGCCATTCTGTGCTGCATTTTGAAACCGCTTTATAGCTTAGTTTTAAACACCTGTAGAGGACAATTTGTGGTTCTCTGCTCCAGTCATTTTAACAGCCTGTGTGCAATCTTAGTGCTCTGTGCACGAGCTGATCAGGAACAACTGGTTGTTTCACGTGCTCCCAAAAGAACACAAAAAATTGGATGTGGGTTTGTTTAATCTGTGAATGTAACTCTCTGGAATAGGATGAACTGGTTACTTGCCACCTTGCATGCTGTAATTATAGTCATGACATGCTGAATCAGAGTTCCCTGGAACCATTGACAAAAAGTATCTGTGTCTGGTCTAACGTTGCTCCAACTGGTTGAGAACAACAACCCATCCAACATTTTGTTGAGCTTTGCGGTACTGTGTGTACTTAGTAGTTTCTTTTAAAGTGTCATAGATCTGCCGGTTTACCTTTTCACAGTATAGAGGAACTTGTAGTAAGTGTAGGTTATTCCACTTGGAATTAGGAAGCTGCCTCTGTGTGACATGCCGGTTAAAAACTCACCTATGTGAAGACGTTTTTTTTTTAGTGAATGATGGAACTGGGGAGAATGGTATTGTGTTTCATTATTGTATCTTTTTTCCCCCCCCCATTTCAGATTACTGTTTAAGGGTAGTATGTTCATTTACAATAGGGCCATTGTTGAATTGTGGCTGTTAGCACAGGCAGTTGGCTATTATGCTGTTCATAAATGTAATCCCCATGAACCATCGGTGGGTTGTGACCTCATTACCAGCAGAGTGCTTCATCTGTTGTAACACTGTCACATTGCTGAATGGAAACATCTGGTATAAAATTATCTCCATGTTTTATTATCCTGAAAGGCTTGTTACTTGCCCATCTCTACCAAGGGGCTCAGATGTGCACCAAATAGGTATGCCTCTGATTTGTTTCAATTTTTAATATATAATATATTTTGTGATTTACTATTAAAATCTTGTATCCTAGTAGCGGGTATATGAAGTGAATAGTTCGGATATAAATATGCAATCAAGCAGCTGATGATCAATCTGTTTATTTGAATAGATGGGATTTTGTCAGATTTGACCGGGGTAAGCTTTTAAATAGCTTGCACGCAATTTATAACGAGTAAAGAATGAGTTTGTGCCGCTGGTTAATTGTCAACCATGCAAGCACGAGAATATAGGACCAAAACAAGACTGAATACTCATACGTAGTAAATAAGTTCATCAGTTATAGATTTATAGAGAAACTGAGATGAGTTGCTGGTAAAAGATCAATGCAAGGAGATCTGAAGAGCAATAGGCTAAACAAATGATTGGAAGAGAGTAGGCATAAGCTGGTGAAGAATAAACTGATTACAAAACTTAAGAACAGCTATAACTAAATTAGCCACAAGTATTGTAGGAAGAGAAAATAGCAAGAATGAAAGTTCAAAAATCAGGAAGTAACTAAGTGAATAATAGGATTTGTATTTGCAAAAATGAACTCAATGGAATAAATTGCAGAGTGCATTCTTATGATCTATGTCTTTAGGACCGTTTTATATACAAATTGTGAGATCTTTGTTTCTGAAGAATGTCAGATTTAATAGTTATATATATTTGCAGTCTTTTTTCATTTGAAGGAATGATTGGAATGTTAAATGTAGCATAAAAATAGTTTTTCAGGCTAATACTTGCCCCTGTAACCAAGGTTCAGCAAATGATGGTTAACTTTGCATAGAAGTTTCTGAATAAAGGGGATACTATTGCAGGCAATAATACTGTCTGAAAGAGTGTGTTCCACCTGCAGAAACAGTGCATGGAGCTCTGCAGCTGATTGTGGACCTTTTGAATTGATGCAGGAGGTTGTGTTGCAGTAGTACTTAAGGAGGACTCACTTCAGCACCTGCTGTGCTCACACTCATAACCTTAGAGGACTAACTGCCCAGTCACCCCTCTTTAATGTGGAGATCCTGCTGTGAGGTAAATCATCCTCGTATCACCTTGCTTGGGTTTAGTTGAGCAATGATGCCTTGTCTTTGTGTCCTGTTGAGCAGAGCTGCAGTATTCTATAACTGGGCCAATGAAGGTATTGTAAACCAGCAAACTGCTAGTAGTGACAAGTGGGAGCTGAACTTTCTTGAAGTACCAGATGCAAGAGTAGTACCAACTGGGACAATAGTCAATTTGGCTCCGTTGTGAACACAATCCCCTTGAGCCATAATCTCAACTGACACTATAGTGGTGTACGCAAGGAGAACTGATTTGTTAGAGTGCTGTCTTCTGAATGAGACATTAAAACAAGGTCCTGTTGAGATAAATGTAGAAAAGCCCATGAGATTGGAAGAAGCGCAAGGAGTTCTTCTACTTTCTTGCCTAACGTTCCTCCTTCAAGCAGTGCTACCCAAAAATAGCCCAGATTAACTGGTCATTCAGCGCTCTCCCCGTTTGTGGGATATTGCCAACTTGGCAGTAACTACACTTCAGAAGTAATTCATTGTGAAATGCTTTGGGATATCCTGGGGACATAAACTGTATAACTGCAAGTTTGTGTGTCCCCAAAGTGAAGATTTTTCATCCCCCACTGCTAGTTGTTTGTCTCAATGCAGAGCAGCTGTAATTACCAATCCAAGGCATTTAATGAGTGTAATGGAGGTGGAGCAACATCATGACTGAGGTTGTACCTTTGTAACAGATCCAGTAATTTTTCAATGTGGTTCTGTTTGTTTTTTTTCATCCTCCAATTCTATAATCTCTTGGGGTTCTTAGGAAGGACACTTTCTGTTGCATATGAGCGTGAGTTAACATTGTATTTGAATGCTTTTGGAATATTAATTTTGATCCACTCAATTATTATGTAGCGTCCCTGTACGCCACTCCTTAATTTGAACCTCTCAGTCTGGATGAGTGCTGTAAACAGAAAACAAAATCCCATCTGCGAGATCTGTTACTGAATGCAGTAGTGGAATTTTATAAGCTGAGTATCTGCTATTCATGGTGCTCATTTAGGGTAGCGTAATTCAGATTAAGGAGCATTGTATATAGAAATTGAACCAGGAGATTGAATGGATCCTTAGTATAAATGCACCAGGAAAATCTGCTTCAAGTCCATGTTGAAAATGATGCACTCCTCAAAACAACAGATGGAGCTTATCTCGTGTTTTCCAGGAAGCATGGAAACCCTGCACCTACAGGAAGAATGCATGTAGTAACAGTGCAGCTCCCAATTCTCCTCGATCTCTTCCTCTATTCCTTCCATCCTTAAATAGGAGCCTGCCAGGAACACTAGTAAAACTGCTGAATATGATCTTGGTATCGACCTATGGCCCCTCTCTTCCCCTGCCCTGAGTGGAAAAACCACTAACTGGTGCATTCTTGCCCCAGCACCCCAATCATAACCAAACACAACAGCATCTCCAATGACCCTGTTCGCAAAACATAGCCAGAACTTTACACAGCCCTCAAGAGGAAATGAGTCCTAGTACCTGCCAATGGAGCACCAACAAAAAGATCAGCAGCAATAGCTCCTCAAACTTGTTTCAATTTTATTGTAATTTCCATAGCATTTGACATTTTTGACATGAATAATCTATGAACTTTTTTCTGCTAAAGCACACCATGACAGAATTATAGCCCTAGTTTTGACCCATCATACTCAGTTACTGACTTGATCTCAGAACCTGTGCTTTGTCTATCCCTTATCCAGTTTTGTCTTGGTCTTCAGTAGTTTGACCACCAGTTATGTTTAAGCAAGCAGGCGGGGCTGTTATAACTGCGGATGGTGTCAGTAGCAAAAAGCGCATTATTTTTCGCAACTGTGCCACCAAATAATTGGAAATGAGCAAATTTGGATCCTTTGTTCCTTATCGAATCCCTGGATAGACATTTACTAAGGTCATCTATTTATCATGATTTGGTTGCACCTTTTTGGAATTCTGCAGTTCTTTAGATGTACATCTTGACATTAGTTACTTAATGAGGTTGGCATTCCATAAATTATAAGAACCATAACATTTTTCCCGTTGTGTTCAGTTACCATCACAAATTCTGTAACCTTGGCACTAACGACGATCGCTCCCCTCCCATTGTCTCAGGTTAAACCAGACTTCACGACCCCAACATCCTATCCAATCCCCCTGAGTGGAGCATCTGACTCCCATGTCTTCTCCATTGCAAAGATCCCCTCCTTCCATTTCCATAGCATTGCCTGCTTCTGTCTCAACCCATCTTCTGAAACACTCATTTGAGCACCACCAGACTTGACTCGTCAATGATTGTCTGGCTGACTCCGCATCCCCCATGCTCTAGACTACAGCTCCTCCTAAACTCTGCTGCCTATATGCTACCCTTAATGAGGTCGTGCTCACCCAGAATTCCTGTAAGTGCTGACATACATTGGCTACTTGTCTCCTCAACTCTAATTTGCAATTCTCATTCTTGTGATGTTCAGAGAAACTTGGGTGTACTTGTACAAGAAACACATTTAGCATGCAGGCACATCAAGCAATTAGGAAGGCAATGGTATGTTGGCCTTTATTGCAAGGGGATTGGAGTTCAGGAATATGGAAGTTTTGCTACAATTGCATAGGGCTTTGGTGAGACCACAGCTGGAGTACTGTGTGCAGTTTTGGTCTCCATATTTAAGGAAGGATATATGTGCATCAGAAGCGGTACAGTGAAGGTTCACCAGATTGGTTCCTGGGGTGAGAGGATTGTCCTGGAATATGAGGCTAAGTAAGTTGGGCCTGTGCTCTCGAGTTTAGAAGAATGAGAGGTGATCTCAGTGAAGCATACAAGATTCCGAAGGAGTTTGACAGGGTAGACACTGAGAGGTCATTTCTCCTGGCTGGGGAATCTAGAATTTGGGGGTGGGGGGCACAGGCACAGACTTGGGTTAAAAGTTCTATCATTTAGGACTGAGATGAGAAATTTCTTCACTCAGAGGGTTGTGAATCTTGGGAATTCTCTACTGTGGAGGGTTGTGGATGCTCCTTCGCTGAGTATATTTAAGGCTGAGGTAGAGAAATTGTTAGTCTCAGGGAATAAAGGGATGTGGAGACGGGCAGGAAAGTGGAATTGAGGTAGAAGATCAGCCGTGATCATATTGAATGGGGTAAGCAGGCTTAAGGGGCTGTACAGGGGTTGGCAACATGTCCATACATGGACACCAGTTTCCATGGTAAAGAAATTTGAGGTCTGTGGTAATTTTAGATGTCTTGCTCCAAGTCTGAAATAAAATTTTAAAACTCAAGTTTAAAGGCTTGGAGCAAATCATTTAAAATTATCAGGAGCAAAAGTAATTACAAAGGACCGGGAATATCGGGGCATTGGGCTAGGTCCTACAGACCGCCAAAGTTTTGTATCCGTCCCGCCAATCAAAAACGTGAATGGTTTGCCTATGTGCGGATCTCCGTCCAATCGAAGCACAAGGGAGTTGGGAAGATTGGAGCTGTCAATGAAGTGCTCCCTGCCCGTGTCCGACCTGCGGAATGGAGAGTGTTGATGTGAGTAGAACAGATAGAATAGCGCACAGGAAAGCAATGCTAGATCTGGAAAGGGAAGACTTTGAGGCAAAGCAAGCTTTTTTATAGGCAGGCAGTCCACCTTCTCAGCTTGCCAAAGGTCCTGGTTTCTGTGAGTCTGGCAGTGTGTTTCCGCTCATGGTGGTGGGTGGTGGGGGAGGAGTAGTGGGGGAGAGGGTGGGGGGGCAAATGGGGAGAGGGAAGGGACAGAGGGAGGGGAGTAGGGGGATGGAAACGCGGGTGGGGGAGACACTGGGATAGAGGGGTGAGGGATGGGAGAGAGGGGGACACTGGGGAGAAGGATGGGCACAGAGGAGAGGGGGATATGGGAGAGGGATGGGTACAGAGAGGAGAGAAGGCCAGGGGTGAGAGATAAACACGGAGAGGGGAGAGGGATGGAGAGAGAGAAAGAGATCAAGACCGCTCCTGACAGATGGACATCTGTCTGAATTCTCCTTGTCGCTATATCAAGTGTTTGGGCAGACATTGACTACTTGTACAAGCAAAATCAATGTCAGGTATATCACTAGATAGGGAAAAACGTGGTTTAAATCTGACTCTATTTTGATGGCATTAGGTTGGCTAATACACATTATATACAGATTAATTGCCCCCATGTCCGTGGCTGAGTCAGTAACTTTGTCAAATGCCCATGGTGCAACACAGTGATGCCTATCCCTGGGGCTGTATGGCCTACTGCTGCTATTTCTTGCGTTTCTTATCCCTTCATCATGTATCTGCTTAGCACTGTAATCTCCACCAGGTTTACAGCCCTCCACCCCATGAATTCTTCATTCCTCGAACTCTGGCCTTTTGTGCTTCTTGCCCATCCTACTATTAGTAGCTCTGCCTTCAGCTGTTGAAGCCCAATGTTCTAGATTTTTTAGAATTAGAATTAGAACATTACAGCACAGTACAGGCCCTTCGGCCCTCGATGTTGCGCCGACCTGTGAAACCATCTGACCTACACTATTCCATTTTCATCCATATGTCTATCCAATGACCACTTAAATGCCCTTAAAGTTGGCGAGTCTACTACTGCTGCAGGCAGGGCGTTCCACGCCCCTACTACTCTCTGAGTAAAGAAACTACCTCTGACATCTGTCCTATATCTATCACCCCTCAACTTTATTTCCCTGAACTCCTCTCCACCTCCTTGAGACTGTCCTTAAAATCCACCTCTTTAACCAAGCATTTGGTAACCCTCCCCTTTTTTTTTTGGCTTGACTACCATTTTTGTCTGATTACACCTCTGAAACCCCTGGATGTTCTTCTACATTAAAGGCATGATATTGTAGAATCTTACAGCACAGAGAGAGGCCATTTGGCCCATTGTGTCTGTGCTGGCTGGCTCTTCAAAGGAGATACAGCTCCACTCCTTTGTTTCTCCAGAGCCCTGTAGGCTATTGTAAAATGCTAAAGGCCTCTACTTAAACTGTATGCCAGAATTGAGGAAATTGCTCAATTTCTGGGCCTTGAGGCTTGAAAGTCCCATTTTAATTCATTTGTTCTGATGTCAGGTTTAAATCTCTAACTATATAGCAGACTTGGTATAAGTATTATACTCATATGAGTATAATAGGCTTATCAAAATAAGTGCCAAGCAAGTGAGGCGTTGCAGGAGTGGCATGAAAGGGATTTGACAGGTCTCCCACTCTTGAGAGCCACCTTAGATTAATTTACATGTACTCTTCTTAGGTAACTAAATCAAAATGGTCCAATATGTGAAAACCAGACTCAATTCAGTCACCAGCAAAAATGGTGCAAATAGTTGACAGGCCATTGTCTGCACTTCCCCTTGATTATTATTCTGCTTTGATTTTGAAGAAAGAAACTGCAGTACTTGTAGGAAATACTTATCTATCAAAATTGATGTCAATCCAGGGATGTAATTTAATATCCACATATGCATGACATCTGTGGGGGAAGGGAAAAAGGAAAGACATAAATGGAATTAAATTGATTCGATAACTGCTACATTGAGTATGGAACAAAAGGCTTGGAATAAAATGCTGACTAAAAGATTAGTTTGAAAGAGTGGGGTCTTCTGTTTTCCACCCTACCATATACCGAAAACATCTTTTGTGTTTGAAAGGCATCAACAGTCCTTGTACCAGTCAAAACAGTCCCATAGTAAATAGGACTTTTATACATTAGAACTGATTCATACTGTTTCTGTAATTTTGCTATGTTTACAGGTGATAGAAGGGTGAAAGAGCCACCAGGAATACGGATGTGGCCTCCCAAACAACAACTTCATCCACATGAAAGCTGCCCAGTGACTGGGGAGATTGGAGCCAGACAAATAGTTTTTAAAGTCTTTTATCAAAAGCATTCACACTTCAAATTTTGTTTCTGGCTCCAGCAGTGACCCCGGTTACTGGTTAAGCTCTGTACAGCTTAGTGTTGGCAAAATAGTTTCACTGGCTTTCCAAGGAAATGAGTGGAAAGAGCCACTGTGATGGTAGCCTTCCTTTGCCTTTGCTTGCAGCATTATTGCTGCTTACATAGCAACTGAGGGTGAAACTCTGGTTTATGCTTCTGATATCAGGAAACCCACTCAAATTACCTGATTACTCCCAACTCCCATTAGATACTATAAGGATATTATAATATTATGACTGAGGTGGGAGGAGTGCACTGTCTTTTCTATTTCCACTTCTCCACAGGTCACAACCTATATTTAAATGTTTACCCAGTTACCGATAGTCAATCATAGACTCCAGTCTTTATCCCAGAATAAAATACAGCAGCCAGGTTTCTTTAATAAACAACAAAATTATCAGTTTATTATAAAACAAAACATAGCCAGTAACAAAGCAAAGCATTAACAGAGTGAAATATGAAAGTTCCCTTTTACCTTAGCCCCTCACACACAAACAGACGCACATCCCGGTAAACCAAAAAACAAGAGATTTTCTCTTTAGAGCTCTATTACAACAAAAAAAAGACAAAAAGAATACTTTGGCCGAATACTTGCTAATTCCTGGAGGAAAAAGGGAAGATGTGGAAAGATGTCAGTTGTCCCTTTTTGGTTTGGCGTCCCAAATACGCGTAGACGGCTGTCATTGGGATCTTTCTAGAACAGTTCTTTTCAGGTGACGTTGATCAGTTTGGCAGGCTTTCCAGGAGAAATGCGACAACAGGGGCTTCTGGCAGGCTTTTCAGGAGAAATGCAGCATCAGTTTCTCTATTTCTTACACTTGATTCTCAGGAAGTT
This sequence comes from Heterodontus francisci, assembly GCF_036365525.1. NCBI lineage: Eukaryota > Metazoa > Chordata > Chondrichthyes > Heterodontiformes > Heterodontidae > Heterodontus > Heterodontus francisci. Next base: position 13,561,610 of record NC_090402.1, read on the forward strand.
CTCAGAGATGGAAGAGGGTGAGCTGATGGTGGCTGCTCTCTTGGCTGGTTTTCTCTAACTGCCTTCAAAACAGTTCACACCCCAACACACTGTCTAAAGCATCTTGAGTCAAACCTCTTGACCCCTGTAAATCTTGACCTGTCATTTCTCAGTCAACATCTCCCCCAAGTCAAAAGGCCCCTGCTGGGTATTTACCTGAAGACAGGTGACTTCCACTAAATGTTTTCAAACAAGACCTCTTGTCCTTTCAGTGACCCCCAGTGAAAAAAAAATCCATGGAATCCTTTTCAGTTTTCCCAAATAAAACAACGTCCATAATTCTAAAATGCATGAGTCCTCAAAACAAAAACTTTAAAAATATAGAAGCACCATCATAACAATATGCTGGATATCTGTAGTATACGGAGATCGTAGCAGCTTTGGCATTTACATTCTGCTATGGTATATAATAAACACTAGTAAACCTAAACCAGTGAAGCACGGGTGCCTGTTTCTCCTCTTCTCCCTTGTCCTCACCTTTCACCAAAATACACAAAAATATAGCTGCAGCAAATGCTCTTTGCAGAGACAAGGCTTAATTTTGTCATGTTTCAGTTCAGTTGGTCATAGTTTTAATTTTTAAAATATCGGTGCTGCATTTATCACTGCAAGCTTTGGGCAACAAGTTTTCATTCCAAATTATAATCCCTCAAATTGGGAATCTGACCCAGGAAAAAGTCATAAACTAGGTCCACTAAATATTGGTTTCAGCCATGTCTCAGTGGTAGCGCTCTTATCTGAGTCATAAGCATTTTAGGTTCAAGTCCAACAGCGAAGACTTGAGCACACAGTCTAGGTTAACAGTGCAGTACTGGCAGGAGTGCTGCACTGTCAGAGGTGCCGTCTTTTAGATGAGGCATTGAACTGACTGCTGCATTACAGAAGTGTAAGTAACAATTTCAGAAAGTTTAATTGGCTTTAAAGTGTTTTGAAATGTTCTGAGATCATTAAAGGTGCTATATAAATGCAAGTCTTTAAGTCTTTTTTGTTTTCTGATTTCTTCAGTAGTACTCCAAAGTATAGTACAAATACACACAAGGTTCAAAGTCAGTTAGAAGTGAATCGAGAAGAATACATTGATTCTTGTGGAGTGATGGGGCACCAGTAATGCTAGTCATTCTTACTCATTGAGTCTCCAGGTTGGCTGTGTTACTACGTGTTTGCCCAAAGTTCACTTCCTGCAAGGAGAATTGAGGAAGTGTGGAGAAACAGTGGTCCTGTGGTATTCTTGAACACTGAGTACTGTGTAGCATTGTTTGAGGCTTGCAGGCATGGTCATCAATTGTCAGGTTTGGAAGGCAGATCTACTTTGGATATGGAAAAGGGCAAGAAATAGAGAGAGACATCTGTGGCAAAAAGAAATGGCAAGACTCAATGGGACAAATGGCCTATTCCTGTCTCTATTATAAAGTTGTCGAATGCTAACTGCTGCTCACTTCTCTCCTCCTTCGTTGGGTTACCTCTCACAGCACCTTTGCCCTCTCTCTTCTCCTTTTTCACCACCCCCAACTCCCCTGTCCAATTTTCTATTCCATGCTGCTCAATAGGAGATATTGATTAATTTTTCTGAATTATTGCTCTGGTTTAATGTGACATGTCATACTAAAATTTTTTACAATTTTGGTATCTTTGTGAGATTCAATATAATCCTGTTGCCTTTATTTCCCCTCTTATTAGCTCAGGCCACAGGAACTGCCCCAGGGACTCCACAGCAGAGCTCACAACCAGATTACAGTGCAGCCTGGGCAGAGTATTACAGACAGCAAGCAGCGTATTATGGACAGGCCACACAGCAAGGGCAGGCCCCTGGTCATCAGGTATGCAAGCCATGCAGATTAAACATTACCATGGTGATAGAGTGGTACAATGCCCTGGAACAGGAATACATCCACTGTGGAGTGGTAGGACACTGGTAATGCCAGTTATCCCTCACACCATCGAATTCCCTCCCTAAACCTCTCCACCTCTCTACCTCTGTCTCCTCAAGACGTTCCTTAAAACTTATCTTCTTGACCAAGCTTTTTGGTCACCTGTCCTAATATCTCCTTGTGTGGCTCAGTGTCGTTGTGTTTGATAACGCTCCTGTGAAGTGCGTTGGGACATTTTACCATGTTAAACGTGCTGTATAAATGTTTGTTATCTAGCAATGAGTCTCATCCAGTACATGCGAATATAAACTGCCCCTTCCAAATGGTTTGAAAAGGCACAAGGCTGTCAGACTGAGGTATTCCTGGCTGAAGCCAGTTGGTGGATCACTTACTATAATTCCATGAGTAACAGCAAAGAAATTGTCCTCACTCTTCAAGCCACTGGGCCACGACGGGAAATTGTGATTTTGTTCTTCATTTGCTGTGCAAAACCAATTTTTAAGATCGTGGCAATCAGTACTGAAATACTGTCCTACCTCCATATAACTTCTGAAAGACAGGTTCAATTATAATTATTGATTCTTCTCTTCCTTCCTCCCTCTTCCCCCACACAGCTTTTATTCATAAAGCAATTGATATAAATGCTATTACATTTTAGTAAATGGAATTGTTAAACTTGTTTTCTTGCCAGTGTTCTCCCTTCCTTGCTCAGTTATGGTTCCATGGCTCCTGCCAGATATCCTCCAGTACCTTGTCCATTTAATTGTTAATCATTTGGTGTCGTCGCAACGATCGCCATCAAACACCATGGCCAAACCCAGTCCTATCCTCATCTGATTCTGACCTTGCTCAGCATCCTCACACACGCTTCAAGCCACAGGATCACTACTTAACCATCAGCAGAGAATTCTGGCTCTGGTTTTCTTTCCTCTTCCTAACCCATGGTGCTGAGGCCAGTTGTTAATGACCCTTACCACTACCCTGGCTAACTTGGCACTGACCAGGGATTGAAGCTGGGACATGTATGGCTCAGCTACTAACTGAGTCATCTTCCTGAGCTACAGAGAGCATAGAATTTACGGCACAGACAGGCCCAACTAGGTGTATGTTCCACATGAGACTCCTTTACCCCTACTTCATCGAATCATATCAGCATAGCCTTCTGTTCCTTTCTCCCTCATGTGCTTATCTAGCTTCACCTTAAGTGCATCTATGCTACTCCTTGTGGTAGCGAGTTTCACATTCTAACCACTCTCTGGGTAAAGAGGTTTCTCCTGAATTCCTTATTGGATTTATTAGTGACTGTCTTGTAATTATGGCTAGTTTTGGGATTGCCCCAAGCGAACGTTTTTTCTCTACGTCTATTCTATCAAACCCCATCACAATTCTGAAGTATGTAGAAACATTTATGTGTAATGATAGGAATAGAGAAGTAACTTTCACCTTATGGTTGTGGTTAAATGCTTTGACCAACGTGATGGGGTCCTGCAGATTGGGAAGCACCCAGGCCTGTGCCGAGTTAGCCTAGCTCAGCTGTCCTTGGTGGTTTGGTCACTCCAATTTGCCTTAGCTTCTGTATAATAGGGATAATGGGGGAAAAAAGCAGCCTGGGGATTTGCTGCTGATCACTATTCAGTGATGTGTGCTAGAATATGCATGTTGGATGAGGAAGAATTGTGATGTGTCTCATATGGTAATATTGGCTGACACTCTAGGTCAAGACTCCCCCAAGAAGAATAAGCATTTGGGTAAGATAGTGAAGAACAGCTGGTACCTAAGGAACCATACTCCAGGGCCTTAAGAAAAGGAGGAAAACATTTTATATTCTCCTAAAAATCGCCAGCAAATTCTTCCAGCCTTCCCAATACTCTGTTCTGATGCCCTGGCAATCATAACATGTGTTCTGACACTGGATGTATTTCTTTCTCTGTTGCAGGATCAATAATTTGACGTCCTTGTGAAGAGATTTGAATCATTATGGGTGTGGAGCCTTTTTAATAAAAGGTTGAAAAGATTTATGACGCCTTCAAGAGGAAAACTTATACTTTTGTTTCTGAACACTAGAGAAAAAAATACTTATTACGATAACTTTCTAGATTTACCATTAATGGAGTAATAGTGAAGTTGAGGGGTGCAGATGTTGTGGATTGAACACTCGGGGACCCTTAAACTAACACCATGGTTTGGACAGGCTAAAATGCGAATGGTGGTTTGTTCTGTTTTTTAAATTTTTTTTTAAATTACTCCCCTACATCAGCAGCACTACAGGATAAGTTTTTAAAGTATAATAGTAGTGTGGATGTGGGGTTTCAAAGACGGTGCATTATTGAACTGTATACATCCCAACGATAGATGGGTAGGAATACTGGTGCTGGTACTGCATATCCTGATGCTCGGTAGTTGGCAACATACGAGTCACAGGTATCGGTCTGGAGTTTTGTACAGTACTGACCGAAAGGTACTAACGACCACGGTATATATATAATATATATTATATATATATATATATAATATGTCTCACTTTTGTGAAACTGTGCCTCCATCCCTATGTGAGTGGGCACTAAATACAAAACTGTGTTGGACTGGTAAATTTTTGTACTGGTCCATTAATTCTACTGTGTGGGGAGGGAGGGGGAAAGAAGAAAAAAGAAGTTAGCACAACAGAAACTTCTTTTTATAAGGAGTTGAAAATGAGAACTGTGAATAATAATTTAATACTTTTTTCCAAACTACATGTTTTCGTAGGTGACTGTCGGCAAAGATGAGGATTTAAAAATGTTATATTTAAAAAAAAACAAAAAAAAACAAATCTAGGCACATTTTGTAATTGATGAATGAAAATTGAACAGCAGCAGGGTGCACATCTGTACATGGATGTAATGGAAGAACACTGCCATTCGCACAGTAGCCTGCCACTCACCTCCCACCCACTCCCCCCACCCCCCAAGAAAAAGTCCTGGACTGTAAGCATGTCTAAAAGGGGCCCCCCAACGTGCTATAAAGACTTGATGATCATACACTTTCTGCTTCTCTCCTGCGATTAGATTGCACCTGTGTGTAATTGCCTGATGAGCAAAGATGAGACAAATAAATAAAAGTACAGGTTTTATTTTTTAGTATGAAAAAAAAATACAAAAAAGGTTGGCCGTGTTTGGTATACACCTCTCTCAAATATGGACTCGGCAAAGTCTCCACGAGCCATGCTAATGACTATTTTTTAATTCTTATTCTTACGTGGTGTGATCTAATATGTATGATTATGTTTAGCAAGTGAATGAATCCTAGTATTAATTACGTATGTGAAACAAAAAATTAAGTTGATTTAAAAAAAAAAGGGATGTTATTAAGTTGAAGCTGTTTAACTTGTAGTATTTGCCTTTGTACAGTTAACAGTGTAGATAACCGGGGACTTTGGTTCTATTTTTAATGACCTGAAGTTTACTGGACATTCCGTTTAAATTGTACTGATTTTTTTCTATTAATGCTCGAGATGTCTAACTTTGGAAAGTGTGACTGGTTTAAAAAAAAAAGAGAAAAACAGCTCTGTGAAGCATGTTAAAGAGATGTATCCCTTTTATTTTACTGACACTTGCATTTTACACTCTATAATAAAATGTCCACAACATTTCTTTGTGGGAAATTTGGCCTGACGTTTTGGCTTTGCTTAATTTGCTGGTGGGATGGAGGGTTGCCCTCTGTTTCATGGCATTGTCCTCTTCCCTCCACTTGTACATTGAAGCCTGTCAGATTTTTATTTCATTTGAGGGGCCCTTGGAAAAGGACCAAAGTCCTTGGTGCAGGACACCACCAGGGTTAAAAATAGTAGAGGAAAGGATGGAATAAATCCAGACATAGTGATTAGGTGTTGCCATACTTGGCTTTTAAAAGCTTGTAGGAAGAAAAATCTCGAAGTTGAGTTCATTTTGAGGTCCTGGGAGTGAATGAATTACAGAAGATGGTGCAATTAAGTTTGGGTAGCGTAGCAGTTGTGGTACTACACTGGCAACACAGAGGAGTCAACTTCAGACCACAGCATGGCAAGAAGTAAAATTCAATTCAAAACATCTTGTAATTTTGGGCTAGCACTGGAGAAAAATGACTGAAAGCTTCTTTTGTTGTTTTAAAAACCCTATTGGTTTGCTGATGTTGAGGGGAAAGGAAGCTGCCACTTGTGCCCAGTCTGGTGTACACGTGGCTCCAGCCCCACACTACATGCTTGGCTCTTTTTTTTTTTCCCCCTCTGAAGTGACCTGACAAGCCAATCCAAAGCAATAAATCCACAACTTTTATTTCAGCACAGTGAGGATGGGGAGAGAAGAGAAACAGGGAGTGAAGATGGGCAAAGAGGGAATATACAGCAAGGATTGGGAGAGGGGGGGCAAATGGACCATGCATTTGGAGTTCAGGTGGAACACAATCGTGGGCGATAATATCAATTAAATAACACTGTATATTCTAGTGCTTCATAATATTGTACAGCAGGTTCACTAAGATTACAATGGGATTGTGGGGTGGACAGGAGATGCTGGAGGTTGGAGGATTACTTATTCGACCAGCTTTTCCCCCCTTATTTAAATTGCTACAATTATCAAAACAGCATTCGTCTATTTTCTTGGTAATTTGAACCACAGTGGGTAATAGGTTATTTGTATGTCTGATTCTGCTCTGTATATTGTTTCTCAAAGATTGATTCGCCATCTGTATCTCTCAAAAATTTAAACTTTAAAAGAAAGTTGTATTATCATTTTGTCCCTGTTGAAGTTTTTTTTCATGTGTCTGAAGCTGGGTTCATGAACGTGACCAGATTTTCCCCTTGTCATGACAGCAGAGAGGAGATCAGGAATTTAATGAGTAGAGGTTCACTGCTGTGAACCAGCATCTTACCATCGCCTGTGAGGCTTAACCTGCTGCATTACCGAGGACTACCTGGGACTCGTGTTTGTAAAATCTCATAATCCGCTAAACTGGGTTTTTTTTGGCATCTGCCCGAGGCTAGGGGGAAATGAGTTCATTGGTATCCCAGCACAATCTATCCAAACCCTCTGATCCCAACAATAATTCCCCAATAGCTGAATAAGAAGAAAGAAATACTTGCATTTATATAGCACCTTTCACAACATTGGGACCTCCCAAAATGCTTTACAGCCAATGAAGTACTTTTGAAGTATAGTTACGGTTATAATGTAGGAAATGCGACAAGCAATTTGTGCACAAGAAGCTCCCACAAGCAGCAATGTAATGACTAGATATTCTGTTTTTGCGATGTTGATTGAGGAATAAATATTGGCCAGGACACCAGGGAGAACTGCTCTGCTCTCCTTTGAAATAGCATCATGGGATCTTTTACGCTCACCTGAGGGGGCAGGCAGGACCTCGGTTTAATGTCTCATCCGAAAGGTGGCACCTCTGACAGCGCAGCGCTCCCTCAGTACTGCACTGGAGTGTCGGCCTTGATTTTTGTGCTCAAATCCTGGAGTGGAACTTAAATGGGTAAAGTAACCACCCAATGTGGTGCTGAACCATCCAGATGAGAGACAATGCTGAGTTAACTGATCTGAAGGTGGCATGGCACTAAGTGTGCTGTAATTCCTTGTGCTGTCAAGGGGGGAAATCAGCCAGGGTTTGCACTTTTAATCACTTCTGAGACCCATGCTTAGGGTGAAGGGGGGAAACCTCTGATGAAGACACTATCAGGCTTCCCAATGATTCACCCCACTCCCCCACCCTTTCCTGCCCCTGGCAAATACTCAGCCAATATTTACTGTCCAGGCTCACTTGAAGAATGACCACAAGGGGAGCCTGTAGAACCGGTCAGCACCTTCAGGAGAAGGGACAGCGTGTTCACCTTGGTGCAATTATTGATAGCATTCTCCCAGAAATAGAACTTCTTTAAAACAAGGCACAGGAAGTTTGGATAATTCCACAATTTGATTATTTGGGTTGGGGGTTAGGACCATAGCAACGTTATGGCACAGAAGGAGGCCATTCAGCCCACTGTGTCTGCGCCGGCTGAAAAAACTAGCCGCCCAATGTAATCCCACCTTCCAGAACCTGTTCTGCAGCCTTGCAGGTTACAGCACTTCAGGTGCATGTCCAGGTACCTTTTAGGGTAGAATTCTTGGATGGAGCTGAATGTTTATCTGAATTTGAGAGGTTAGGTGTCCATTCTCAGGATCAATCAATTTTACACAAAATAAAATGCAAGTGGCATTGTGTTTTCCATTTGGGTTTTTGCCAGTTGTTGCTATGTGGGGGTGGGGTGTGGAGAGAGGGCTCAGTCACTGGGGAATGACTGACATAATGTCATTAATAACTTTCAAATAACCAGGAGTACTTAATAATCCACATGTAATTTCTTCCTTGAAGCCTTGGCGATGAGTGTAATAATTGTACTGACTGGTGATCCGATTATCCAGAGGGTCTCTTACTGGAAGGAAATCCTATTGTAACATGAAAGAGATGCTTATCTCCTTTTGATTGGATGTGTCTTGAGATGTGGTTAGTGGCTGGGTGCAGGTGGCAGACGGCCAGCCTTTCCTTTTCTCTGTGCTGTCAGCAAGGGTCATCGTCTTGGCGTCTCCAACCTGTGCTTACCACAGGATTACTTGTGTCCATTCAATTGTTACTTAAGATCGGCTTGTGTTGAGGTGATATCACACCAGTTTGGGGCTTTCTGTGGGGCTCTTGCTCTTGTGGTTGGGCAGTTGTGGGATTTTCACAGCATGCTTCAGTAAAATAAGAACATTTTATAACTTTTTCCTCCCCCCCCCCATGTCCTTTTAGTTTTCTCTTTCCCTCTCCTGAAGATACTGGGTTATGCTGCAGCATCATTCTCGACTGCTGGCAGCCTTCTGCTGCCTTGCAACAATAACCATTCTTCATGTGTAAGCCTAAGTAATTAGTGTTGGTGGGCTATTCTGCTGCATAGGGCATTGCAGTGAGCCCTGTTCTATCCATTCATGTGCACTTTCCAGCGTTGACTATCATGGGCAGGGGCGCTAGAAGATTTTTGTCCCCTTTCTATCCCTGGGCAGTTGAAGCCAGTTGTAAAAGCCCCTACCTCCACCTGCTGAGATCAAATACTGCAGCACTCGAGTTCAGAGCGGTTGCTAAAGTATTCTTTAAACTATCAATGCTCATTGCATTGCCAAGAGTCCTGAGTCCATTAGCATACAAGTTAGTGCTGAATCATCCCTGGGTTTGACTGTGATAATTCATCTTCCTACAATAACTACACTTCAAAAGAAAGTACTTCATTGGCTGTAAAACACTTTGGGAAGTCCTGAGGCTGTGAAAGATGCTATATAAATGCAAGTCCTTTCCTTCATGGTCAGACTCAGTAACTCTTTGTTGCTCTACATTTCTTCTGTCCTGGGTCATTCCATAGCTGCTAGTTGCCCTTTGGTGCCTTTATCCAAAAGGCATTCTTCAAGCGTTGAAGCTAGGCAGTGACCGGGATTTTGTGGGATCCCCTGAGGCAGGGTCAGAGGCAGTGGGGGATGGAGCGCCCATCCTTTTCCCCCTTGCCAGGTGGTCTTCCTGGGGGTGGGATAGGCTGATGGGATTCCCACCCAGAGGTCAACTGAGGCCCTGAATGGCCAATTAAGGGCCTCTTCCCAAGAATCTCACCCGGGGGGCCTCCACCACGCGGGGAGGCCACCTTGTAAAACGAGGTGCACTCCCTGCGGCCTTGGGAGGGGACGGTCCCTCCTTTGTGTGCAATTTGTGGCGCACGGAGGACGCACACTGGGATCTACTTTACACCCTGGGACCTCCCCTCCCACAGGACTGCACGACCAACCCCATCCCTCGCCAGGGCTTTCCAGACTGGCCCCTGCGACCCCTCCTCATTACCTGAGGTCTGCGGTCCCAGGGTTCTGCCTGGGTCTGAGGCCTCTGCAGTACCAGCAGTGGCCACTGCTCTCGGTAGCACTGCTGAGCTGCCAGCCCTCTGATTGGCCAGCAGCTCTTGGGGACGGGGATCCCGTAGAAGTTAAAAGACCAGAGGATCGCTCTGGGGGAGGTGCAAAAAGGCCACGGTGGAACTCCACCCAGTGCTGGGAACCCCGCCGCCAGCACAAAATCCAGCCCAGTGAGTGCAAGCCCTGCCTCATATCTTTCCCACCCCCTCCAACCATCTTGGTTTGTGGTTGCTGAGGCAAATTGTAGCACCCCTACCAGCTGAAGTCAGCTAACTCAGCACATATTGTGAATGAACCTGGGAGCTTTCTGGCTTTTGCTCAGTACACATAGGCAGCAGACATAACAAACTTGGCTATAGAGGGAACCACTCATTTATCTCTTCAATATAACACAGAAACAAAAGTATTATAATAAATCTTACTTTTTTTTTTAAATGAGCCCTAAGGATTGGATTCCATTTTTAATCTGGGACCATACATTGAATCAGTTATTCATCACAATCCTGCTCTAACATGAGATATACAAGCAGCAGTAGGCTATTTGGCCATTCAATAAGAGCATGACTGATCTGATCATGGCCTCAACTCCATTTACCTGCACACCCCCCACCAACCCCAATAACCCTTGATTCTCTTGTAGATCAAAAATCTAACTCTGCTTTGAATATATTCAATGACTCAGCCTCTATTCCAAAGATTAATGACCTTCAGAGAAGAAATTTTTCCTCATCTCGGTCTTAAATGGGAGACCCTTTATTTTGAAACTATGCTCCCTAGTTCTAGATTCCCCCACGAGGGGAAACATCCTAAATCCTGTCAAATTTCAATATCACCTCTCATTCCTCTAAACTTCAATGAGTATCGGCCCAACCTGCTCAACCTTTCCTCATAAGACAGCCCCTTCATCCCAAGAATCAGCCTAGTGAACCTTCTCTGAACTGCCTCCAATGCAGGTATATCCTTCCTTAAATATGGAGACCACAACTGTACACAGTACTCTAGGTGTGTTCTCACCAACACCCTGTACAGTTGTAGCAAGACTTCCCTACTTTTATACTCCATCCCCTTGCAATAAAGGCCAAAATTCCATTTGCCTTCTGAATTGCTAGCTGTACCTACCTGCATACTAACTTTTTGTGATTCATGTTCGAGGACACCCAGCACCCTCTGTACTGCAACATTCTATAGTCTCTCCATTTAAATAATATTTTGGTTTTCTATTCTTCCTACATTTTCCCACATTATACTCCATCTGCTGATTTTTTTGCTCACTCACTTAACCTATCTCTATCCCTTTGCAGACTCTTTATGTCCTCACAATTTGCTTTCCCACCTATCTTTGTATCATCAGCAAATTTTTTGGCTACAGTGCACTCTGCCCCTTCATTCAAATCATTAATACAGATTATAAATAGTTGAGGCCCCAGCACTGATTCCTGTGACACTCCACTCGTTACAGTTTGCCAACCTGAAAATGAACCATTTATCCCGCTTCTCTGTTTCCTGTCAGCCAATCCTCTATCTGTGCTAATATATTACCCTCAACACCATGAACACATCTTATGTGGCACCTTATTGAATGCCTTTGGAAATCCAAATACGCTACATCTACTGGTTCCCCTTTATCCATCCTGCTTGTTGCTTCCTCTAAGAACTCTAATATGTTTGTCAAGCATGAAACCATGTAAAACCATGTCGACTCTGCATGATTGTGTTATGATTTTCTAAATATCCTGCTAATACTTCCTTAATAATGGATTCCAGCATTTTCCCAATGACAGACATTAGGCTAACTGGCTTATAGTTTCCTGCTTTCTGGCTCCCTCCTTTCTTGAATAGGAGCATTACATTTGCGATTTTCCAATCGGCTCGGACCTTTCTGTTGGAAATCCAGCATCACATTTTTAATCTTTGTTGAATCCTGAATTTTATAGTTTTACGTTTAAAGAAAGAACTTGCATTTTTATAAAGTGGCGCAGTGGTTAGCACCGCAGCCTCACAGCTCCAGTGACCCGGGTTCAGTTCTGGGTACTGCCTGTGCAGAGTTTGCAAGTTCTCCCTGTGACTGCGTGGGTTTCTGCCGGGTGCTCCGGTTTCCTTCCACAGCCAAAGACTTGCAGGTTGATAGGTTAATTGGCCATTGTAAATTGCCCCTAGTGTAGGTAAGTGGTAGGAGAATTGAGGGAAGGTGGGAATGTGGTAGGGAATATGGGATTAAATGTAGGATGAGTATAAATGGGTGGTTGCTGGTCGGCACAGATTCAGTGGGCCGAAGGACCTGTTTCAGTGTTGTATCTCTCTAAGACTATGAGTTCATGATGTTCCAAAGCGCTTTGCAGCCAATGAAGTTTTTCTTTAAAATGTTGTCATTCTTCTTTGGCCTCCTTATCTCAAGAGACAATGGATAAGCGCCTGGAGGTGGTCAGTGGTTTGTGAAGCAGCGCCTGGAGTGGCTATAAAGGCCAATTATAGAGTGACAGGCTCTTCCACAGGTGCTGCAGAGAAATTTGTTTGTCGGGGCTGTTACACAGTTGGCTCTCCCCTTGCGCCTCTGTCTTTTTTCCTGCCAACTACTAAGTCTCTCCAACTCGCCACACTTTAGCCCTGTCTTTATGGCTGTCTGCCAGCTCTGGTGAACGCTGGCAACTGACTCCCACGACTTGTGATCAATGTCGCAGGATTTCATGTCGCGTTTGCAGACGTCTTTAAAGCGGAGACATGGACGGCTGGTGGGTCTGATACCAGTGGCGAGCTCGATGTACAATGTGTCTTTGGGGATCCTGCCATCTTTCATGCGGCTCACATGGCCAAGCCATCTCACGCGCCGCTGACTCAGTAGTGTGTATATGCTGGGGATGTTGGCCGCCTCGAGGACTTCTGTGTTGGAGATACGGTCCTGCCACCTGATGCCAAGTATTCTCCGGAGGCAGCGACGATGAAATGAATTGAGACGTCGCTCTTGGCTGACATACGTTGTCCAGGCCTCGCTGCCATAGAGCAAGGTACTGAGGACACAGGCCTGATACACTCGGACTTTTGTGTTCCGTGTCAGTGCGCCATTTTCCCACACTCTCTTGGCCAGTCTGGACATAGCAGTGGAAGCCTTTCCCGTGCGCTTGTTGATTTCTGCATCTAGAGACAGGTTACTGGTGATAGTTGAGCCTAGGTAGGTGAACTCTTGAACCACTTCCAGAACGTGGTCGCCAATATTGATGGATGGAGCATTTCTGACGTCCTGCCCCATGATGTTCGTTTTCTTGAGGCTGATGGTTAGGCCAAATTCATTGCAGGCAGCCGCAAACCTGTCGATGAGACTCTGCAGGCACTCTTCAGTGTGAGATGTTAAAGCAGCATCGTCAGCAAAGAGGAGTTCCCTGATGAGGACTTTCCGTACTTTGGACTTCGCTCTTAGACGGGCAAGGTTGAACAACCTGCCCCCTGATCTTGTGTGGAGGAAAATTCCTTCTTCAGAGGACTTGAACGCAAGTGAAAGCAGCAGGGAGAAGAAAATCCCAAAAAGTGTGGGTGCGAGAACACAGCCCTGTTTCACACCACTCAGGATAGGAAAGGGCTCTGATGAGGAGCCACCATGTTGAATTGTGCCTTTCATATTGTCATTGTTGTCATTGAAATGTAGCGATATGCACACAGTAAGATCCCACAAACAGCAATGTGATGATGACCAGGTAATCTATTTTACTGATGTTGGTATGGGGATAAATGTTGGTTAGGTCACTGGGGAGGGTTCCCCTGCTCATTGAGTCTTTGGAATCTTTTACATTCACCTGAGAGGACAGATTGAGCCTCGGTTTAGCATCACAGCCAAAAGACAGATAATTCCATTAAAGCTACACTCCCTGCTGTTGGCATTGGGATGTGGCTTTCTAGCCACTACTTTTTTTTTATAAGATGCAAAAAGCTTCAAGACCTTTGCAATCTATGCTGTTAATTTCAACATTGTTGTCCTCTTTGTCATTCTCGCTTTTCCACTTAGGTTTGAGATTTTCAGTGCCATTGTGGAGAAGCAACAACTTGAGGCTTTAATGCTTCTTTGGAAGGAAATCGGAGGACAGCCTGCCTCTTCTGATATTTTGGTTGATATAGATATGGCCCTGTGTGAAACGACACATGCAATTGGTCTCAGCATCCTGGACAAGGGAGGGAAAGAAACAGATAAAGTCCTTGCTCTGCTTGCTGTTGAACAATTGAAAGTGCATGTGTGTGGACACCTGGTGAGGATAGGATCAGGCTTGACTGTAGTGCCCTCCACAGCTGAATAGCCCATCATCTCTTCCTAGCCTTAGCTAAGATATGAGGAAAGGCCATTTTGGATTAGGTGGAGGCTGGCTGGTGTCTGGTACCAGGATGAATTGATACCTATAGGAGGGAGACAAAGATCAACAGCACAGAAATCCCATGCTATTGTATTGTGTTGCTAGCATCTGGTTATCGAGCGGTAGTGGTGAACAGGCTGAAACTGAGTCCCCAGTCTAGGGGTCTCAACAAGGAAATGTGTGTTGAGTGGGAATAAAAGAGAGTAAACATTAATGAATACCTCATAGATGGAAATACTTTCCTTCTGTTTATTGTTTTCCTTTGAGCCTGCTAGGAGATTGTGTTAAAATGAAATGCTTATGTCGGGTTGGGTGAAATAATTGACTTTTCATCCTTGGGACCTGGGTTTGAATTCAGCCCAGACTGATGACTGACAGGTGGAAAACTCCAGTGTCTGCCAGTTCTATTTAGTTTTAAGTGAATTTAATTGGTGACTGTCTTGACAATGCAATATCTTTACTGTGAATTGCGTGGCAGAAATCTTGTTTGTGTGAGTGGTAGGTGATATGAATCTTGTACTTGACCAAATTGGGAATAACTTGCTTTGTGTTGAAGGTTGATGAGGGTAGTGCAGTAGATGCTGTATATCTGGACATTCAAAAGGCATTTGATAAAGTACAGGATAATAGACTTATTCAGAGAATAAAAGCACATGGTATTAAAGAGACTGTGGTATTAAAGTGGTAGCTTGGGTATGTAATAGGTTAAGAGATGAGAGACAGAGAGTGCTGGTGAGCAGATGTTTTTCTGACTGCAGAAAGTATGTAGTGGGGCGCTCCTGGGGATTGGTATTAGGACCATTAATTTTCTTGTTTTATATATAAATGACCTGGACTTGGGTATAGTGAGTACAATGTTGAAGTTTGTTACTGATAGAAACATGCGATACAAAAATGATATAAGCAGACTTCAGGATGACCGACAGACTGGAGAAATGAGCAGACACATAGCAGATGCAATTTAATGTACGTAGGTGTCAAGTGATGCACTTTGAGTGAAACAACGTGGAGAGACAGTAGAATGTAAATGGTACTATTTTGTGGGGGAGTGCATATTCGCAAATCATTGAAGGTGGCAGAGCAAGTTGATAAAACTCTGAAGAAAGGGTATGGGATACTTAGCTTTGTAAATAGGAGCATTGAATGCAAAAATAAGGAAGTCATGCGATACCATTATAAATTAGAACTGGAGTAATATGTACAATTCTGGGCATCACACTTTACGAAGTTTGTCAAAGTCTTGGAGAGGGTGCAGAAGAGGTTTACCAGGATGATACCAAGGATGAGGGAGTTGAGTTATATGGAGAGATTGAAGAAACTGGAATTGTTTTCACTAGAGCAGAGAATGTTAAAGAGAGACCTAATAGAGATATTCAAAATTATAAGGGGTGTTGATAGAGCAAGTGGGAAGGAACTGTTTACTCTGGCGTGTGTGTTGATAACTGGAGGTCATAAATTTAAAATAATTAGTAAACAAATAAGAGGAGCAATGAGAAGAAATTATTTCACACAGAGGGTTATGATGATCTGGAGCTCACTACTTGAAAGGATGGTGGAAGCAGATTATGTGGGAACTTTGACGAGGCAATTGGACATGTATTTGAAGAGAACAAATTTGAAGGATTATAAGAAAAAAGCCTGAAGTGTGGAACTATTGGACAGCTCTTTCAAAGAGCTAGCACAGGCACAAAAGGATGAATGCCCCCTTCTGTGCTGTATGATTCTATTGTAGAAACAATTAGCTGCTTTCAATAACAGTAAAACGTTTCCCAATTTTCTTTGAGTGCAAACCCACAGTACAAACCTAGCAATAACAGACCCAACTGACAACCTCAATTGTAAGGACATTCACTGTGAGGCTTGGAAATACTGAAATAACATTTTTCTGCAGCTAGGATTAGGACATGTGCTGACACAGAGCAGAGGGAATATTGCTCTGCACTTACCCATGCAGTACTGGACTTGACGGATGTTTGATGCTGACACTCGGTGCAAGAAGTGGAAATTGTTCCTTTTCCCAGTACTGACCTTAATAGACGCTCAAATTGTTCATTAACTGTTGATTTTCATCAATTTTCTATCCTCCTGAAAGAGCTCATTCTGGCTGGGGTATAATTCCATTGGCACTGGCAGCCCATCAGTATTTCACCCACGTAACCACCCTCCAAGTGTGAACTGAGACCACATATATCCCCATAGAGGGCATCATTGTCAACCCTGCTCCTGTCCTGAACTGATACCCACCTCAATAGGAATCACTTGGAAGTGATCAGGCCAATTTAAATCCTCCCTCCCAACACCAATCGCCACCCCCTGTCACCTGTTTGCTTAGATGCACCGACCTTTCTGATCAGCTGAGATAACCAACTCAACACGGACCAGAGATGGACCCTAGAACCCACTGGCCTGTAGTGCACAATACCATACCAGACAGTGTCTTATCCAGAGGGCCACCTGAAGACATAAGTGGCTCTTGCTGCTTAGAGATAACACACTGCTACAGCATATGCACGAAGCTTGGACTCTGGAGCATGAAGTTAATGTAAGGTTGATACATTTGTCCTTGGCACATTTCCTGTTGATATTGTTATGATCGAGGTTGGAGAAGTGCACTGTCTCCCTCTAGTCTCATTATTCCACTGGTCACAACATATATAAAAAAATATTTTAACCAGTTATGGATATGGCCAATTATATATTTTATCTGTTTCAGAATACAAATCCACCAGCCAGGTTTCTTTAATAAACAACAAAATTATTAATTTATTATAAAACAAGACTTATTCAATAAAGATGCAAAGCTTATTAACACACAGGTTGAAATATGCAAGTATAAATATATTCCCTTCTAAATAACCCAACACACATCCACACACACACTGGTTAAAGAAAAGATAAAGAAGTTTTCTCTGTAGAAATGAACTTTACAAAAACAAAAATATTTTGGTCAAATACTTGTGAATTCTTGAAGAAAAAATGGATAAGATATGAAATGTTCCACGTGACTTTCAGTCTGGCATCCGGGTACACAGAGACGGCTGTCACTGGGAGCTTTTCAGAAGTACTGTTGAGGAGTAGTCTTGCAGGCTTTTGGGGAGAATTATTGCATCAGTGGGTTCAGCTATCACGCTGGATTCTTAAGATTTTTCAACACTGTTGGCAAAGGTTGAGTTGGGTGACTTCTCTCTTAGTTGGATATACACCAACTGCACTCCAAACAATCTCCAAAAATGAAACCAAAACTCCTGAGCCATTATTCTGGACATGAGACTTCCAGTAGGTGTTTGTTTTTAAACAATGTCCCAAGTGTTCCTTCCAGTGACCGTTTTTTTAAAAAAAAAACAAGTCCAGCATCTCCTCAGGTATTTTCCACAGTCGTTTAAACACATGTCCTCAAAAAAATATTAATAATGGAATCACGTTCACACCAATATAGAATGGGAAATGTTTCCAAGTGTTTGTTTACATGAGTGCTTGCACACACACACACACACTGCTTCTGTAAAAAATTATATTCCACTGTATGTTCAACTCTGGAGTAAATGTTAATTTGAGCTGCATGTGCTGAAGTGAATGAAGCAGAAGATGGTATCTGAAAACAGTGCAAAGGAATTATTTGAGTAATTTGAATGGTTAATTTTTTGGTCACCACTCATTTCCAATTACTGGGTTTGTAAAAAATTAGTAATTTGACTACATGATTTAATGCTACTTCCTTGTTGCTGATTGGGAGCTTTTTTACCTGTCTCATGGATGAGACTGGTTTTGATTGGCTCCAATATCCCATGGGTTAAATGTAAAGCAATCAGCAGATAATGGAAAGTTGGGACAATCACAAATTCTTGACCTATAGGCTGTTATGTTCTGGAGATGTGATGCTACAGATGTGTTAAAAAAAAAAGAGCTGTAATTACATAGATAATGGAGTCCACACTGCTAACACTCACCTCCAATTGTGTCAGTATGGCATTTCATCTCTCTGCTCTGTCTGAGTGAGTTTGCCTGTTTGGTTTTAATTGTTGATGAACTATGAGTAGTTTAATACTGTACACCCATGTCCACTAGAACCAGCTCTGACACTGTCTAAGGTAATTTTGGACCATGTTTGCTCCAACCATTCATAATCTAAGCTGATAAGACCCACTCTTGACAGACAGTGACCACAGTGTATCAGATAGATCTTCTTCACAAAGTGCAAACTGACCTTTAAACATCTCGGAAGCAGGCTTCCACTGCAGGCTTATAAAGGGGAAAATAGTTCTTCAGCTGAGCACTACCACTGATAACTACACATAACTACCTCTCTCTGTGGCTCATTTGAGTACACAAGGTGTAATTGGGACTGTAAAAGCATATCAAGGGTACAATGGGTTGCAAAATGCTTTCCAATATATCGAAGGGAAAGAAAATCAAAATACTGCAGATGCTGGAAATCTGAAATAAAAACAGAAAGTGCTGAAAATACTCAGTTCTGATGAAAGATCACAGACCTGAAACATTAACACTGCTTCTCTCTCCACAGATGCTGCCTGAGTATTTCCAACACTTTCTGTTTTTATTTCAGAAGGGAAATGTTTAGTTAGATGCAAATAGTGATTCAAATGCAGATCGTACCATTCTAAATGGAGTTCTTTACAGTTTCAGTTACAACATAGTACTGGTACAAATTTCAGTGAAGACATGCTGGTGAAAACTTCATACAACACTATCATATATAACATATACACCAGTATCACCATCGTAGAACATAGAACACTGTCATTTAATAAGCAGGAGATGTATATAATATAATCAAAATAATAACTGCATAACACATAGCAGTATCAGAATTTGGGACAGACCCAGCAGAGGTGGTGGCACAGTGGTATACAGTAGGGAGCGAGTTGCCCTGGGAGTCCTCAACATCGACTCCGGATCCCATGAAGTCTCATGGCATCAGGTCAAACTTGAGCAAAGAAACCTCCTGCTGATTACCACCTACCACCCTCCCATCAGCTGATGAATCAGTACTCCTTCATGTTGAACACCACTTGGAGGAAGCACTGAGGGTGGTAAGGGCACACAATGTACTCTGGGTGAGGGACTTCAACGTCCATCACCAAGAGTGGCTCGGGAGCACCACTACTGACTGAGCTGGCTGAGTCCTAAAGGACATAGCTGCTAGACTGGGTCTATGGCAGGTGGAGAGGGAACCAACAAGAGGGAAAAACATACTTGACCTCATCCTCCCCAATCTGCCTGCCACAGATGCATCTGTCCATGACAGTATTGGTAGGAGTGACCACTGTGCAGTCCTTGTGGAGACGAAGTCCCGCCTTCACATTGAGGATACCGTCCATTGTGTTGTGTGGCACTAACACTGTGCTAAATGGGATAGATTTCGAACAGATCTAGCAATGCAAAACTGGGCATCCATGAGGCGCTGTGGGCCATCAGCAGCAGCAGAATTATACTCAACCATATCCCACACTCTACCATTGCCATCAAGCCAGGAGACCAACCCTGGTTCAATGAAGAGTGCAGGAGGGCATGCCAGGACCAGCACCAGGCATACCTCAAAATGAGGTGCTAACCTGGTGAAGCTACAACAGAGGACTACTTGCATGCCCATCTGCGTAAGCAGCATGCGATTGACAGAGCTAAGCGATCCCATGACCAACAGATCAGATCTAAGCTCTGCAGTCCTGCCACATCCAGCTGTGAATGGTGGTGGACAATTAAACAACTAACTGGAGGAGGTGGCTCCACAAATATCCACATCCTTAATGATGGGGGAGCCCAACACATCAGTGCAAAAGATAAGGCAGAAGCATTTGCAACAATCTTCAGCCAGAAGTGCCGAGTTGATGATCCATCTCAGCCTCCTCCTGAAGTCTCCAGCATCACAGATGCCAGACTTCAGCCAATTCGATTCACTTCGCGTGATATCAAGAAATGACTGAAGGCATTGGATACTGCAAAGACTATGGGCCCTGACAACATTCCGGCAATAGTACTGAAGACTTGTGCTCCAGAACTTGCGGCGCCCCTAGCCAAGCTGTTCCAGTACAGCTACAACACTGGCATCTACCGGGCAATGTGGAAAATTGCCCAGGTATGTCCTGTACACAAAAGGCAGGACAAGTCCAACCCGGCCAATTACCGCCCCATCAGTCTACTCTCAATCATCAGTAAAGTGATGGAAGGTGTCATCAACAGTGCCATCAAGCAGCACTTGCTTCGCAATAACCTGCTCAGTGACGCTCAGTTTGGGTTCCGCCAGGGCCACTCAGCTCCTGACCTCATTACAGCCTTGGTTCAAACATGGACAAAAGAGTTGAACACAAGAGGTGAGGTGAGAGTGACTGCCCTTGACATCAAGGAAGTATTTGACCAAGTATGGCATCAAGGAGCCCTAGCAAAACTGGAGTCAATGGGAATTAGGGGGAAAACTCTCCGCTGGTTGGAGTCGTACCTAACGCAAAGGAAGATGGTTGTGGTTGTTGGAGGTCAATCATCTCAGCTCCAGGACATCACTGCAGGAGTTCCTCAGGGTAGTGCCCTAGACCCAACAATCTTCAGCTGCTTCATCAATGACCTTCCTTCAATCATTAGGTCAGAAGATGATTGCACGATATTCAGCACCATTTGCGACTCCTCAGATATTGAAGCAGTCCGTGTATAAATGCAGCAAGACCTGGACAATATCCGGGCTTGGGCTGATAAGTGGCAAGTAACATTCGCGCCACACAAGTGCCAGGCAATGACCATCTCCAACAAGAGAAAATCTAACCATCTCCCCTTGACATTCAACAGCATTACCATCGCTGAATCCCCCCACCAACAACATCCTAGGGGTTACCATTGACCAGAAACTGAACTGGTGTAGCCACATAAATACCATGGCTACAAGAGCAGGTCAGAGGCTAGGAATCCTGCAGTGAGTAACTCATCTCCTGACTCCCCAAAGCCTGCCCACCATCTACAAGGCACAAGTCAGGAGTGTGATGGAATACTCTCCACTTGCCTGGTTAGGTGCAGCTCCAACAACACACACGAAGCTCGACACCATCCAGAACAAAGCATCCCACTTGATTGGCACCCCATCCACAAACATTCACTTGCTCCACCACCGACGCACAGTGGCAGCAGTGTGTACCATCTACAAGATGCACTGCAGCAATGCACCAAGGCTCCTTAGACAGCACCTTCCAAACCCGCGACCTCTACCAACTAGAAGAACAAGGGCAGTAAATGCATGGAAACACCACCACCTGCAAGTTCCCCTCCAAGTCACACACCATCCTGACGGAACTATATCGCCGTTCCTTCACTGTCGCTGGGTCAAAATCCTGGAACTCTCTTCCCAACAGCACTGTGGGTCTACCTATGCCACATGGACTGCAGCGGTTCAAGAAGGCAGCTCACCACCACCTTCTCAAGGGCAATTAGGGATGGGCAATAAATGCTGGCCTAGCCAGCGATGCCCACATCTCATGAATGAATTTTTTAAAAAGAAGCATAATTATGTAATATACAGCAGTTTGTTTGTGTGTGCAGTTAATTGCCCCACAAGCTCATGGGATGTCTATAATTCAAAAAGAAAGACTTGCTTTTATATAGAGCTTTTCATAATCTCAGGCCATCCCAAAGCCCATTACAGCCAATGAGATACTGTTGAAGATCAATCACTCTTGTAGAAAAAGCAGCAGTCAATTTTCACACAGCAGGATCCCACTCAGAAGTGCAAAAATGACCAGATATATTGTGTTTTAACTATATTGATTGAAGGGTACACAAGAGGCCAGAATTAGAAGACAGCAGGTATCTTGGAATGTTGTGGGGCTGGAGGAGATAACAGAGATAGGGAGGGGCGAGGCCATGGCGGGATTTGAAAACAAGGATGAGAATTTTAAAATCAAGGCATTGCTTGACTGGGAGCCAATGTAGGTCAGCGAGCACTGGAGTGATAGGGGAATGAGACTTGGTGCAAGTTAAGACACAGGCAGCAGAGTTTTGGATGACCTCAGGTTCACAGAGAGTAGAATGTGGGAGTCCAGCCAGGAGTGTGTTGGAATAAAGTCTGGAGGTAATGAAGGCATGAATGAGGGTTTCAGCAGCAGATGAGCTGAGACGGGGGCGAAGTCGGGCAATGTTACGGAGGTGGAACTAGGCGGTCTTAGTGATGGCACGAATATGAGGTCAGAAGCTCATCTCTAAATTATTTCTGACCACACCATCAGGTTGTGACAGAAACACCTCTTAAATACAAGCATTTGTGATGTGGTTGGATTCTAAGGTAAAGCCGATGGCATTTTGGATCATCCTGCCTTAAACCCAGGGATCTTCCACATCATTTCTAGCCTGACCCCAACACACATCACATCTGACTTTTGGGGCTAGGAAGTCAGGTCCAGGTATATTGTTCAAGTGGAATTAGTGTCAGAGGTCAGTGGATAAATTTTTATATAATACATTGAATTTGTATTATTATTTATAGTTAAATAGCAAACAGGAATTTATAATGTAATAGAAAGACAAGAAGCACAAGCAGCTATATTTTGAATATATATTACTAGTGGATTGCCCATGGCGATAGATATAGGGAATCAGTACCAGATCATGTGGGTCACGCAGATGTAATTTTTTCATATTTTCATTAAAAGTTCTGCGCCCACATTCATAATAGAAACTGGCAAATAAAGCCTGGCTACCCGACCCGAACCTGACCAAATCCGACTACATGTGTCGGGTCCGGATTGGGTCGGGTCTATATTCTGTGTCCAGCATTCGGGCTCGGGTCGGGTTGGCTGTGGTCGGGTTTTGTTTTGTGTTGTTTTCTTTTTAATCTACTTTTTGACACGATTTGTTTTCTGTACTAATAACATGTTTGATATTTTCGGGTCAGGCATGAAAAAAAAAATTGAAGGACTCGGGCCCCGGGTCGGTTTTTAATTTTATACCCGAGTCGGGCTTTACTGGCAAATTGGTTATGTAACTTGTCACTCATCCCAGCACCAGTGGTCAACTAGAGTTAAGGCGTAATTACAGCATGACAAGATTGCATAGGAAATTGCCATTATAAATGTGGACATAGGAATTTCAAATGAAAAAGAATGGACAGGATAAACATGCCAATGTAAGATTTATAAAATATTAACTAGATATGAAAGTGTTATTGTAACAGTTTTATTATAATCTATACAGCGCAATGATGATTTTCTTATGTATAGTAGTGCTAAAATATAATTATTATATAATAATGGATTTCCCAAAGCATTGTTCATGGTGAGTTGAGATCATTGAAAACTCTGCTGTCTGCAGAATTTTTTGAGGAGGTGACGAAGATGATTGATGAAGGAAGGGCAGTGGATGTTATCTATATGGACTTTAGTAAAGCCTTTGACAAGGTCCCGCATGGCAGACTGGTACAAAAGGTGGAGTCACACGGGATCAGAGGTGAGCTGGCAAGATGGATACAGAACTAGCTCGGTCATTGAAGACAGAGAGTAACAGTGGATGGGTGTTTTTCTGAATGGAGGGATGTGACTAGTGGTGTTCCGCAGGGATCAGTGCTGGGACCTTTGCTGTTTGTAGTATATATAAATGATTTGGAGGAAAATGTAGCTGGTCTGATTAGTAAGTTTGCGGACGACACAAAGGTTGGTGGAGTTGCGGATAATGATGAGGATTGTCAGAGGATACAGCAGGATATAGATCAGTTGAAGACTTGGGCGGAGAAATGGCAGATGGAGTTTAATCCGGACAAATGTGAGGTAATGCATTTTGGAAGGTCTAATGCAGGTGGGAGGTATACAGTAAATGGCAGAACCCTTAGGAGTATTGACAGGCAGAGAGATCTGGGCGGACAGGTCCACAGGTCACTGAAAGTGGCAACGCAGGTGGATAAGGTAGTCAAGAAGGCATACGGCATGCTTGCCTTCATCGGTCGGGCTATAGAGTATAAAAATTGGCAAGTCATGTTGCAGCTGTACAGAACCTTAGTTAGGCCACACTTAGAATATTGCGTGCAATTCTGGTCGCCACACTACCAGAAGGACGTGGAGGCTTTGGAGAGGGTACAGAGGATGTTTACCAGGATGTTGCCTGGTCTGGAGGGCATTAGCTATGAGGAGAGGTTGGAAAAACTCGGATTGTTTTCACTGGAACGACAGAGGTGGAGGGGCGACATGATAGAGGTTTACAAAGTTATGAGCGGCATGGACAGAGTGGATAGTCAGAAGTTTTTTCCCAGGGTGGAAGAGTCAGTTACTAGGGGATATAGGTTTAAGGTGCGAGGGGCAAAGTTTAGAGGGAATGTGCAAGGCATGTTTTTTACACAGAGGGTGGTGAGTGCCTGGAACTTGCTGCCGGGGGAGGTGGTGGAAGCAGATACGATAGCGACGTTTAAGAGACATCTTGACAAATACATGAATAGGAAGGGAATAGAGGGATATGGGCCCCGGAAGTGCAGAAGGTGTTAGTTTAGGCAGGCATCAAGATCGGTGCAGGCTTGGAGGGCCAAATGGCCTGTTCCTGTGCTGTACTGTTCTTTGTTCTTTGTTCTTTGCATCATAACTCACACCAAGTTCCACTCATACATCTTGCCTGTGCTCACTGACCCACATTAAGCAACGCCTCGATTTTAAAATTCTCATCCTTGTTTTCAAACCCCATCCTATCTCTGTAAGCTCCTCCAGCCTTACAACCACCTCTAGACCTCTGCCAATTCTGACCTCTTCGGCATTCCCAATTTTAATGGCTCCAACATTGGTGGCTGTGCTTTTAGCTGCCTAATGCCTAAGCTTTGGAATTCTCTTCCTAAACCTCCTTGAATCTCTACCTCCCTTTCCCCTTTTCAAGATGCTCCTTAAAACCTACCTCTTTGGAAAATCTTTTGATCATCTGGCTTAATATCTCCTTAAGTGGCTCAGTGTCAAATTTTGTTCCATAGCACTCCTGCAAAGAGCTGTTTTATTAAGTTAAAGGCGCTATATAAATGCAAGTTATTGTCATTGAGTTAGGCATTGAGTTTTATTACAATAGGCATGATAAACCTAGGGTAGCTGGGTCATTTGAGAACTCACGGAGTGGTTGTCCCAGTCACTCCAGGCCCAGGTAAGCATCCCATACTCAGGGTTACGAGCCATGGACAACGGTGAAAAGAGTGAATTTTCAATGGTGGTGGCGGAAGAACTGGAACCTTGAGGGACAGTGGCTGCTTCCAGGTGGTGGATCCTTTGAGAAGAGGACTTGTGTTTCCCTTTAAAGCACACATGAGGAAGGCAATGGAAACCTCCTCATGTACTTTTTCTCCAGTCATGTTGCCCATGGGAGGCTGTTATGAGCAACTTAAGAGGAAAGCGCAGGACCATGAGGCATGGAGAAATGAGCAGAGTACCTGCCTTTGGGCAGATCACCACGACACATGATAAACTGTTTAATGTACAATCTATTATTAGAGCTGCTGAAACACAGAGGCTGACTGAACCAAATTCTGTTTTTGTTACATGCTATACTGGGATTTTTACAGGTATTTTGGGATTGATTTCAGTGACTCTACATTATTCAGTGATAATTGTAAATGAGTGGCTTTGATTATTAATATCCTTTATTCATTTTTTTATCATCTCTTACCATTTTTAAATATTCAGCAAGGTGGCATACATGGCCTATCAGTTTCGAGATTGATACCCTGGTGATTAGTAGCGCTGGGCTTTAGTAGCAGTAGGTTAGGTCTTGAGCTTTGTACGAGGGAGAGTCCTTGGATTTGGCAGCACTGTAGAGCAGGGACAATAAGGTGAACTTTGACTCACTAGATTCCTGAGATCTGTTAGGAGGAAAGACATGGGGCAGAGGGGATCCAATCTGTTAGCATTTCAGAAGGGGGGGTGGGGGGAGGTGCCCAGGTGTGCAACTCCAGGAAGACTAAATTAAGTATTATAAAAGCAAAATACCGCAGATGCTGGAAATCTGAAACACAAACGAGAAATGCTGGAAATACTCAGCAGGTCTGGCAGCATCTGTGGAGAGAGAAGCAGAGTTAACGTTTCAGGTCAGTGACCCTTATTCAGCAGTTCTGTATTTGAGTATTTCCAGCATTTCTTGTTTGTGTTTCTAAATTAAGTATTGTTTGATTGGTTCCTGAAAAATACTGCTTTCCTTAGATAAATAAGTGTCACAATATTAAATAACTAAAAAGATTTCACTGTAACTCTCAAACATTAAATAAACACATGATGGCATGAAGGAAATTAATTTCAATTTCAACCAGAAAAAAATATCTATTTCAGTTTTGGAACATTGTTGGGAGGAGGTAATGCAATAAATTGCATCTTCTCTCAATGTCTAGTCTTGCTGTCAATTTTAACCAGTCCCCAAATTTGCCTCCGAAAACATTCTTCCTAAAAGTCATAACACTTTCTGATATGAATCTAATAGAACGATTTCCACTGTTATTAGACGATATTAAAAACCATTAATTATCTCACACTCTCCTGGTTTTCCCAATCAATAGCAAATAATTAATGCTTCACCCACTTTAGCTGTATAAATAAATCTTATGCTAGCAGTGATCTGCTTTGCATTGTCAATGTAAACAGTGGGCAGGGTATTTATCTTTCTCTCTCAGCTTGATTTGCTCTCTGAAGTAAAAATGTTAATTGCTTTCACCCAGTTTGTATTCAAATCATTTTCAAACAAACACAAACTGAGATATTATGACACAAAATCTAGCGATAATTTTATTTTTCTACTAATAAAGTGATGGGCTGTTTTGAAATTTCAAAGCTTAGAATCAAAACAAATGTGCAATTGACACTGCCCATTATGTTTGAAGGGGTCTTTGCCTGGTTCTATTTCTCTCTCCCTCTCTCTGACAACCTCCCTGTGATAGAAGAAGACTCGATGTTCACTTTTCTCTAAAATATTTGAAATTCACACTTTAACTTTTCTTCAAATAGTTTAGTGAAATAATCAAATAGATATATATTGTTACAGGCTGGGGAAAAAAAGCATTCTGTTGGGCTGACAGAATTCTGACTATCTGTACACACTGCACACGCTCAGTGGACAGAACCTGCCTTCAGATAGCAGATTATTCATGGTTTTAGGGAAAAGTATCAAGGTCTAGGTATTTGAGAGAGGGCGAAGGCATGAAGTAAAAACTTTAAGGCATTAAAAGGCACCCAAAAATTCTATCGGTAACTTCGATAAAGTTATTGTCAAATGTCATTTTTGGACGTTTTATTTATTGAAACTTTACTTTGACATCAGGAATTTAGGTTACTGAGGAAAAATGGGAAACAAAATGATATAATGTGGGTTCAGGAAATGGGGCAGTGGGACCCAGTCTGGAGGGGATGCAGGGCTGCCGCACCTTGCTCCTCCATCTATCCAACTTGCACTAAATCCTATATAATTCCTGTATTCTGATCTCTCCGCACCAACAAAAACATTCCCAGTCATGTACTGCACACCGCCTCATAAACGCAGTGTCTTATCATATCTCAGGAGCATCCCAAGGGGCCTCACACACAATTAATCAGCATGAAATTCAGTCGTTGTTATGTAGCCATAATGTGCACAGCAAGATCCCACAAGCGGCCATGAGCTGAATGACCAGTTAATCCGTTCGTCCGCGGATGAATGCATGTCAGAACCTCAGGAGAGAACACCATGTTTTTTTTTTGAAACTTTCTATTGAATCGCTGAGCTAGGTGGGGTATTGAATTAATATCACAGAATCATAGAGTCATTGAAAGTGGTTCAGAAAGAGGGCACGTGACCAACAAACGAGCCACCCAGTCTAATGCCACTTTCCGGTATTTGGTCCCTCGCCCTGCAGGTTAGGGCAGTTGAGGTGCATATCCAGACACCGTTTAAATGAGTAATAATGTCTTATCCAAAGGACAGAATTCAGAATTCCCCATCCCACAGTAAGGCCCTCGCTCAGTCTGTGCCTGGAGTGTCCGCCTACATTGTGCGTTGAAGTCTCGGCTCGAAAACATTCTTGTCATCTCCCTTTCCCTCAACTCATTCTCCTTTTCCGTGACCACATACCGCTTAGTTGCGCGCATTTGAACAAAAGACAAAGGTTCTGCTGCAAATAACAGGCGGGCAGGTGAGAACAGCTTGGGAAAGGTGCTGTTACACGTTCTTTCAATATCAAAGTGTTGTTAAAGCAATTTAGCAGATACACAGCGGCGGCCAAACTCATGATCATATATTTCATTTGATACATTGTCTAACACTGTATCAAAAAAATCTTTCAACTAAGTGTCCAGATTGCAACATTGAGCGCCGGTTCTCAGCGCTTTAAATGGCTTGCAAATCCCAATAATATAATCCCAGTAATGTCTTGTCTTCTTGTCTAACCACCTATTCTGGCTATTACCTGCAGTGCCATGGAATACTGGAGTGTGTCTTTTTACAGGAGACTGTTTGTTCTGGGCTGTGGGGTTTGATATGGAATATCCGCATGAGAATATTTTGTAACTCTTGTTTGAAGTTTGAGTGTAGAGAGAGGGAGGAGCAAAGCGGGGTGATGGTAAGGGGGGTGGGGGGGGGGGAACATTCCGCCTGGAAACCCCGCTGTATCCGCCCGCAAATCCCCCCATTCCGGCCACCAAGACAACACCGACCCACCACCTGAGAGCAACCCAGTGAGTATCCATTAACCCAGCCCTAGTGTTCGCCCTCCCAACACCTCTGTCGAAAAACGAGCTTTGAAACGAGTGCTATCGAACGAATCTCACTGCCACAATTGGATGGCGTCGGACAGTATTCCGAAACGCCAGTTGCCAAAGCAAAGCTGAAATCAGATCGAATTAAGTTCTGTGGAGGTGGGAGTCTAAATTAGGACAGTGGGGCTTTTTTTTTTGCAGTTCCGCTCAGTGGACGCGACTCAGGGATTCCGTTTGCACTAGTGCTGCAGGCAGCGATGTCCCCAAGGAGCAGGTGAACACAGGGCAGGTGGATGGAGCTGCACTGCAGACGGGTTCATTGCTCAAATAGACACATATGCACCCAGAGAGAAGTGAGAAATAGGTGCTGATATTGCCTGGCAGCTCGGCTCTCTTGGAAAGATGCTGAGGAACTTTGCAGTATTAAAAGAGGCCAGTACTGTCTGTTAAAACATGTATAGTACCCATTCTGTAATCAAAGATCTATCTATCTATCTATCTATCTATCTATCTATCTATCTATCTATTTTTATCTCCACATTTATCTGTCTTCCATTCTCTGCTTTTCTTTCTCTCTCTTTAATCTTTCTCCTACTCTCTCCCCATCTACCTGTCTCGCTGCCTCCGTCTGTTTCGCTCTCTTTCTCCGTCTCACCTTCGCTACCCCCGTTCGCTTCTAACTCTCTCCACCCCCTCGATCAGCCCCCTCTGTGTTTCCCCGGGTCCTTTGCCTCTCTGCCTTGCTCTAATTCCCCCCGCTGCCAACACAGCCGCTTTTAAAGCAATTTCCCCAAATTGAAACATCCCCTTGTTATTTTTTTAAATAATGACCTTTAATAATGGATACGAGTCCCAAAGCAAGGAAAACAGTTGCCAATATTCCCACAGTCCCTTCCGTGTCCAAATGCTTTAAGAATGACTGTTTAATAAAAGCTGGTTCGATCCTTTTCGGTTTTTTTTTAGTCTTTTCAAATGTTGGTCTTCATCTGTTTTTTTACAAGAGGGAGAGAAAAACCTGGGCTCGAAAGTCCGGTGCAGTATGTGCCAAAGGACACTCTTTACGCGTGAGTCACCTGCCTTCCCAAACTCTTCATTGTTTTTATAGCTCCTTTTTCCCTTTGACTTTTCAGAAGCCTGTTGCACAGAAACCCCCACAAAATGAGTTTCAAATTGGATACATATTGAGGTTCTTTTGTCTGTCGAGGGTCGTACAGGCCTAATTAAATTTGATCCTGACAAATAAGGCACGTCGCCACCCATTAATCCTAACTCCGCTTTCATGCCGCACTTGCATTCAGGGCCTGTATATCTAGTTCTTCAAATATGCCCACTCAGTGAGTTTAATCTATTGAGAAACATTTGCAGAAGTCTATTGTCCCCGCGATCTTGTAGCCATTTTCCATTAGAAAGGCGAGGAAAGGCCGCTTTGAGACATTGAGAGATTGGAAAGAAAAGATCACTTCAATTCTATAACATATTTACGCGTTTCCAACTTTTTTTTATAAAAAAAATTTAAATGTGAGCCCCCCCCCCCCTCCCCCAAGGCTTTAAAACTTTTTTTAAAGGCACATTCACGCAATGTACTGAGAGTTCGGCTCAACTTGTGTAAAATAAAACCCTTGCATTTTGACTAAATTAGAGGGTAAAGATAAAAGCAGATGAAGCGCGTGAGAAGATCTTTGTGGAAACGCATGTGAACAGAGGAAGTAATTTGAATAATAGGAGTAATATCTCGACCTGTCGCAATGAATCGGAGCCCCGTGCTCGGCGGGGTAACAACTGCGATTTGCTTGCGTTGTCTTAAACGGCGTTTTCTTAAAAATTGCAGTTTTAATTTCTGTTAGAAAGGCGCGTCGTTTATTAACAGAATCTCATTACATTCGCAGGGCAAATGATGCTCACAAGAAAAGTACATTTAAAATTTGAACTAACGGATGCTGAAAATCAGAGACCTGAGTCAGGAACTGAAGAAGCAATCTAGAAAACATCGAGTTGAATTTAGATGAATGTACAAGCTCGAATATGTTCAGTTAGAGTGTGGTTTATTATTGTATTCGTTTCACATACAAAATGAAACAATTAACAATCTAACCCTTGGCTCCCATTTCCTCTTTCAATTTTAAATGCATTTTTAATATTTAATTTTCCCTTTATCCGTTCTCAATTTTAATCCGTCCAGTCTTTTTTTTTAAAAACCTTTCTTTAAAAAAAATTTGCCACATTGGATCCGGGCGGGCGTTTTAGCCTCGGAGCTTAGATATTCCAATAGATGTTGAATCCACAGGTGGCGGGGGGAATTCCATTTGAGGCAGAGAATCTTTTTTTTTGCTGCTTAATACTGAAGAGAATTCTATAATTCGCAATATTGTTCCCTTCCTGTAACGGTGAGTATTAAAATTGAGCTAATATTAAAATTCCTAGATCTCATTCACAGAGTTAACAGATGCCCCCGTGTCCCGGTATATTTTCAGGGTCGGTTTGGTAACCGTTAAACGAATGAAAGTTCTCTTTCTTCAAGATGCCCCTCTTTTTGTATTGGATGTAATGAATGTTTAAACTGCTATAAATCTCACTCATCCCAGCCTATTGGGTTCAATCGAAAGGAGCGAGCAGTGCGAACAGGCTATGAAGGCAGCTGCTGCTCTGCTGCTAATCTCTTCTTCTCTGTCATTCATTCATTCGCAAGTTTCTTTCTCTGCATTTTAAATATATCGAGATATTTATATCATTAATCCCCCCTCTCCAATTTCATTCATTCCATCTCCCCATGAGGCAAGAAAACTTGTCCGGGTTTGACCCGGTCCTTCACTTTGGGACTTCAATATTTTAGAGGGAATGAATTTTTAAAAAGATCGCTTTTATTTTTTTTTAAAAAGCCTCTTCAGGAATGGGCGTGAAAGATCGGTCTGCTTCACTTTGATCCGATTTGACATTATTTCTGATCGCTCTGAATGAGAGGCAGAGAGAGACTAAGAGGAGGATAGAGATGTTCAGTGAGAGGGCCAGACTGCTTTTCTGTTCCAAATCACCCCTGTCTAATACTTAAAATGTATTTAAAAAGATGAAAACAGGAGCGGACTGTTGGAAATCCGACAAATATTGGAGCCTTGCTGACAATGAGCAGCCGCGCGTCTGATCAGCACCAATGAATAATAAAGTGGCAAGTTTCTCGCTGGTAACAATTCGGAGTTTGATTCGGGTTCCTTAACTTTCAGTGTTGGAGAGTGAGTGATGTCTCAAACAGGGGGTTCGCTCCCTCTTCCGCCGCTCTACTCAGCACGGTAAAATAAGTTAAGGGTTGCAGCGCGCAAGATTTAATTCTGTTGTGAACTGATATATCTGGCGGTGACTCTGGCGAGAAATGTTGATCTGGAAGTTTGAATGGACTGACGATGCAGTAACACGTGGCTTTGGTTTATCGGAGCTGCCAATCTCTTTTTCTCAAGGGATCTGTAAACCTGCCCAGGGAGCTGCAGAGAGGTGGGGGGTGGGGTGTGGGGGGCTGCAAGGATTGTCTTTAGTGCCTTGAGGCTGGCTGACCGAACGGGGTTGTCCCTGAATTTAAAAGCAGAACAGAATAGTGTTCCTGTAGATAGTGGGGCCGCTTGGAGAGACCTCTGCCAACAGGTGCACGGGGTAAAAAAAAACTGCCTGGACGGTTCCCTTCCCTCCCTCGCTCCAGAATGAAGAACTCTGTGCAGTAAACACCTCTCTCAGACGTCAGAAGGTCATTAATAACCAATTAGAGGGTCATTCAGGCGGCTATAAAGAGGGCTGTGAGGTTTATTTTGGGAGTGCTGGAGAGACATCCACATATTCCTGTCTCTTCCCTGCACCCCTTTCCACAGCATCTCCTCTCCTCTCCTGTCTCCCAGTTTGCAGCCACTGGAACTTCGGGACCATGGGCTCAGTCCTACCTTCCGAAGCACTGGCTCTCAAAGCCGGCTTGAAGCCTCACGGTTTCTCGCTGGCGGAGATCATCACCTCCGACATTCTTCACAGCTTCCTATACGGCAGATGGAGGAACGTCCTGGGAGAGCAACTTTTCGAGGAGAAAACTAACATGGGCGGTCAGAAAACCGCTTTCACGGCAGAAGCGCTGGCGCAATCCTTTACCGGAGGTGAGTCACAAGCTACAAATCCTGCTGCAAAAAACTACCACTGATGCTGAGATCTTCAGCGCAGCGTGAAAGATGAAAAACACAGAGGTTTAGACAGAATCCAATATTCCTGCAACTGCAAATCACTTTGGCTTTCATTTCAAATACTTTCGGGAGGTTTAGAATAATGTCTTCGGTTATTAAGAGTTTTTGCAAAAAAAAAAATATTTCGATGCTTTAGGTTTTCTTTAAGGACCCTGGAAAAATAACCAGATTTTTAAATATGTTTTTCAAATTGAGTTTTGGACGGATCCCTGCTAAACAGATAATGACTAAATAGGGCGTTTTGTTTAAATAAGGGAAATAATAGTGCACAGGATTTCAAAGGATGTTTAAAACTTTAACTGTTTGAGATTTCGATCGAAAAATGAAATCGGGAATTTGTATTTGACATCTGGAATATTCGAGAATATTCTGTGCCATCACCGGTAGAAGGTGCAGGTAAATGGTTATCATATTGTATAAATTATAGAATCATATAACACAGAAGGAGGCCGTTCGGTTCATCGTGCTGATGTTGGCTCTTTAGAAGGAGCTATCCAATTGATCCCACATCCCTGCTCATTCCCTATAGCCCTGCAAACGGTTCCTTGTTAAGTAGAGATGTAATTCCCCTTTGGAAGGGAATTCCTTCCTAATTCCATGGTCAGTTGAATTTATTCAGTGTCCAGTGCAGACAACTTGCTGCATTGCAAGTGGCTGCCGAGGAATCGCGAGTTGTAAAGGCTTTTTAAAATTTTAAAACCGAAGACTGCGAGGGGCGGGGATGGCGATTTGTTCCCAATCTGCCTGTAATGGGCAGGTTAAGAGGTGTCCAACAGAGAGTGTCAGCCGGGGTCTGAGCAGCTATAATCTGCCCCCCTCTCTCTCTCTGGGTTTAGGATCATGCCCGGTATTTAGCCGTCAGTCTGAGAGTATTTCGTGCTATTACCAATTTAATGGGTAATTGGGTGGGGTTTTTGTTTAGGGACGGGGAGCTGTTAAAATTAATTGTGTTTCTGCCGGAATGAGCCCGAATTTAACCAGCGAATACTGACGGAGAGAGGGAGCAAAGTTTAGTTGTTGCCCAAATAATGTGCCATGTAAGCGGCTCTCCTCAGCGAGCGGCCGGTTCCAGCCCAGCTCCCTCTTTACATCTCTCTGCTTCCTATTGCTGTTAGTGATCGGGGCACTAATCCAGTCCGGTACAAGTTTTATCTTTAGGAACAAAGTGCTCACCTCACTCTGTCCGTGCTCAGGATGAAGCCCATTCTCCAAATGCTTAATGATTCCCTTCAACTTCATTTGAGTTTTACACAATTTCTTTTGGCTATTCTGATTTTATTTACTGCCTGATATTTACAGCAACTGCACGAGGGGCGCAATTTCATCCTTTGCCAGCTTGATTTAGCTTTAATTTTTTGAATTTTGGTTTTGCCTTCTCGACATTTCCTTTAAGACGGATAAATTTGATTCTCCGACTTTATTTTAAGCACCCCCCCCCCCCCCCCCCCAGGTAGTGCGTCTGCTGTCAAGTTTTTCTATTGCTAAACTTTCACCGAGCTTCTCTCCCCTCCGATTCAGAAGTTCAGAAGCTGTCCAGCCTGGTGCTTCCCTCCGAGGTGATTATAGCCCAGAGCTCCATCCCCGGGGAGGGACTGGGCATCTTCTCCAAGACCTGGATTAAACCCAGCACCGAAATGGGTCCTTTCACCGGCAGAGTCATCTCCCCGGAACACGTGGACCTGTTTAAGAATAACAACCTGATGTGGGAGGTAAGGAGACTTGACACTGGGGAACACATCTGGTTATAGGGGACAATACCCCACTACTCTGGTTATAGGGGACAATAGCCCACACATCTGGGTGCAGAGGACAACACCTTAAACATCCCGTTATATGGGACATCACCCCACAGGAAAATAACTTACCTGATTATACAGAACACCCCACACACCTGGGTTATAGGGAATAGCTTTCCACAGGGGTTTGTACAGAATCTCACACCACACATGAATTATAGCGAATAAAACTCCACGCACAGCAGTTATGGGGGACAATACTTCACATACAGGGGTTAGAGGGGAGATGATTCCACATGTGAGTTATAGGGAATAGCACCGCACAACAGGGCTCATAGGGGATTATTTGTACCAACCAATTTGCCTTAATGAGATCGTGTAGGAGGATGAGATCGTGTAGGAGGAAACTTGTTGCTGGGTCTGGGTTCCTTTCTCCTTCATTCAACATAAACAATGACCAGTCTGGTTGGGCAACAAGATTTGCAAGTGTTCTGCACTGGCCAGTTACATTGTGTTATTCAGTCAAACTCCAGCAGTTTATACTCTTGAGGGCTGCAAAGTTTTGGTTCTGTCAACCTGTATCTTTGCTTTGTGAAATTCAGTGTTGGGAGTGTCCCTGTGGGGAGAATGTTACATCCCACAGGGTGCCAATAGAAAGCTTACTTGTACACCTGATGGGCTAGCTTGGCTTGGACACTCTTAAACAAGTTTGGTGAGTTTCTCACATGTGTCAAGACACTTGGGCTGACCAGAAGGATTACATTGGCTGGACAGAATAACACTTCAGGCACAGGGATTATGGAGGGCAACATTTGCTGCACAGTGGCTCTATACAGGCTGTTAGATTGGGATTAGAGACAGAATACTTCTGGAAATTGTTGGACATGTAATTGAGATGGAATCTGGTGGGTATAAAAGCAGACCAGGAATAAAGGCAGGATAACCGTATTTGATACCCTCCAAAGTGCTGCATTCCTGGGAATTATAACTTTTCCCAATTGGAATATTTGAAGTTGTATGTTTATAAAAGGATCACAACTGAGTCTGATTTATAAATATACCAGGGAAATGAAATGCAGGAACAATTAGGACACAACACTACTTGTTTTGTATCTTGTGTCTCTTTCACTCCACCCTAATTCCCAACCCTATTGTTTCCCCCAGCTCTCCCTCTCTTTCTCTCCCCTTATTCCCCATCTCTCACTTATTCTTGTCTCTATCTCTTTATGTTGTGCCCATCTCTCCCTCTCTCTTGTTCCGTCATCTCTCTCTCTCTCTCTCTCTTGTTCCCCATCTCTCTTTCTCGTACCCTTATTTCTCTCTCTCTTCCCTAGTTCTACCTCCTTTTTATCCCCATCTTTCTTTTTCTTTCTCTCTCATGCATTCAGTCTTTATCTCGCTGATGTTTTGGCATTAATAGCAATTTTGGTTTTACAAGTAAATTTTTGACATCAATAATTTACTTTTTTAATATATGGATTCTAATTAAAACCGTTCTAACCTATAAATAGACACTCTCCCTGGTCCCGGCAGCTGTTAGGACATGTATCCATTTCAGTGTGATTTTTAATATTTTTTTTCACCCTTTTCCATTCACTTTTGTTCTTCCTCACCAGCTTTCTCCCCTGTTGCTTCTCTCCTGATCTAGTTGACTCCTTTCTGGACTAGAGCCCAATCTCCTGGAACTCTCAGATTTCTTCCTGTGTCCTCAGTGTCCTGGGTGATTTTCCCTAGGGTCCTTGGGGTGTAGTGTGACTTTCCTCTGGGTTTAGGATTAGCTGTTGAAGAGGACTATTTTGCAGGGTTATCAGGAAAAAGTAGGGGTGGGGACTACATTGGACAGCGCTTTCAAAGAGCCAGCAGAGACACGAGGGGCTGAAAGGCCTCCTGCTGCTTTGTAAGATTCTATGATTCTGGGTCTCCACTGGATTCTGGTCAGTTTCACTGGAACACATTCAGCCTGAAACAAACTCTCTCACATATTCCCATTTTGGGGGCAGCGGGGTGTTTAGACAGAGCCTGGTGTAGTCTGGAGGGGGGGAGGATTCAGACAGACAGACCCTTGGTGTAGTCTGTGGGGGGGGGGGGGGCATTCAGACAGACCCTGGTGTTGTCTGGGGGAAGGGTTCAGAAAGACAGACCCCTGGTGTAGTCTGGGGGGGGGGGGGGGGTGGGTTCAGACAGACAGACCCCTGGTGTAGTCAGAAGGGGGGGGGGGGGCGGGGGGGGGGGTGGTGAGGGTTCAGACAGACAGACCCCTGGTGTAGTCTGGGGGTGGGGGGAGTGGTTGAGACAGACCGACCCCTGGTGTAGTCTGGGGGAAGGGTTCAGACACAGAACCCTGGTGTAGTCTGGGGGGGGGGGGGGGGGGTGGGATTCAGAGAGACAGAGCCTAGTGTAGTCTGGGAGTGGGGGGGGGGGGGGGGGGTTCAGACAGACAGACCCTGGTGTATTCTGGGGAAGATTTCAGACAGTCAGACCCCTGGTGTATTCTGGGGGGGAGGCGTTCAGACAGACAGACCCTGGTGTAGTCTGGGGGTGGGGGGTTTCAGACAGACCCCTGGTGTAGTCTGGGGGGGGGGGGTTCAGACAGGAGACCCTGGTGTAGTCAGGAGGGGGGGGGGGTGGGTTTCAGACAGACAGACCCTGGTGTAGTCTGGAGGGGGGGGGGAGGGTCAGACAGACAGACCCTGGTGTAGTCAGGGTGGGGGGGGGGGGGTGGGTTCAGACAGACAGACCCTGGTGTAGTCTGGAGGGGGGGGGGGTCAGACAGACAGACCTGGTGTAGTCAGGAGGGGGGGGGGGTTTCAGACAGACAGACCCTGGTGTAGTCTGGAGGGGGGGGGGGGGGTGGGGTCAGACAGACAGACCCTGGTGTAGTCAGGAGGGGGGGGGTGGGTTTCAGACAGACAGACTCTGGTGTAGTCTGGGGGGGGGGGGGTGGGGTCAGACAGACAGACCCCTGGTGTAGTCAGGAGGGGGGGGGGTGGGTTTCAGACAGACAGACTCTGGTGTAGTCTGGGGGGGGGGTGCTTTCAGACAGACAGACCCCTGGTGTAGTCTGAGGGGGAGATGGTTTCAGACAGACAGACCCCTGGTGTAGTCTGGGGGGGAGGTGGTTTCAGACAGACAGACCCCTGGTGTAGTCTGGGGGGAGATGGTTTCAGACAGACAGACCCCTGGTGTAGTCTGGGGGGAAGATGGTTTCAGACAGACAGACCCCTGGTGTAGTCTGGGGGGGAGGTGGTTTCAGACAGACAGACCCCTGGTGTAGTCTGGGGGGGGAGGTGGTTTCAGACAGACAGACCCTGGTGTAGTCTGGGGGGGGAGGGGTGGGCTTTCAGACAGACCCTGGTGTAGTCTGGGGGGGGGGGGGGGGTTGGTGGTGGGTTCAGGGTGTGAATTGTTCTCCAGGAGCTGCTGTAGATTTTGTTGGAAGCGGAGCCTCGGGTCTCGGTGCTGAGTGTTTGATCTGTTTCCCGGGCAACAGGTGGAACCCGCTCGGTGAGAACCGAATTGGATGGAAATATTTGGCCGGTTATTTAAAGGGACCCGGTTTGGGGGGAGGGGGGTGGGGGGGGGGGGGGGGTGGAATAGTGTTTTCGCAGAAAAACTCATTCAGCCAACTCTGTGCATCGTTTGCACTTTCCACCCGGCATCACATCCCGAGATTGGGATTAAAGAAATTCCCAAATCCATAAAACACTAAAACACCCCGAGCAGCCCCTCAGTGTCCCGGGTCGGTCGGTGTTCCGGATCAGTATCCCGGGTCAGTGTCCCGGGTCGGTGGGCGTCGGTGTCCCGGACCGGTGTCCCGGGTCAGTGTCAGTTTCGGTTTCCCGGGTCAGTGTCGGTGCCCGTGTCCCGGGTCGGTGTCCCGGGTCAGTGTCAGTTTCAGTGTCCCGGGTCGGTGTCCCGAGTCAGTGTCAGTTTCGGTGTCCCGGGTCAGTGTCGGTGCCCGTGTCCCGTGTCGGTGTCCCGGGTCAGTGTCAGTTTCGGTGTCCCGGGTCCGTGTCAGTTTCGGTGTCCCGGGTCCGTGTCAGTTTCGGTGTCCCGGGTCAGTGTCAGTTTCAGTGTCCCGGCTCGGTGCCGGTGTCCCGGACCGGTGTCCCGGGTCAGTGTCGGTGCCCGTGTCCCGGGTCGGGATTAACGGCTCGCTCTCGCTCTGTGCCGCAGGTTTTTAATGACGATGGCACGGTGCGCTATTTCATTGACGCCAGTCAGGAGGATCACAGGAGCTGGATGACTTACATCAAGTGTGCGAGGAACGAGCAGGAGCAAAACTTAGAAGTGGTTCAGATCGGAAACAACATCTACTATAAAGCCACTGAGGTGAGGAGCCAAATACCCCGAGAAAGTGCTGGAAATCCTCAGCAGGCCGCTCCCCCCACCCCCAGACTACACCAGGGGTCTGTCTGTCCGAACCCCTCCCCCAGACTACACCAGGGGGTCTGTCTGTCTGAACCCCCCCCCCCCCCCCCCGAACAAAACCAGCTCTCCACACTGGATAGAGAAACACAGTTAATGTTTCAGGTCTGGGACCTTTCCTCACAACAGGGGAAGGGGGGACACCCCGGTCCTGCAGATCCGAATCAGGGACTTGTGCCAGGGTTTTTGTTGGGTTTGGGTTGGGTATGTTTTTCAGCCCAGGTCACACTGTTCCGGGGTCCCCAGTGGGAATTATTGTAGATTCGAGCCCCGCAGCAGTGGGAGCGGAGTGCGGCCTGTGTGGGATCTTGCTGTACTCGAGTTTCAATTGCCGGGGGAGGGGACAGGAAAATTAGTCCCTAGTTCCTGGCGACGTGAACTGCTGCATTGGAGGTGCAGGTACAGGTGGATTGGATATGGAGCATCAAGTTCTGTATCTCCAGTAAAAGCGGAAAATGCAGATCAGACTGAATCCGTGAAAATAGTCCTGACTGTGAACCTCATCAAAAGATTCTCCAGATTCCCGGCATCTGCAGTTCTGTGTTTATAGATGTGACAAAATGTGT
Source organism: Heterodontus francisci (assembly GCF_036365525.1). Lineage (NCBI taxonomy): Eukaryota > Metazoa > Chordata > Chondrichthyes > Heterodontiformes > Heterodontidae > Heterodontus > Heterodontus francisci. The sequence goes on from NC_090402.1 coordinate 13,601,371, forward strand.
CTTTCCATCTGTAAATTATATATATTCACAGATGGCACCTGCCGTGTACCTGGGTGGACACATGCACTTTAATTTATAAACCCCTAGTCCTATAGAAATGACCCCAGTAGCTGTGTATAAGATGCAGACTGGGTCAATCTCTCCTACAATTGATTGAGTCCATTTAACTGTTATCTGTGAGTGTACCATCAGGAGGCGCTGGAGTTGACCTCAGAGCTTTAAAGACACAAAAGAAAGTGTCTCCTCTATAAATGGTCTTATTTTACAGCAGCAACACGAATAATCAGTGTCATTAACCAGACCTCTCCTGAACTTGTTTGTTATATTAGAATAAGGAAAAATCATTGCTAGTTACCGGGTCGTTTAGTATTTTTCGTGGTTTGTTTTCTCTCTTCACATCAGGCAGCACCTGTGCAAAGAAAAGCAAAGTTAACGTTTCAGGTCAATGAACTTGCATCAGAACTGGTCAGAGAGAAGAGTAAAACATCTTCAGGTGGGCATTTCTAAGGGAAGTTCACAGACCTGAAACGTTAAATCTCTCTCTCCGCGGGTGCTGCCTGACCTGCTGAGGATTTCCAGTACTTTCTGTTTTTGTTTCAGATTTCCAGCATCTGCAGTATTTTGCTTTTATTTCCCCTCTAATCTGCTTCCTGTAAACTCTGCTGAAAGTGCTGATTGCGTTGGGATTCTGTCCCCAAGGGCACCCGGTCAGGCTGAGTACAAGTGATCAAGTCCAGACAGTGAATGCATTTGTGAGCTATTTAACTGTGGGGAGCATCACAGATCAGTTGGTCTTCGCCTGCATTTGTCTAGCAGAGGTATCAGTGTGGAGGGGGTCTTTGCTCTTTGTCTCCCCCCACTCTTTATTCCAGGGGTAGCACTACATCATTCACCTGCCTGAATTCAGATAAAAGGACATCTTTGCTGGCGAAGTAACTTTTTTTTGGTGCTACGGTTAAACAATTCCTTTCTCCACATCAAAGCTTTCCACTTTGAGGGTTGCAAGAAAAACTGGGTGGTACAGTGGGCTAGAACATTCCTTTCTCCTGGTTCGAATGCAACCCAGAATGATGGGACAAATGTTTTATTCTCACTTTTCCGCTGGGATGAAAGTTTTTCTCATGTGAAATTATTTTGGAGCAATTCTCACTTCAGCTGCCTGGGTTGGGGTGGATTAAAAGGCAGCTTCACTCCGCATCCAATCTGTGCTGTACCTAAACATGCTTGATGGGATAGAGCGTCAGACTTATTTTGCATCCAGCCCACGCTCTGAGGACCAGGAGTGCTGGCTGCAGCCACTGAGCCTCTGAAGTGGCGAAACACATTCCATTGCCCAGAACTGAGATCCTACACTTTGAAATCGAGGCAGAAAAAGGGAGGTATTCACGATGTCTAAATCATGGCTTTAAAGATCTGCAGATGTGGAGCAGATGTCGGTAAAGTTTAATACTGTATGTCAGCAGTTAAACGTTATAATATGATAATAGCTATGGGGATTAAAAGCAAAGCCTTTCTCTGTTTCTCCACTCTCCTTAGACTATTCCCCCTGACCAGGAACTGCTGGTGTGGTACGGAAATACACTTAACACATTCCTCGGCATCCCGGGAGTCCCAGGGATAGAGGAGGAACACAGGAGAAAGAACAAAGATGGTAATCATTGTTAAAATAAAGCAGTGGAATAATATCGCCACCGATGGATGGTTAACTGACAGGGAAGTGGCAAGAGGAGGAGGGGGGTATTGTTAAGGACTCTGGTTATATAAACAATATCAAAAGATGCATCCCTATCTATTAATTATCTGTTATACCGATGAGATGAACATGCAATTTAAAAATTTTAACAGAATTATTACAATGGAAAGTCTGCAGCTGTAATTTACACCTTTTACTGTAATAAAAGTCCCAAGGCAAAAGAAAAAGCTCTGACCAGTTAGGGAGCTAACCAAAGTTGTGGTTAAAGTGTTCGGTTCTGATAAGAGTGGTGAAAGGTTAAGAGAGAGGTAGAGGGGCAGAAAGGAGAGCATTTCAGAGTATGGGGCCAATAGTGTTAACAGAATTTTAAAACAGTATAGAATTTACTAACAATCCCATGTAGATTACTCAGTTCTAGAATACTTTTTATTATTTTTTACTCCAGAACGTCTTGTTTGTATATACACATACAAAAACTCGCCCCCATATTTCAGTACAGATAAGCGGACAGTCATTACATAGAAACATAGAAAAATTGGAGCAGGAGTAGGCCATTCGGCCCTTCGAGCCTGCTCTGCCATTCAATACGATCATGGCTAATCATCCAAACTCAGTAACCTGTTCCTGCTTTCTCCCCGTATCCCTTGATCCCTTTAGCCCTAAGAACTATATCTAACTCTTTCTTGAATATATTTAATGATTTGGCCTCAACTGCTTTCCGTGGTAGAGAATTCCACAGGTTCACCACTCCCTGGGTGAAAAAATCTCTCCTCATCTCAGTCCTTAATGGCTTATCCCTTATCCTTAGATTGTGATCCCTCGTCCTGGACTCCCCCGCCATCGGGAACATCCTTCCTGCATCTAGTCTGTCCAGTCCTGTTAGAATTTTGTAGGTTTCTATGAGATCCCCTCTCATTCTTCTAAACTTTAGCCAATACAAGCCTAATCGACCCAATCTCTCTTCACACGTCAGTCCTGCCATCCCAGGAATCAGTCTGGTGAACCTTCGCTACACTCCCTCCATAGCAAGAACATCCTTTCTCAGATAAAGAGATCAAAACTGCACATAATATTCCAGATGTGGTCTCACCAAGGCCTTGTATAATTCCAGCAAGACATCCTTGCTCCTGTACTTGAATCCTCTCGCTATGAAGACCAACATACCATTTGCCGCCTTAACTGCCTGCTGCACCTGCATGCTTACTTTCAGCGACTGGTGCACAAGGACACCCAGGTCTCGCTGCACCTCCCCCTTTCTCAATCTATCGCCGTTCAGATAATCTGCCTTTCTGTTTTTGCCAACAAAGTGGATAAACTGACATTTATCCACATTATACTGCATCTGCCATGTATTTGCCCACTCACTCAACCTGTCCAAATCACACTGGAGCTTCTCTGCATCCTCCTCACAGCTCACACTCCCACCCAGCTTTGTGTCATCTGCAAACTTGGATATATTACATTTAATTCCCTCCTCTATCGTTAATATATGTTGTGACAATCTGGGGTCCTAGCAGCGATCCCTGTGGTACCCCACTAGTCACTGCCTGCCACTTGGAAAAAGGCCCATTTATTCCTACTATTTGTTTCCTGTCTGCCAACCAGTTCTCTATCTATGTCAGTACCTTACCTCCAATCCCATGTGCTTTAATTTTGCACGCTAATCTCTTATGTGGGACCTTATAGAAAGCCTTCTGAAAGTCCAAATACACCACATCCACTGGTTCTCCCTTACCTATTCTACTTGTTACATCCTCAAAAAAATCCAGTAGATTTGTTAAGCATGTTTTCCCTTTCGTAAAGCCATGTTGACTTTGTCCGATCCTGTCATTGTTTTCCAAGTGCTCTGCTATTACATCTTTTATAATGGACTCTAGCATTTTCCCCACTACTGATGTCAGGCTAATTGGTCTATAATTCCCTGTTTTCTCTCTACCTCCTTTTTTAAATAGTGGGGTTACATTAGCTACCCTCCAATCCATTGGAACTGTCCCAGAGTCTATAGAATTTTGAAAAATGACCAGCAATGCATCTATTATTTCTAGCGCCACTTCCTTAAGTACTCTGGGATGTAGATTATCAGGCCCTGATAATCCAATATCATCCCCCCCCTGCCATAGCCTCACTTCCCCTGTGACCCTGGACGTCAGTTGAGCATGTGGATAGGCACTCATCACTGCTCAGAGCCTGGAAATAACTGTAATATTATTTGAGCCCTTACCCTGTGGGTTAATGCCTCTGTTAAAGTAATGGAGAAAAGTAATTTGATGAAAATTGTTATAAATTCATACTTATCACACTGCAAGGTTCTTGTCTTTGCCTCACAAATGTAATGAAAACAACCATTTTAGAAGTTTGCTGCACACTAAAGTATTAATAAATTCAAAAGTAGGGGGCTGTGTGGTTCAATGGGTTATCACACTGTGCCTTAACTGTGAGACTAGTTCAGTGGGTTAACACCCTGTCGTTTCACACTCTGGGTCCGGGTGAGTGGGTTAACACACTGTCCTTGCACACTCTGGGACCGGGTGGTTCAGTGGGTTAACACACTGTCCTTTCACGCTCTGGGACCGGGTGGTTCAGTGGGTTAACACACTGTCCTTGCACACTCTGGGACCGGGTGGTTCAGTGGGTTAACACACTGTCCTTGCACACTCTGGGACCGGGTGGTTCAGTGGGTTAACACACTGTCCTTTCACGCTCTGGGACCGGGTGGTTCAGTGGGTTAACACACTGTCCTTGCACACTCTGGGACCGGGTGGTTCAGTGGGTTAACACACTGTCCTTGCACACTCTGGGACCGGGTGGTTCAGTGGGTTAACACACTGTCCTTGCACGCTCTGGGATTTGGGCTTTGACCCAACCCAGACTGAAGGGACAAACGGTCTCCTAATCTGTTGACTTGAAATTAACTTAGGTGAGAAGTGCCCTTTACTTGGGACTATTTCGAAACAAAATCAGTTTTATTTAGGAAAAAATAGGTGGAAAGAATTATTCATGTGATTGGTACAGTATTGAGATCAGAGCAGAAGAAATTTAACCCTCTGTCTAACCCATGTTGTCCCATGCTGTACATAATGGGACCAGGTAGTAGGAGCATTCATCTGATAATAACCGCTATAGCTGACCTTGGCATACATGATTGGACAGCGCAGCAGGAGCTTTAACCTGTGTCTAGTTCCTGGACGTAACCTGCATTAGGCAGTGTCAATGGAGCTTTGATCTGCATTAACTTCAGCTGTACCTGAGCTATGAGTGCATGACTGGGTGGTGTAGTTAGCAGTTTCCCTTGAGTCTAATACTAGTTTTGCCAACCTTGGTGAGTGCTGGATGTTGAAGTTGGTTTGAAACATGTTTAACTACTGGTGTTCCTCACTTTAAGCCCAGAAAGCTTCAGAAAGCTGTCTGTTCATTTCCTGCTAACCACTAATATCATCTGTTTATTAGTCTATTTATTAACTTCTAACTACAATGCCTCTTGTGTTGGTATGAATCAGAGAATAATAGAATCTTACACAGAAAAAGACCATTTGGCTCATCGACCCTGTGCCAACTCTTTGAAAGAGCTATTCATTTAGTCCCATTCCCCTACTCTTTCCCCACAGCACTGCAAATGTTTCCTTTTCTGGTATATAATCAATTCTTTATTGAAAGTTATGATTGAACCTGCAGATGATATGAAGCTTGGAAGCATTGTGAACTGTGAGGAGGATAGTGTAGAACTTCAAAAGGACATAGACAGCTTGGTGGAATGGACTCAAGGGAAACTGTTAACTACACCACCCAGTCATACACTCATAGCTCAGGTACAGCTGACAGGTGGCAGATGAAGTTCAATGCAGAGAAATGTGAACAGATTCATTTTGCTAGGAAGAACATGGAGAGACAATAAAGAAATATAGAATTCTAAAGAGGGTGCAGGAGCAGAGGGACCTGGGTGTATATGTGTATAAGTCATTGAAGGCAGCAAGACAGGTTGAGAGAGCGGTTAATAAAGTATACAGTATCCTGGGATTTATTTTTAGGGGCATAGAGTACAAGAGCGAGGAAGTTATGTTGAACTTGTATAAGACACTAGTTCGGCCTCAGCTGGAGTATTGCATCCAATTCTGGGTGCCGCACTTGAGGAAAGAAAGAGGGTATTGGAGAGAATACAGAAAAGATTCACAAGAATGGTTCCAGGGATGAGGAATTTCAGTTATGAAGATAAATTGGAGAAGTTAGGACTGTTTTCCTTGGAGAAGAGAAGGCTGAGAGGTGATTTGTTCGAGGTATTCAAAATCATGAAGGGTCTGGACAGAGTAGATAGAGAGAAACTGTTCCCACTCGTGAAAGGATCGAGAACGAGAGGACACAGATTTAAAGTATTTGGTAAGAGAAGCAAAAGTGACACGAGGAAAAACAGCGAGTGGTTAAGGTCTGGAATGCGCTGCCTGAGAACGTGGTGGAGGCAGGTTCAATTGAAGCATTCAAAAGGGAATCAGACAGTTATATGAAAATGAAGAATGTGCAGGGTTACGGGGAGAAGGCGGGGAATGGGACTGAGAGCCAGTGCGGACATGATGGGCCGAATGGCAGCCTCCTGCACTGTAACAATTCTGTGATTCTGCTTCCACCATCCATTCAGGTGGTGCATTCCAGATCATAACAACTTGCTGTGTGTATATAAAAAGTTCTCCATATCTCCTCTCTGGTTCTTTTACCAATGACCTTAAATCTGTGACCTCTGGGCCATGCAGATCCTGCCAGTGGAAACAGTTTCTCCCGCTTTACTCTATCAAAACCCTTGATAATTTTGAATATCTGTTAAATCTCCCCATAACCTTCTCCTCTGTAAGGAGAACAATCCCAGCCTCTCTAGTCTCTCCACGTAACTGAAATCCCTCATTCCTGGCATCATTCTGGGAAATCTCCGCCTCACCCTCCAAGCTGTTGCCATTCCTGCTACAGTGGCGCTGCCTAGAATTGGGTGGAATACTCCAGCAATGTGGGAGACGTTCACTAAAGCCATTTCCTTTCTACTTTCTCTGCAGATGATCTGAACATAGTGGACGGCTCTGCTGGTAGCAGCACGGGGCGGATGCGCTGCGTGATCTGCTATCGCGGCTTCAATTCGCGCAGCAACCTCCGCTCACACATGCGCATCCACACCCTGGACAAGCCCTTCATCTGCCGCTTCTGTAACCGCCGCTTTAGCCAGTCGTCCACACTGAGGAATCACGTACGCCTGCACACGGGCGAACGCCCCTACAAGTGCCAGGTGTGCCAGAGTGCCTACTCCCAGCTGGCAGGACTCCGGGCTCACCAGAAGAGTGCCAGGCACCGGCCGCCCCCTGCCTCGCTCCAGCCCCACTCCCCTCCTCTGGCAGTGCCACACTCTGCCACCCTGGCACACCACATCCCCACCATGGTGCTGTGACTGGAGGGGGTGGCGTGATTAGGGATTCTTTTTATCAAAACAAAACTTTCGTAGAAGGAGGTAAAATTTTCACTGCCACAAGGACGATCAATGCCAAAACATCGCCATGGAAACAGTTCCATTCTGCCAAAAGGAGCCTTCATTTTGGCCTAGGAAGCAAGCTGTAGAAGCAGAGAAATGTCACATTTACCTGAACCCGGTCTGTTTTTCTCTCTCTCTCTCTCACCCTCTCTCCGATATGCAGCTAATGTGTGCTTTGGTGTCTCCTGTACCTGTTGCCATGTCTGTTTTATTTTTAAGAAAGTAGCAAAAGATCCTGCAATTACTCATCAAAATGCCACAAATAAATACACCGAACAACAAGGCCACGAGGAAGCCTGGAATGAGCCTATCAATGTCTGCTCCATACAGCATTGCCAAGCTACCTCACCAAGGTCTCTACCCAAACCACCACCCTTAGTTCTGTTGAAAGGTCACTGACTAAAACGTTAATTCTGCTACTCTCTCCACAGATGCTGCCAGATCTGCTGAGTATTTCCAGCATTTCTTGTTTTTATTTCAGATTTCCAGCATCTGCAGTCTTTTGCTTTTATTATTATACCCTTACTTTCCTCCTCTACTCCTGAAGGCATTGACTCAAACTGAGGGCCATCTATCTCCCAATACCATGCCCACACATCCATTATAGATTTACATGGAGATTCTCGAGAGGACTATGTTGGTGTTTATACTTTAACTGCTCCTCATAGAGACCGTTCCTCTACAAGCTGTAGCTCCATTCCCATGTGTCCACTTTGTTTACACACCTCTCAGTTCTTTTTCCCACAATCACCTTTCTAAACAATTAATTATTTACATGGTCTTTGCTTCAATCACTAACTCTGATGGGACCTTCCACAGCCCCACATCCCTCTGTGGACAAAGAATCCCTTCCGCCCTCAGGCCTGAATTGAATTTTCTATCTGTCCCCTCATTCTAGATTCTTGATTCTGTTTCAATCCACCTTGTCCCACCCCATTTAAACATCGCAATCAAATCACCCCTGAAGTCCTCCCATTTTATTTTTCACATGAATAGCCCCAATTCTTCTGGCCTTTCTCTCTATTTATATTTCTTGATATCAGTCAGAGTGTTGTGGAGGTTATTTGACTGTGTAAGCAGTCACAGCTGAGTCCAGTACGTTCTCAGGCCGAACTCCATTCGAGCACATTTTCCAATGGACCTCGTGGTTAGGGATCAGTTGCAGGGACCCTGTCTGATTTTTCTCGACTCTCGTTTGAAAAGGTAAATTATACTGCCATCAGCTGACAGAATACAGGCCGGGGAATAACCATTGGAGCACCTTGATGTGCACAGCTGAATACTACACAACTAGGAGATTCCTGGGAGTGAATCAAATAGTACTCAGTACTTTCTACAAGGACCAAATGGCACCACTGTGCACTCCCATTTTCCAACGAAACTCTTTTTTTTTAACAGCAAACCATATTATGAAACCCCTTTTTACAAAGAAACCCTGCGATAATGAAAATTCCCTTAATAATTAACCCTTCTTGCGAATCACTCACCACAATGGAATTTAATGTCACAAGTGATGGTGCCTGAACACTGAGATTGTTTAGTTATAAAAGAGATCAAGTTCTTATTGTAGTTTGGCTATAATTTCAATTAGGAGCTGCATTTGATTTATCAGTAAGTCCTCGGTAGGGTAACTGGTCATTAGACTAAGCACATTCCGTTTACCTGGACTCCCCAACTCTCTCCTCACACCTGGTCTGTGTGTACTGGTGTTGGCTGCCCCCTGGTGCCTGCTCTGACTCAGTGCAGCACTATCTTTTTGTATACCTGTTTAAATGTACGAAAACTGTGGTGAGTACAGTATACATTAATTATGAATAAAAAAACATTGTTTGCAGTGACTGCGTGCAGCTTCCAAAAGAGAATGAAAATAATTGTCACTTTACTTTGTAAATACGAGATATTTGCCTGACATATCATTGCATTTGTAATTATATATATTGAATTGTAAATGTTCACTGTATGGCAATATATAAATAAATCTGTACTTTTTTTCCCCCTTGTATTCCTGAATAAACTGTACCTTATTTCTGAAAATTCCACTAATCATGTGTTTTGATGGGAAGTTTAGGTTTATTTGCTGTCCCCATTTTATTTAAAGTTACCAACTTGATTCAGCTGGTCGCACTCTCACCTCCAAGATGGTAGGTGGTGAATTCAGCTGATTGCCCTTTCTATCCACATCCCCCTCAGCTATCGACTGACCCAGTGATTTACCTGGACACGTTAGGCCACCTCATAGGCTGAGACAATGGAGCACTGAGATATCTGTGCTGCTCCAATTCTGGCCTCTTGCACATCTGCAATATTAAAATCGCTCCACCATTGGCGGCCGTGCCTTCAGCTGTCAATGCCTTAAGCTCGTAACTCCTACCCCAAACCCCTCTGCCCCTCTCTCTCTCTGCTTCATTTGGATGCTCCTTAAAACCTACCTCTTTGATAACGCTTTTAGTTTACTGCTCCTAATATATCCTATGTAGCTGGCATCAAACTTTGTTTGGTAATGCACCCGTGGAGTACCTTGGGATGTTTTACTTTGTTAAAGGCACTCTAGCAATGCAAGTTGTTGTTGAAAGTGGTGAACTCTGCAAACAACTCAGGGCTGTTTTATCAGCCGCTGAGCTCCATTAGATCCGTATAGAAACCATTGTCAATGTTTTTAGTGATGATTCTGTATACAAAAAACCTTTTTAAAAATCAATCATGATTACTGGAGACCGAAGGGCAGCACAGGGAGAGATAATTCTCTCTCACTGGTTCTTGCTGGTTTTCACTCACTGCCAAGTTCTTAGCTAGTATTTGTATTTTTTTGTGATTGGTTCATCGCTTTATCTGTTTTATTGTCATCTGCCAAAGAAGTGCACATCCCAACCTATTTCTCTTATAGATTCTCTATTTGTCTCTCCATCTGCTTCTCTCTCTCTGTCTCTCTCTGTCTCTTTCTCTCTCTCTCTCTCTCTCTCTAATAGTTCCTCTCAAATTCTTCCTCTGCCAGCCTCTCCTGATTGGTCTCTATTTTCCAGCAGCACTTTCTCTGTGACTCGATCTCACTTCGACACTTGACTACGAGCTCTACTGCTGTTCTCCTTTATTCTCCTCTTTTTGCTCCACAGTCCTCTCCTATATCTTTCTGTGGCTCACTCTGTAATTCTATTTTACTGCGAGCCTCCCTTTCTTTAGCTCTCTGCCATTCTCTATTTCTCTGGAACATTCTGGAACTAACCTGGCAGCAGGCTATTAATAATGTGTAATGACTGATCTGTAATGAGAAAGGACTAACAATTGACCTCATTGTAAAGGATCCCTTAGGCAAGAGTGAGCATAACTTGACAGAATTTCACATTCAGTTTGAGGGTGATAAGTTTGTGTCTCAAACTAGTATCTTAAACGTAAATAAAGGCAATTACAAGGGTATGAAGACAGAGTTTACTGAAGTGGACTAGGAAAATAAGTTAAAAGGTAAGACAGTAGAGAAACAGTAGCAGATATTTAAGGAGATATTTCATAATACTCAACAAAGATGTATTCCAATCAGAAAGACTCTGAGAAGGATGCACCATCTGTGGCTAAGCAAGTTAAGGATGATATCAAATTGAAACAAAAGGCAATCAATGCCGCAAAGGTTGGGAAAATTTTAGAAACAAGCAGAGGATGACTAAAAAAATAAAGAGGGAGAAATTAGAGTATGAGAGTAAACTAGCAAGAAATATAAAAGTAGACAGTAAAAGATTCTAGAAATATATAAAAAGGAAGAGAGTAGCTAAAGTAAGCGTTGATCCCTTAGAGTAACATAGAAACATAGAAAATAGGAGCAGGAGTAGGCCATTCATCCTTTGAACCTGCTCCGCCATTCATTATGATCATGGCTGATCATCCAATTCAGTAACTTATTCCGGCTTTCGCCCCATACCCTTTGATCCCTTTTGCCCCAAGAGCTACATCTAACTCCTTCTTGAAAACGTACAATGTTTTGGCCTCAACTGCTTTCTGTGGTAGCTAATTTCACAGGCTCACCCCTCTCTGGGTGAAGAAATTTCTCCTCATCTCAGTCCTGAAAGGTTTATCCCGTATCCTTAGACTATGACCCCTTGTTCTGGACTCCCCCCACCATCAGGAACATCCTTCCTGCATCTACCCTGTCAAGTCCTGTTAGAATTTTATAGGTTTCTATGAGATTCCCCCCTCACTCTTCTGAACTCCAGCGAATATAATCCTAACTGACTCACTCGCTCCTCATATGTCAGTCCCACCATCCCAGGAATCAGTCTGGTAAACCTTCGCTGCACTCCCTCTATAGCAAGAACATCCTTCCTCAGATAAGGAGACAAAAGCTGCACACAATATTCCAGGTGTGGCCTCACCAAGGCCCTGTATAATTGCAGCAAGACATCCCTGCTCCTGTACTCGAATCCTCTCACTATGAAGGCCAACATACCATTTGTCTTTATTATCACCTTTTGCACCTGCTTGCTTATCTTCAGCGACTGGTATACGAGAACACCCAGGTCTCGCTGCATATTCCCTCTCTCAGTTTATAGCTGTTCAGATAATCTGACTTCCTGTTTTTGCTACCAAAGTGGATAACCTCATATTTATGGATTTGCACATGCATTAGCCAACTCACTCAATATTTCCAAATCACCCTGAAGCCTCTCTGCATCCTCCTCACAACTCACCCTCCCATCCAGTCTTGTGTCATCTGCAAATTTGGAGATATTACGTTTAGTTCCCTCATCTAAATCATTAATGTATATTGTGAATAGCTGGGGTCCTAGCATCGATCCCTGTAGTACCCCACTTGTCACTGTCTGCCATTCGGAAAAAGACCCATTTATCCCTACTCTTTATTTCCTGTCTGCCAACCAATTTTCTATCCATCACAATACACTACCCCCAATCCCATGTGCTTTAATTTTACATACTAATCTGTTATGTGGGACTTTGTCAAAAGTCCAAATAAACCACATCCACTGGCTCCCCCTCATCAACTCTACTAGTTACATCGAAGAATTCTAGTAAATTTGTCAAGCATGATTTCCCTTTCGAAATCCATGCTGACTCTATCCGATTCTACCACTGATCTCCAAGTGCTCTGCTATAAAATCTTTGATAATGGACTCTAGAATTTCCCCATTACTGACGTCAGGCTGACTGGTCTATAATTCCCTGCTTTCTCTCTACCTTCCTTTTTAAATAGTGGGGTTACATTAACTACCCTCCAATCTGTAGGAACTGTTCCAGAGTCTATAGAATCTTGGAAGATGACCATCAATGCATCCACTATTTCTAGGGCCACTTCCTTTAGTACTCTGGGATGCATACCATCAGGCCCTGGGGATTTATCAGCCTTCAATCCCATCAATTTCCCCAACACCATTTCTCTACTAATACTGATTTCTTTCAGTTCCTCTCTCTCACTAAGCCCTGTGTTCCCCAACATTTCTGGTATGATATTTGTGTCCTCCTTTGTGAAGCCAGAACCAAAGTATGTATTTAGTTGGTCAGCCATTTCTTTGTTCCCCATAATAACTTCCCCTGTTTCTGACTGTAAGGGACCTACATTTGTCTTCACCAATCTTTTCTCTTCACATAGCTATAGAAACTTTTACAGTCAGTTTTTATGTTCCCCGCAAGCTTACTCTTGTACTCTATTTTCCCCTTCTTAATCAATCCCTTGGTCCTCCTTTGCTGAATTCTAAACTGCTTCCAATCCTCAGGTCTGTTGTTTTTTTTGGCAAATTTATATGCCTCTTCCTTGGATCTAATACTATCTCTAACTTCCCTTGTAAGCCATGGTTTGGCTACCTTTCCCATTTTACTTTTGCGCCGAACAGGAATAAATAGTTGTTGCAGTTCATCCATGCACTCTTTGAATGTTTGCCATTGCCTTTCCACCGTCATCCCTTTAAGCAACATTTCCCAATCTATCATAGCCAACTCACGCCTCATATCTTCGTAGTTTCCTTTATTAAGATTCAGGACCTAGTCTCAGAATCAACGACATCACTATCCACCTTGATGAAGAATTCTATCATATTATGGTCGCTCATCCCCAAGGGGTCTTGCACAACGAGATTGTCAATTATTCCTCTCTCATTATACAACACCCAGTCTAGGATGGCCTGTTCTCTAGTTGGTTCCTCATCGTATTGGTCCAGAAACCCATCCTGTATCCACTCCATGAATTCTTCCTCAACGGTATTGTGACTAATTAGATTTGCCCAATCTATATGCAGATGAAAGTCACCCATAATTACAGATGTTCCTTTATCGCATGCGTCTCTAATTTCCTGTTTAATGCCATTCCCAACATCACCACTACAGTTTGGGGTTTTATATACAACCCCCACTAACATTTTTTGCCCCTTAGTGTTTCTCAGCTCTACCATACAGATTCCACATCGTCAGAGCTAATATCCCTCCTCACTATTGCGTTAATTTTCTCTTTAACCAGCAATGCAACTCCACCGCGTTTTACTTTTTGTCCGTCCTTCCTAAATACTGAAAACCCCAGGATGTTCATTTCCCATCCCTGGTCACCCTGCAGCCATGTCTCCGTAATCCCGACTATATCATACCCGTTTACATCTATTTGCACGGTTAATTCATCCACTTTATTGCAAATAATCCGCGCGTTAAGGCACAAAGCCTTAAGGCTTGTCTTTTTAACATTACTTGTCCCCTTCCCACTGTTTTTCACTGTGGCCCTGTTTGCTTCTGGCCCTTGATTTCTCTGCCTATCACTTTTCTTATTCCCCCTTACTGTCTTTTGTTCTTGTCTTTGATCCCCCCTCCTCTGACTCCTTGCAAAGGTTCCCTCCCCCTGCCATTTTAGTTTAAACCCTCCCCAACCACTCTAGCAATTGAGGCATGGGGAATAATAATGGGAGACAAGGAAATGGTAGTATTTTGTATCTGTCTTCACAGTAGAAGATTCAAAAAGCACATCAAGAATATCAGAAAATCAAGAGGCAAAAGGGAGAGAGTAACACCTCTATTCAAGAAAGGGTTGGGGGAGCAACAGAAAGCAGGAAACTACAGGCCAGTTAACCTAACATCTGTCATTGGAAAATTGCTGGAATCCATTATTAAGTAAGTAGTAGCAGGACATTCAAAAATCATAATACAATCAGACAGAGTCAACATGGTTTTATGAAAGGGAAATGGTGGTTGACAAATTTATTAGAGTTCTTTGAGGATGTAACAAGCAGGGTGGATAAAGGGGAACCAGTAGATGTAGTGTATCTGGATTTCCAAATGCCGTTTGATAAGATGTCACATTAAAAGTTACTACACAAGTTAAGTACTCATGGTGTTGGGGGGAAATATATTAACATGGATAGAGGATTGGCTAACTAACAGGAAACAATCGGGATAAATGTAGCATTTTCAGGTTGGCAAATTGTAACTAGTGGAGAGCCACAGGGATCAGTGCTAGAACCTTAACTATTTACAATCCATGTTAATGACTTGGATGAAGGGACCGAGTGTATTGTAGCCAAATTTGCAGATGATACAAAGATAGGTAGGAAAGCAAGTGGTGAGTAGGACACAAAGTGTCTGCAAAGAAATATAGATAAAGTGAGTGGGCAAAAATTTGGCAGATGGAGTAAAATGTGAGGTAGTCCACTTTGGCAGGAAAAATAGACTGGCAGAATATTATTTAAATGGAGAGAAACTCGAATGTTGTACAGAGGGATCTGGGTGTCCTTGCACACAAATCACAAAATGTTAGCATGCAGGTATAGCAAATAATTAGGGAGGCAAATAGAATGTTGGCATTTATTGCAAGGGGGCATGGAGTATAAAAGTAGGGAAGTCTTGCTACAAATGTACAGGATATTGGTGAGACCACACCTAGAATACTGCGTACAGTTTTGGTCTCCTTACTTAAGGAGGGATATACTTGCATTGGAAGCAGTGCAGAGAAGGTTCACTAGGTTGATTCCCGGGATGAAGGGTTTGTCTTAGGAGGAAAGGTTGAGCAGGCTGGGCCTATACTCATTGGAGTTTAGAAGAATGGGAGATGATCTGATTGAAACATATAAGATTCTGAGGGAGCTTGACAGGGTAAATGCTGAGCAAAGCTGTTCTACTCTGCAGTTTCATTTCATCCTTTGTCTTCTCTGACACATTAACAAAAAACTTTTTTTCTTCCTTTCGGGTATTAAGGAACTCAAGCTCCAGCAGCTGATGGGGACTAATGCCCCTCCAGATCCTTCTTCCCCTTCACTTCCCTCTGACCCCACCCCTTCTGATCTGACCCCTTGCTGTGTATGCACTATACCCTCTGACCTTCCCCTCTCTGACGCTGAACGTTCTGTACTTAGCAAAGGACTCAGTTTTATCCCCTTATGCCCCCAGCTGAATGAATTTCGTGTTCGGCACAACGTTGAGCTCTTCTTCCATCGCCTTCGCCTCCAGGCTCACATCTTTGACCAGGAGTCCTCCCTCCGACCAGCAGACCCATTCACCCGCCTCCAGCATTCTCCCTCTATCTGGACCACTCCCCCTCTTGATCTTTTCATTGAAAACTGTCGGCGAGACATCGGTCATCTCAATTTCTCTGCCCCCCTCACTCACTCTAACCTGTCCCCCTCTGAACTTGCCACATTCTGTTCTCTCAGGTCTAACCCCGACATTGTCATCAAACCTGCAGTCAAGGGTGGTGCTGTTGTTGTCTGGCGTACCGACCTCTACCTTGCAGAAGCTCAACGCCAATTCACAGACATTTCTTCCCACCTCCCTCTGGACCATGACCCCACCACCGAACATCAAGCCACTGTCCAAAGGACTGTCACTGACCTCATCTCCTCTGGAGATCTTCCCTCTACAGCTTCCAACCTCATAGTCCTGCAACCCCGGACAGCCCGCTTCTACCTCCTTCCCAAAATCCACAAACAGGACTGTCCCGGCAGACCCATTGTTTCAGCCTGTTCCTGCCCCACTAAACTTATTTCTTCCTATCTTAACTCTATCTTTTCTCCCCTGGTCCAGTCTCTTCCCACCTACATCCGTGACTCTTCTGACGCCCTACGTTATTTTGACAATTTCCAGTTTCCTGGCCCTAACCGCCTCCTCTTCACGATGGACGTCCAATCTCTCTACACCTCCATCCCCCACCAGGACGGTTTGAGGGCTCTCTGCTTCTTCCCTGAACAGAGGCCCAACCAGTCCCCATCCACCACCACCCTCCTCCGCCTGACTGAACTTGTTGTCACATTAAACAACTTCTCCTTCAACTCCACTCACTTCCTTCAAGTAAAAGGTGTCGCTATGGGTACCCACATTGGTCCTAGTTATGCCTGTCTTTTTATGGGATATGTCGAGCATTCTTTGTTCCAGTCCTACTCAGGCCCCCTCCCCCAACTCTTTTTCCGGTACATTGATGACTGTATCAGTGCCATTTCCTGCTCCCGTCTGGAACTAGAAAACTTTATCAACTTTGCTTCTAATTTCTCACCCTTCTCTCACCTTCACATGGTCCATCTCTGACACTTCCCTTCCCTTCCTCGACTTCTCTGTCTCCATCTCTGGGGATAGGCTGTCTACTATTATTCATTATATGCCCACCGATTCCCACAGCTACCTCGACTACACTTCTTCACACCCTGCGTCCTGTAAGGACTCCATTCCATTCTCCCAGTTTCTCCGTCTCTGATGCATCTGCCCTGATGATGCTACCTTCCATGACAGCGCTTCTGATATGTCTTCCTTTTTCCTCAATTGAGGATTCCCCCCACTGTGGTTGACAGGACCCTCAACTGTGTCAGGCCTATTTCCCACACCTCTACCATCACCCCTTCCCTTCCCTCCCAGAACCGTGACAGGGTTCCCCTTGTCCTCACTTTTCACCCCATCAGCCACCAGATCCAAAGGATCATCCTCCGCCACTTCCGCCACATCCAGTCTGATGCCACTACCAAACGCATCTTCCCCTTTCTTCCCCTGTCAGCATTCCGAAGGGATCGTTGCCTCCGTGACACCTTCGTCCACTCCTCCATTATTGCCACCACCTTGTCCCCTTCCCACGGCACCTTCCCCTGCAATCGCAGGAGGTGTAATACCTGCCCATTTACCTCCTCTCTCCTCACTATCTAAGGCCCCAGAGACTCCTTTCAGGTGAAGCAGCGATTTACTTGTACTTCTTTCAATGTAGTATACTGTATTCGCTGCTCACAGTGTGGTCTCCTCTACACTGGGGAGACCAAACGCAGATTGGGTGACCGCTTTGCTGAACACCTCCGCTCAGTCCGTAAGCATGACCCTGAGCTTCTGGTTGCTGGCCATTTCAACACTCCCCCCTGCTCTCATGCCCACATCTCTGTCCTGGGCTTGCTGCAGTGTTCCAGTGAACATCAACGCAAGCTCGAGGAACAGCATCTCATTTACCGATTAGGCACACTACAGCCTGCCGGACTGAACATTGAGTTCAATAATTTCAGAGCATGACGGGTCCCCCCTTTTTATTTTTAGTTATTTTTTCTTTTTTTATTTTATTTTAGTTTGTTTAGCTTGTTTCTACTGTGCCTCCCCAATGTTTTTTTTTATGTTTGTGCTTGAGGCCAGGGCTGTTCATTTTACTGTCAATTCACACCCTCTCTATACTAACACTTTGTCTTTCAGCACACCATTAACATACCATTTGCCTTTGCTCCATGACCTTCTGGTCAGTTATTCTCTGTGACCTTGTCCTGTCAACACCTCTTTTGTTATCTCTTGCCCCACCCCACCCCCGCTTTACTTGCTTAAAATCTTTTACATTTCTAATATTTGTCAGTTCTAATGAAGGGTCACTGACCTGAAACGTTAACTCTGCTTCTCTCTCCACAGATGCTGCCAGACCTGCTGAGAATTTCCAGCATTTTTTGTTTTTATTTCAGATTTCCAGCATCTGCAGTATTTTGCTTTTATTTTCGATGCTGAGAGGATGTTTCCCCTCGGGCGGAATCTAGAACTGGAGGGCACAGCTTCAAATCAAGGGGTCTCCCTTTCAAGATGGAGATGAGGAGGAATTTCTTCTCTCAGAGGGTCGTTAGTGTTTGGAATTCTCTTCCCCAGAGAGCAGTGGAGGCTGGGTCATTGAATGAGACAGGCTGAGTGAGACAGATTTTTGATCTATTTATGTTATGGGGCAGGTAGGAAATGGATCTCATTGAATGGCAGAACAGGCTCGAGGGGCCGAATGGCTCACTCCTGATCCTGTTTCTTCTGTTCTGCAGTGGACTGTATTCAGATCTCTTCATCTTTCTGCTGATCTCGATTTATCTCTGCTGATTGCTTTTAACTTTACTGTTGATGCAGACTTCTCTCTGGGTGAGATTCGATATCTCTATCTCTCTGTGGATTGGGTCTTCACTTCTTTTCCTGCTCTTTTCGCTCTCATCTCCTCACTAATCAGCCAATTTATCCTTCTAACCTCTCTCTCTCTCGGTCTCTGTGTCAATTCCAGTCTGATACCTTGTGTTTTCAATGAATTTATCTGCAGCATGGTTTATATATTAAAACAGAGTTTACCCATTTGGTGTCATCCACTGAACGGAACTGTGTAGAATTGTTAGACTTGGAGTCACTCAACCTGGATAGAAAGAGCTGATTATGACTGCAGTTAGGTGCACTGAGCTCTATCAATCTCATTCCTCGAGACTGCTCCGCCATTCAATATGATAAATGCTGTTCATCAACCTCAACTCCACCTTCCCGCACTATCCTCACAGCCCTTAATGTCGAAAACTCTATCAGCTCTCTGTTGAATATACTCAACGACTGAGCATCTACATCTCTCTGGGGTAGAGAATTCCAAAGAGTCAGAACTCTAAGGTGAAGCAATTTCTCCTCCTCTCAGTCCAAAATGGCAGACCACTTACCCTGAGATTATGCCCCCCAAGTTCTAGATCCTTCAACCAGGGGGAAACAGCCTCTCAGCATCTCCCCTGTCAAGCTCTCAGAATTTTACAAGTTTCAATGAGATCAACTCTCATTCTTCTAAACTCTGGAGAGTTAGCATTGGCTGTTTATGTGAGCCTTGAGCTCACAACACTCGCATTTCCTGAATCTGTATTATTAGAATTAGAATTAGAATTAGAACATTACAGCGCAGTACAGGCCCTTCGGCCCTCGATGTTGCGCCGATCATCTGACCTACACTATTCCATTTTCATCCATATGTCTATCCAATGACCACTTAAATGCCCTTAAAGTTGGCGAGTCTACTACTGTTGCAGGCAGGGCGTTCCACGCCCCTACTACTCTCTGAGTAAAGAAACTACCTCTAACATCTGTCCTATATCTATCACCCCTCAACTTAAAGCTATGTCCCCTTGTGTTTGCCATCACCATCCGAGGAAAAAGACTCTCACTATCCACCCTATCTAACCCTCTGATTATCTTATATGTCTCTATTAAGTCACCTCTCCTCCTCCTTCTCTCCAACGAAAACAACCTCAAGTCCCTCAGCCTTTCCTCGTATGACCTTCCCTCCATACCAGGCAACATCCTAGTAAATCTCCTCTGCACCCTTTCCAAAGCTTCCACATCCTTCCTGTAATGCGGTGACCAGAACTGCACGCAATACTCCAGGTGCGGTCTCACCAGAGCTTTGTACAGCTGCAGCATGACCTCGTGGCTCCGAAACTCGATCCCCCTACTAATAAAAGCTAACACACCATATGCCTTCTTAACAGCCCTATTAACCTGGGTAGCAACTTTCAGGGATTTATGTACCTGGACACCAAGATCTCTCTGTTCATCTACACTACCAAGAATCTTCCCATTAGCCCAGTACTCTGCATTCCTGTTACTCCTTCCAAAGTGAATCACCTCACACTTTTCCGCATTAAACTCCATTTGCCATCTCTCAGCCCAGCTCTGCAGCCTATCTATGTCCCTCTGTACCCTACAACATCCTTCGGCACTATCCACAACTCCACCGACCTTCGTGTCATCCGCAAATTTACTAACCCACCCTTCTACACCCTCTTCCAGGTCATTTATAAAAATGACAAATAGCAGTGGCCCCAAAACAGATCCTTGCGGTACACCACCAGTAACTAAACTCCAGGATGAACATTTGTCATCAACCACCACCCTCTGTCTTCTTTCAGCTAGCCAATTTCTGATCCAAAGCTCTAAATCACCTTCAACCCCATACTTCCGTATTTTCTGCAATAGCCTACCGTGGGGAACCTTATCAAACGCCTTACTGAAATCCATATACACCACATCCACTGCTTTACCCTCATCCACCTGTTTGGTCACCTTCTCGAAAAACTCAATAAGGTTTGTGAGGCACGACCTACCCGTCACAAAACCGTGCTGACTATCGCTAATGAACTTATTCTTTTCAAGATGATTATAAATCCTGTTTCTTATAACCTTTTCCAAGATTTTACCCACAACCGAAGTAAGGCTCACAGGTCTATAATTACCAGGGCTGTCTCTACTCCCCTTCTTGAACAAGGGGACAACATTTGCTATCCTCCAGTCTTCCGGCACTATTCCTGTCGACAATGACGACATAAAGATCAAGGACAAAGGCTCTGCAATCTCCTCCCTGGCTTCCCAGAGAATCCTAGGATAAATCCCATCTGGCCCAGGGGACTTATCTATTTTCACACTTTCCAAAATTGCTAACACCTCCTCCTTGTGAACCTCAATCCCATCTAGCCTAGTAGTCTGAATCTCAGTATTCTCCTCGACAACATTTTCTTTCTCTACTGTAAATACTGACGAAAAATATTCATTTAACGCTTCCCCTATCTCCTCTGATTCCACACACAACTTCCCACTACTATCCTTGATTGGCCCTAATCTAACTCTAGTCATTCTTTTATTCCTGATATACCTATAGAAAGCCTTAGGGTTTTCCTTGATCCTATCCGCCAATGACTTCTCGTGTCCTCTCCTTGCTCTCCTTAGCTCTCCCTTTAGATCCTTCCTGGCTAGCTTGTAACTCTCAAGCGCCCTAACTGAGCCTTCACATCTCATCCTAACATAAGCCTTCTTCTTCCTCTTGACAAGCGCTTCAACTTCTTTCGTAAACCACGGCTCCCTCGCTCGACAACTTCCTCCCTGCCTGACAGGTACATACTTATCAAGGACACGCAGTAGCTGCTCCTTGAATAAGCTCCACATTTCGATTGTGCCCATCCCCTGCAGTTTCCTTCCCCATCCTACGCATCCTAAATCTTGCCTAATCACATCATAATTATCAAACCCCAACTGCACCATTCATGCAAAAGCATGGTGGTCGGGGGATCAAGCCCAGTCTTCGGCAAACCTGACCATTATAGATTCTCCTGTGCTCACTCTATTCTTTGCAGTAATGAAGGATGTTATGACTCTATATCAGTCTCACTACTCATCCAGATCCTTATTACAACATTTTCTACATTAGAACAGTGGCTGCACTTCAAAAGATACTTCATTGGCTGTGAAATACTTTGGGATGTCCTGACGTTGTGACAGGTGCTATAGAAATGCAAGTCTTTCTTTATTTCATGAACTTTCCTGGAATAATCTGCATGGATGGTGGAGTCAAGAATTCCTTTTTTGCTAATCCTTGCTTTATAGCAACAGTGACTGTGGTTCAAAAGTAATTCTTTAGTTAGAAAGCACTTTTGAACATCTTGAGGATGTGATAAAGCACTATATTAAAAGTAAGTTCTTTCTTTCTTGTCTTTCTGGCAGCAGAGTTGAAGTTGATGGAATACAAGTCGGTGCTCAATTTTTTCCCTGGTAGAAAGTTGTCTGCCTCAACTGTGTCAGCAGCGAGAGTTGCTGAGGGTGGATCAAGACAATGGGGAAATTAAAAGCTTGAGTTTCAAACCCCACCCAAAGCTACTTTCACAAATTTCCTAATGGTCAGTTAATGGAGCCGTAGTAACAAAGGTCTGGAAGCAAGTCCTCTCACCCATTCCCTCGTATGGAGGATGCTGTACACCAGATCTAAAAAAGAGACTGGGTGGAAAAATAGCACTTTACAAAAACTGGAGCTATTTGCAAAATGAGCATTTTATGAAAACCACCGTTTTAACAGATACTTGTTTACAGTTTCGGATCAACTCTACGGGGAGACCATTTCCGATTACTAAGAGGATTTATATATTGCAGCAACATATCTTTTTTATGCACTTTCTTTTCAATGGGAAATGCCTGTCATGTGTATTTTAAAACATTTTTGAAATGTAAATGTAGTGGTAATTACTGAAATAGTTATTCACAACAGAATGTTGTTGAAACAGTTTTCATGGTTCAAATAGCTGGCACAGGCATGATGGACTGAATGGCCTCCTTCTGTGGTGTACAATTCTATAATTCATTTCCAGGGTCTGGTTAATTCGTCTATCTTGGATGTTGATCAGCGCAGGTGGCCACTCCTGTAAAATCAGGTGAAAGGCTCAGTAGGCTTTCTCTGTAGGTGTGTGTGTGTGTGTGTCTGTGTCTGACTGTGTGTCTGTGTTATGTGTCTGAGTGTGTGTCTGTGTGTGTGTTATGTGTCTGTGTGTGTGTGTGTGTCTGAGTGTGTGTGTGTGTCTGTGTGTGTGTGTCTGTGTGTGTGTGTCTGTGTTATGTGTCTGTGTGTGTCTGTGTGTGTGTGTCTGTGTCTGACTGTGTGTCTGTGTTATGTGTCTGAGTGTGTGTCTGTGTCTGTGTTATGTGTCTGTGTGTGTGTGTGTCTGAGTGTGTGTCTGTGTGTGTGTGTTATGTGTGTGTGTGTGTCTGACTGTGTGTCTGTGTTATGTGTCTGTGTGTGTCTGTGTGTGTGTGTCTGTGTCTGACTGTGTGTCTGTGTTATGTGTCTGAGTGTGTGTCTGTGTCTGTGTTATGTGTCTGTGTGTGTGTGTGTCTGAGTGTGTGTCTGTGTGTGTGTGTTATGTGTGTGTGTGTGTCTGACTGTGTGTCTGTGTTATGTGTCTGTGTGTGTCTGTGTGTGTGTCTGAGTGTGTGTCTGTGTCTGTGTTATGTGTGTGTGTGTGTGTGTGTGTGTGTGTGTGTGTGTGTGTGTGTGTGTGTGTGTGTGTGTGTGTGTGTGTGTGTGTGTGTGTGTGTGTGTGTGT
This sequence comes from Heterodontus francisci, assembly GCF_036365525.1. Taxonomy (NCBI): domain Eukaryota; kingdom Metazoa; phylum Chordata; class Chondrichthyes; order Heterodontiformes; family Heterodontidae; genus Heterodontus; species Heterodontus francisci. The sequence continues at coordinate 13,624,619 of NC_090402.1, forward strand.
GTGTGTGTGTGAGAGAGTATATGTGCATGTTGGAAGATATCTGGGCAATTTTGCTGAAACAAAAGTTGGCACACATTTTGAAAGTTTTCTTTTCTGAATCCTCATTTTATTGTTTCTGTGAACATGTTAGGACCCCTGCACAAAGACAAATAAATAGGGGAAAAACACCATTTCATACAGAATTTGTGGCACTGTTTTACAATCAAACTTACAGCTGCCTGACACAGGGCTGTGACTGCTCTGGCAGTACCTGTCCCTTCAAACAATGGACCTCATAATTCAGCACAGCATGTTCAGACACATTGGGGGCTGCAATATAGCTAGCAGCTCAGCAGGAGTGAGAAACATTAAACATATTTTGGTGACGGTATGTTGACATCGATTTTAACAAAGAAAGGACATACTTTCGTTCGGCCTTTTGACTGCTGAGGCCTGTCTCTGAGGTCCTTCAACCTGAGAGCAACCAGCAGAGCCCATTCATGGCTGGTGAACTTCCATTGGGACATCAGCAAGTGGAGACCCAGGAAACTGAGGCAGGAGGTGTTGTGACATCTCTGAGGGGTCTGAATGGTAGGAGACAGGTGAATGAACTGTAGAGAGTTTAGGAGAGAGGGGAGACTGAGAGGTAGAGGGTTCATGAGAGAGGGGAGACTGATAGGTAGAGGGTTTAGGAGAGAGGGGAGAATGAGCGGTAGAGGGTTTAGGAGAGAGGGGAGACTGAGCAGTAGAGGGTTTATGAGAAAGGGGAGACTTATAGGTTGAGGGTTTAGGAGAGAGGGGTAAATGAGCGGTAGAGGGTTTAGGAGACAGGGGAGAATGAGCTGTAGAGGGTTTAGGAGAGAGGGGAGACTGAGCTGCAGAGGGTTTAGGAGAGAGGGGTGACTGAGCGGAGAGGGTTTAGGAGAGTGGGGAGACAGTGGTAGAGGGTTTAGGAGAGAGGGGAAATTGAGCTGTAGAAGGTTTAGGAGAGAGGGGAGACTGAGAAGTGGAGGGTTTAGGAGAGAGGGGAGAATGAGCTGTAGAGGGTTTAGGAGAGAGGGGAGACTGAGCAGAGAGGGTTTAGGAGAGAGGGGAGACTGAGCGGAGAGGGTTTAGGGGAGACTGAGCTGCAGAGGGTTTAGGAGAGAGGGGAGAATGAGCTGTAGAGGGTTTAGGAGAGAGGGGTGACTGAGCAGAGAGGGTTTAGGAGAGAGGGGAGACTGAGCAGAGAGGGTTTAGGAGAGGAAGGGGAGACTGAGCTGTAGAGGGTTTAGGAGAGAGGGGAGACTGAGCAGAGAGGGTTTAGGAGAGAGGGGAGACTGAGCGGAGAGGGTTTAGGGGAGACTGAGCTGGAAGGGTTTTGGAGAGTGGGGTGACTGAGCAGAGAGGGTTTAGGAGAGAGGGGAGACTGAGCAGAGAGGGTTTAGGAGAGGAAGGGGAGACTGAGCTGTAGAGGGTTTAGGAGAGAGGGGAGACTGAGCAGAGAGGGTTTAGGAGAGAGGGGAGACTGAGCGGAGAGGGTTTAGGTGAGAGGGGAGAATGAGCGGTAGAGGGTTTAGGAGAGAGGGGAGACTGAGCAGCAGAGGGTTTAAGAGAGAGGGGAGACCGAGAAGTGGAGGGTTTAGGAGAGACGGAAGACTGAGCGGTAGAGGGTTTATGAGAAAGGGGAGACTGATAGGTAGAGGGTTTAGGAGAGAGGGGAGAATGAGCTGTAGAGGGTTTAGGAGAGAGGGGTGACTGAGCAGAGAGGGTTTAGGAGAGAGGGGAGACTGAGCAGAGAGGGTTTAGGAGAGGAAGGGGAGACTGAGCTGTAGAGGGTTTAGGAGAGAGGGGAGACTGAGCAGAGAGGGTTTAGGAGAGAGGGGAGACTGAGCGGAGAGGGTTTAGGGGAGACTAAGCTGGAAGGGTTTTGGAGAGTGGGGAGACTGAGAAGTGGACAGTTTAGGAGAGAGGGGAGACTGAGAAGTGGAGGGTTTAGGAGAGAGGGGTGACTGAGCTGTAGAGGGTTTAGGAGAGAGGGGAGACTGAGAGGTAGAGGGTTCATGAGAGAGGGGAGACTGATAGGTAGAGGGTTTAGGAGAGAGGGGAGAATGAGCGGTAGAGGGTTTGGGAGAGAGGGGAGACTGAGCAGCAGAGGGTTTAAGAGAGAGGGGAGACCGAGAAGTGGAGGGTTTAGGAGAGACGGAAGACTGAGCGGTAGAGGGTTTATGAGAAAGGGGAGACTGATAGGTAGAGGGTTTAGGAGAGAGGGGAGAATGAGCGGTAGAGGGTTTAGGAGAGAGGGGAGACTGAGCAGCAGAGGGTTTAAGAGAGAGGGGAGACCGAGAAGTGGAGGGTTTAGGAGAGACGGAAGACTGAGCGGTAGAGGGTTTATGAGAAAGGGGAGACTGATAGGTAGAGGGTTTAGGAGAGAGGGGAGAATGAGCGGTAGAGGGTTTAGGAGAGAGGGGAGAATGAGCGGTAGAGGGTTTAGGAGAGAGGGGAGACTGAGCAATAGAGGGTTTAAGAGAGAGGGGAGACCGAGAAGTGGAGGGTTTAGGAGAGACGGAAGACTGAGCGGTAGAGGGTTTAGCAGAGAGGGGAGAATGAGCGGTAGAGGGTTTAGGAGAGTGGGAAGGCTGAGCGGTTGAGGGTTTAGGAGAGGGGGAGACTGGGCGGTAGAGGGTTTAGGAGAGAGGGGAGAATGAGCGGTAGAGGGTTTAGGAGAGTGGGGAGGCTGAGCGGTAGAGGGTTTAGGAGAAGGGGAGACTGAGCGGTCGAGAGTTTAGGAGAGAGGAGAGACTGAGCTGTAGAGGGTTTAGGCGAGAGGGGAGACCGAGAAGTAGAGGGTTTAGGAGAGAGCGGAGAATGAGCGGCAGAGGGTTTAGGAGAGTGGGGAGACTTAGTGGTAGAGGGTTTAGGAGAGAGGGGAGAATGAGCTGTAGAGGGTTTAGGAGAGAGGGGAGAATGAGCTGTCGAGGGTTTAGGAGAGAGGGGAGACTGAGCTGCAGAGGGTTTAGGAGAGAGGGGTGACTGAGCGGAGAGGGTTGAGGAGAGTGGGGAGACTTAGTGGTAGAGGGTTTAGGAGAGAGGGGAAACTGAGCAGAGAGGGTTTAGGAGAGAGGGGAGACTGAGCAGAGAGGGTTTAGGAGAGGAAGGGGAGACTGAGCTGTAGAGGGTTTAGGAGAGAGGGGAGACTGAGCAGAGAGGGTTTAGGAGAGAGGGGAGACTGAGCGGAGAGGGTTTAGGGGAGACTGAGCTGGAAGGGTTTTGGAGAGTGGGGTGACTGAGCAGAGAGGGTTTAGGAGAGAGGGGAGACTGAGCAGAGAGGGTTTAGGAGAGGAAGGGGAGACTGAGCTGTAGAGGGTTTAGGAGAGAGGGGAGACTGAGCAGAGAGGGTTTAGGAGAGAGGGGAGACTGAGCGGAGAGGGTTTAGGTGAGAGGGGAGAATGAGCGGCAGAGGGTTTAGGAGAGAGGGGAGACTGAGCAGCAGAGGGTTTAAGAGAGAGGGGAGACCGAGAAGTGGAGGGTTTAGGAGAGACGGAAGACTGAGCGGTAGAGGGTTTATGAGAAAGGGGAGACTGATAGGTTTAGGAGAGAGGGGAGAATGAGCTGTAGAGGGTTTAGGAGAGAGGGGTGACTGAGCTGTAGAGGGTTTAGGAGAGAGGGGAGACTGAGCAGAGAGGGTTTAGGAGAGAGGGGAGACTGAGCGGAGAGGGTTTAGGAGAGAGGGGAGACTGAGGTAGAGGGTTCATGAGAGAGGGGAGACTGATAGGTAGAGGGTTTAGGAGAGAGGGGAGAATGAGCGGTAGAGGGTTTAGGAGAGAGGGGAGACTGAGCAGAGAGGGTTTAGGAGAGAGGGGAGACTGAGAAGTGGAGGGTTTAGGAGAGAGGGGAGAATGAGCGGTAGAGGGTTTAGGAGAGAGGGGAGACTGAGCAGCAGAGGGTTTAAGAGAGAGGGGAGACCGAGAAATGGAGGGTTTAGGAGAGACGGAAGACTGAGCGGTAGAGGGTTTATGAGAAAGGGGAGACTGATAGGTAGAGGGTTTAGGAGAGAGGGGAGAATGAGTGGTAGAGGGTTTAGGAGAGAGGGGAGACTGAGCAGCAGAGGGTTTAAGAGAGAGGGGAGACCGAGAAGTGGAGGGTTTAGGAGAGACGGAAGACTGAGCGGTAGAGGGTTTATGAGAAAGGGGAGACTGATAGGTAGAGGGTTTAGGAGAGAGGGGAGAATGAGCGGTAGAGGGTTTAAGAGAGAGGGGAGACTGAGCGGTAGAGGGTTTAGGAGAGAGGGGAGAATGTGCGGTAGAGGTTTAGGAGAGAGGGGAGACTGAGCAATAGAGGGTTTAAGAGAGAGGGGAGACCGAGAAGTGGAGGGTTTAGGAGAGACGGAAGACTGAGCGGTAGAGGGTTTAGCAGAGAGGGGAGAATGAGCGGTAGAGGGTTTAGGAGAGTGGGAAGGCTGAGCGGTTGAGGGTTTAGGAGAGGGGGAGACTGGGCGGTAGAGGGTTTAGGAGAGAGGGGAGAATGAGCGGTAGAGGGTTTAGGAGAGTGGGGAGGCTGAGCGGTAGAGGGTTTAGGAGAAGGGGAGACTGAGCGGTCGAGAGTTTGGGAGAGAGGAGAGACTGAGCTGTAGAGGGTTTAGGCGAGAGGGGAGACCGAGAAGTAGAGGGTTTAGGAGAGAGCGGAGAATGAGCGGCAGAGGGTTTAGGAGAGTGGGGAGACTTAGTGGTAGAGGGTTTAGGAGAGAGGGGAGAATGAGCTGTAGAGGGTTTAGGAGAGAGGGGAGAATGAGCTGTCGAGGGTTTAGGAGAGAGGGGAGACTGAGCTGCAGAGGGTTTAGGAGAGAGGGGTGACTGAGCGGAGAGGGTTGAGGAGAGTGGGGAGACTTAGTGGTAGAGGGTTTAGGAGAGAGGGTAAACTGAGCTGTAGAAGGTTTAGGAGAGAGGGGAGACTGAGAAGTGGAGGGTTTAGGAGAGAGGGGAGAATGAGCTGTAGAGGGTTTAGGAGAGAGGGGAGACTGAGCAGAGAGGGTTTAGGAGAGAGGGGAGACTGAGCGGAGAGGGTTTAGGGGAGACTGAGCTGTAGAGGGTTCAGGAGAGAGGGGAGAATGAGCTGTAGAGGGTTTAGGAGAGAGGGGAGACTGAGCAGAGAGGGTTTAGGAGAGAGGGGAGACTGAGCAGAGAGGGTTTAGGAGAGAGGGGAGACTGAGCGGAGAGGGTTTAGGTGAGAGGGGAGAATGAGCGGTAGAGGGTTTAGGAGAGAGGGGAGACTGAGCTGCAGAGGGTTTAGGAGAGAGGGGTGACTGAGCGGAGAGGGTTTAGGAGAGTGGGGAGACAGTGGTAGAGGGTTTAGGAGAGAGGGGAAATTGAGCTGTAGAAGGTTTAGGAGAGAGGGGAGACTGAGAAGTGGAGGGTTTAGGAGAGAGGGGAGAATGAGCTGTAGAGGGTTTAGGAGAGAGGGGAGACTGAGCAGAGAGGGTTTAGGAGAGAGGGGAGACTGAGCGGAGAGGGTTTAGGGGAGACTGAGCTGCAGAGGGTTTAGGAGAGAGGGGAGAATGAGCTGTAGAGGGTTTAGGAGAGAGGGGTGACTGAGCAGAGAGGGTTTAGGAGAGAGGGGAGACTGAGCAGAGAGGGTTTAGGAGAGGAAGGGGAGACTGAGCTGTAGAGGGTTTAGGAGAGAGGGGAGACTGAGCAGAGAGGGTTTAGGAGAGAGGGGAGACTGAGCGGAGAGGGTTTAGGGGAGACTGAGCTGGAAGGGTTTTGGAGAGTGGGGTGACTGAGCAGAGAGGGTTTAGGAGAGAGGGGAGACTGAGCAGAGAGGGTTTAGGAGAGGAAGGGGAGACTGAGCTGTAGAGGGTTTAGGAGAGAGGGGAGACTGAGCAGAGAGGGTTTAGGAGAGAGGGGAGACTGAGCGGAGAGGGTTTAGGTGAGAGGGGAGAATGAGCGGTAGAGGGTTTAGGAGAGAGGGGAGACTGAGCAGCAGAGGGTTTAAGAGAGAGGGGAGACCGAGAAGTGGAGGGTTTAGGAGAGACGGAAGACTGAGCGGTAGAGGGTTTATGAGAAAGGGGAGACTGATAGGTAGAGGGTTTAGGAGAGAGGGGAGAATGAGCTGTAGAGGGTTTAGGAGAGAGGGGTGACTGAGCAGAGAGGGTTTAGGAGAGAGGGGAGACTGAGCAGAGAGGGTTTAGGAGAGGAAGGGGAGACTGAGCTGTAGAGGGTTTAGGAGAGAGGGGAGACTGAGCAGAGAGGGTTTAGGAGAGAGGGGAGACTGAGCGGAGAGGGTTTAGGGGAGACTAAGCTGGAAGGGTTTTGGAGAGTGGGGAGACTGAGAAGTGGACAGTTTAGGAGAGAGGGGAGACTGAGAAGTGGAGGGTTTAGGAGAGAGGGGTGACTGAGCTGTAGAGGGTTTAGGAGAGAGGGGAGACTGAGAGGTAGAGGGTTCATGAGAGAGGGGAGACTGATAGGTAGAGGGTTTAGGAGAGAGGGGAGAATGAGCGGTAGAGGGTTTGGGAGAGAGGGGAGACTGAGCAGCAGAGGGTTTAAGAGAGAGGGGAGACCGAGAAGTGGAGGGTTTAGGAGAGACGGAAGACTGAGCGGTAGAGGGTTTATGAGAAAGGGGAGACTGATAGGTAGAGGGTTTAGGAGAGAGGGGAGAATGAGCGGTAGAGGGTTTAGGAGAGAGGGGAGACTGAGCAGCAGAGGGTTTAAGAGAGAGGGGAGACCGAGAAGTGGAGGGTTTAGGAGAGACGGAAGACTGAGCGGTAGAGGGTTTATGAGAAAGGGGAGACTGATAGGTAGAGGGTTTAGGAGAGAGGGGAGAATGAGCGGTAGAGGGTTTAGGAGAGAGGGGAGAATGAGCGGTAGAGGGTTTAGGAGAGAGGGGAGACTGAGCAATAGAGGGTTTAAGAGAGAGGGGAGACCGAGAAGTGGAGGGTTTAGGAGAGACGGAAGACTGAGCGGTAGAGGGTTTAGCAGAGAGGGGAGAATGAGCGGTAGAGGGTTTAGGAGAGTGGGAAGGCTGAGCGGTTGAGGGTTTAGGAGAGGGGGAGACTGGGCGGTAGAGGGTTTAGGAGAGAGGGGAGAATGAGCGGTAGAGGGTTTAGGAGAGTGGGGAGGCTGAGCGGTAGAGGGTTTAGGAGAAGGGGAGACTGAGCGGTCGAGAGTTTAGGAGAGAGGAGAGACTGAGCTGTAGAGGGTTTAGGCGAGAGGGGAGACCGAGAAGTAGAGGGTTTAGGAGAGAGCGGAGAATGAGCGGCAGAGGGTTTAGGAGAGTGGGGAGACTTAGTGGTAGAGGGTTTAGGAGAGAGGGGAGAATGAGCTGTAGAGGGTTTAGGAGAGAGGGGAGAATGAGCTGTCGAGGGTTTAGGAGAGAGGGGAGACTGAGCTGCAGAGGGTTTAGGAGAGAGGGGTGACTGAGCGGAGAGGGTTGAGGAGAGTGGGGAGACTTAGTGGTAGAGGGTTTAGGAGAGAGGGGAAACTGAGCAGAGAGGGTTTAGGAGAGAGGGGAGACTGAGCAGAGAGGGTTTAGGAGAGGAAGGGGAGACTGAGCTGTAGAGGGTTTAGGAGAGAGGGGAGACTGAGCAGAGAGGGTTTAGGAGAGAGGGGAGACTGAGCGGAGAGGGTTTAGGGGAGACTGAGCTGGAAGGGTTTTGGAGAGTGGGGTGACTGAGCAGAGAGGGTTTAGGAGAGAGGGGAGACTGAGCAGAGAGGGTTTAGGAGAGGAAGGGGAGACTGAGCTGTAGAGGGTTTAGGAGAGAGGGGAGACTGAGCAGAGAGGGTTTAGGAGAGAGGGGAGACTGAGCGGAGAGGGTTTAGGTGAGAGGGGAGAATGAGCGGCAGAGGGTTTAGGAGAGAGGGGAGACTGAGCAGCAGAGGGTTTAAGAGAGAGGGGAGACCGAGAAGTGGAGGGTTTAGGAGAGACGGAAGACTGAGCGGTAGAGGGTTTATGAGAAAGGGGAGACTGATAGGTTTAGGAGAGAGGGGAGAATGAGCTGTAGAGGGTTTAGGAGAGAGGGGTGACTGAGCTGTAGAGGGTTTAGGAGAGAGGGGAGACTGAGCAGAGAGGGTTTAGGAGAGAGGGGAGACTGAGCGGAGAGGGTTTAGGAGAGAGGGGAGACTGAGGTAGAGGGTTCATGAGAGAGGGGAGACTGATAGGTAGAGGGTTTAGGAGAGAGGGGAGAATGAGCGGTAGAGGGTTTAGGAGAGAGGGGAGACTGAGCAGAGAGGGTTTAGGAGAGAGGGGAGACTGAGAAGTGGAGGGTTTAGGAGAGAGGGGAGAATGAGCGGTAGAGGGTTTAGGAGAGAGGGGAGACTGAGCAGCAGAGGGTTTAAGAGAGAGGGGAGACCGAGAAATGGAGGGTTTAGGAGAGACGGAAGACTGAGCGGTAGAGGGTTTATGAGAAAGGGGAGACTGATAGGTAGAGGGTTTAGGAGAGAGGGGAGAATGAGTGGTAGAGGGTTTAGGAGAGAGGGGAGACTGAGCAGCAGAGGGTTTAAGAGAGAGGGGAGACCGAGAAGTGGAGGGTTTAGGAGAGACGGAAGACTGAGCGGTAGAGGGTTTATGAGAAAGGGGAGACTGATAGGTAGAGGGTTTAGGAGAGAGGGGAGAATGAGCGGTAGAGGGTTTAAGAGAGAGGGGAGACTGAGCGGTAGAGGGTTTAGGAGAGAGGGGAGAATGTGCGGTAGAGGTTTAGGAGAGAGGGGAGACTGAGCAATAGAGGGTTTAAGAGAGAGGGGAGACCGAGAAGTGGAGGGTTTAGGAGAGACGGAAGACTGAGCGGTAGAGGGTTTAGCAGAGAGGGGAGAATGAGCGGTAGAGGGTTTAGGAGAGTGGGAAGGCTGAGCGGTTGAGGGTTTAGGAGAGGGGGAGACTGGGCGGTAGAGGGTTTAGGAGAGAGGGGAGAATGAGCGGTAGAGGGTTTAGGAGAGTGGGGAGGCTGAGCGGTAGAGGGTTTAGGAGAAGGGGAGACTGAGCGGTCGAGAGTTTGGGAGAGAGGAGAGACTGAGCTGTAGAGGGTTTAGGCGAGAGGGGAGACCGAGAAGTAGAGGGTTTAGGAGAGAGCGGAGAATGAGCGGCAGAGGGTTTAGGAGAGTGGGGAGACTTAGTGGTAGAGGGTTTAGGAGAGAGGGGAGAATGAGCTGTAGAGGGTTTAGGAGAGAGGGGAGAATGAGCTGTCGAGGGTTTAGGAGAGAGGGGAGACTGAGCTGCAGAGGGTTTAGGAGAGAGGGGTGACTGAGCGGAGAGGGTTGAGGAGAGTGGGGAGACTTAGTGGTAGAGGGTTTAGGAGAGAGGGTAAACTGAGCTGTAGAAGGTTTAGGAGAGAGGGGAGACTGAGAAGTGGAGGGTTTAGGAGAGAGGGGAGAATGAGCTGTAGAGGGTTTAGGAGAGAGGGGAGACTGAGCAGAGAGGGTTTAGGAGAGAGGGGAGACTGAGCGGAGAGGGTTTAGGGGAGACTGAGCTGTAGAGGGTTCAGGAGAGAGGGGAGAATGAGCTGTAGAGGGTTTAGGAGAGAGGGGAGACTGAGCAGAGAGGGTTTAGGAGAGAGGGGAGACTGAGCAGAGAGGGTTTAGGAGAGAGGGGAGACTGAGCAGAGAGGGTTTAGGAGAGAGGGGAGACTGAGAAGTGGAGGGTTTAGGAGAGAGGGGAGATTGAGCTGCAGAGGGTTTAGGAGAGAGGGGAGACTGAGCTGCAGAGGGTTTAGGAGAGAGGGGAGAATGAGCGGTAGAGGGTTTAAGAGAGTGGGGAGGCTGAGCGGTAGAGGGTTAAGGAGAGAGGGGAGAATGAGCGGTAGAGGGTTTCGGAGAGTGGGGAGACTGAGCGGTAGAGGGTTTAGGAGAGGGGGGAGACTGAGCTGTAGAGGGTTTAGGAGAGAGGGGAGAATGAGCGGTAGAGGGTTTAAGAGAGTGGGGAGGCTGAGCGGTAGAGGGTTAAGGAGAGAGGGGAGAATGAGCGGTAGAGGGTTTCGGAGAGTGGGGAGACTGAGCGGTAGAGGGTTTAGGAGAGGGGGAAGAATGAGCTGTAGAGGGTTTAGGAGAGAGGGGAGAATGAGCTGTAGAGGGTTTAGGAGAGAGGGGAGAATGAGCGGTAGAGGGTTTAGGAGAGAGGGGAGAATGAGCGGTAGAGGGTTTAGGAGAGAGGGGTGACTGAGCGGAGAGGGTTTTGGAGAGTGGGGAGACTTAGCGGTAGAGGGTTTAGGAGAGAGGGGAGAATGAGCTGTAGAGGGTTTAGGAGAGAGGGGAGACTGAGCGGTAGAGGGTTTAGGAGAGAGGGGAGAATGAGCTGTAGAGGGTTTAGGAGAGAGGGGAGACTGAGCGGTAGAGGGTTTAAGAGAGAGGGGAGAATGAGCAGTAGAGGGTTTAGGAGAGAGGGGAGACTGAGCGGTAGAGGGTTTAGGAGAGAGGGGAGAATGAGCTGTAGAGGGTTTAGGAGAGAGGGGAGACTGAGCGGTAGAGGGTTTAGGAGAGAGGGGAGACTGAGCTGCAGAGGGTTTAGGAGAGAGGGGTGACTGAGCGGAGAGGGTTTCGGGGAGACTGAGCTGTAGAGGGTTTAGGAGAGAGGGGAAACTGAGCTGTAGAAGGTTTCGGAGAGAGGGGGGACTGAGAAGTGGAGGGTTTAGGAGAGAGGGGAGACCGAGAAATAGAGGGTTTAGGAGAGAGAGGAGAATGAGCTGTAGAGGGTTTAGGAGAGAGGGGAGAATGAGCTGTAGAGGGTTTAGGAGAGAGGGGAGACTGAGCGGAGAGGGTTTAGGAGAGAGGGGAGACTGAGCGGAGAGGGTTAAGGGGAGACTGAGCTGTAGTGGGTTTAGGAGAGTGGGGAGACTGAGAAGTGGAGGGTTTAGGAGAGAGGGGTGACTGAGCGGAAAGGGTTTAGGGGAAACTGAGCAGTAGAGGGTTTAGGAGAGAGGGGAGAATGAGTGGAGAGGGTTTAGGGGAAACTGAGCTGTAGAGGGTTTAGGAGAGAGGGGAGACTGAGCAGTAGAGGGTTTAGGAGAGAGGTGAGACTGAGCTGCAGAGGGTTTAGGAGAGAGGGGAGAATGAGCGGAGAGGGTTTAGGGGAAACTGAGCTGTAGAGGGTTTAGGAGAGTGGGGAGACTGAGAAGTGGAGGGTTTAGGAGAGAGGGGAGACTGAGAAGTAGAGGGTTTAGGAGAGAGAGGAGACTGAGCTGTAGAGGGTTTAGGAGAGAGGGGAGACTGAACGGTAGAGTGTTTAGGAGAGAGGGGTGACTGAGCGGAGAGGGTTTCGGGGAGACTGAGCTGTAGAGGGTTTAGGAGAGAGGGGAAACTGAGCTGTAGAAGGTTTCGGAGAGAGGGGGTACTGAGAAGTGGAGGGTTTAGTAGTGAGGGGAGACTGAGAAGTGGAGGGTTTAGGAGAGAGGGGAGAATGAGCTGTAGAGGGTTTAGGAGAGAGGGGAAACTGAGCCGTAGAAGGTTTCGGAGAGAGGGGGGACTGAGAAGTGGAGGGTTTAGTAGTGAGGGGAGACTGAGCGGTAGAGGGTTTAGGAGAGAGGGGTGACTGAGCTGTCGAGGGTTTAGGAAAGTGGGGTGACTGAGCAGTAACGTGGTTATGAGAAAGGGGAGTCTGAATGTTGGAGGATTTCGGAGGAACGTCAATCAAATGACGGACAATTAGGGATTGTTGGTTGAAGGTGCAATGACAAAGATGGGTTTTGAGATTTTTAAAGGCAGAAAGTGGAGCAGCGAGACATAAGGACAGAGTTCCACTGGAAGCGACCAAGGTGTCGAAAGGTCGAACATCAAAGTGAGGAACGCTGTGACTGGACACTACTCGAGGAACCATACGAGCTGCCTGTTGTGTGACCCAGAGATGTAGATAGGCCACAGGTACCGACAATCACATACCTCATCTATGACCCTCTCAGAGACACAAGTGGACAATGACAACCAACTCCTCCCCCCTCCCAACTCACACTCACCCTAAAGCACAGAGTCACAGCACCACATGGATCCTCAGTGAACAGGCCCCTCACTGTCTTGTTTTTCTTATGGTCTGAATCACACAGTCTGAGGGAGAGCAATAACTGTCCTTTCAAACAGGCACCTCTGTTAAATTTGAAGAGAAAACATTGGAAAACTTGGACAATTTTTTTTAAACAAATCCCTTTGGGAAGCAGTGACGGATTGTCTGCGGCTGTTCTGTCAAATTCAGGAAAAGTTAAATATTTGACTTGGCCTTTCATCTCCATCTTAAAGGACCATATGGAGAGCCAATCCTGTTCAGAGCTTTTCCTCACTTTATATTGAGAAAACGAAGTGCACACTAAATATATCCAATGCTTTGCTCACAAAGGCATTGGTTATCCATAGCCAATGGGCAGTGGGCACTTGCCAGGGTTGAGTGGCTCCTCATTGGCTCTTGGTTTAGTCTAAGAGATGGCACTTTCAAACAGTAGAATATAGAGTCATAGAGTCATACAGCACAGAAACAGGCCCTTCGGCCCATCGTGTCTGTGCTGGCCATCCAGCACCCCGAACATACAGGGGCTGTTCCTTGTTGTTCTCCTGCCTTTATTGCCTGTCCCTAGTTGACCCGAGGAGGGGGGGCGGGGGGTGGGGGTGGGCGCTGCCTTCTTGAGCCACTGTGTACAAACTGTTGATGGCTTTGCCAGTTCACTCCTTGGGCATTAAGGTCTAGTAGTGTGGACTATAGGCTGGGTTTCCTAACCTGAAGGACAGAGCAAAATGAGCTGTTTTATAAAATATTTTAAACGGTATTGTTAATGCTCATTGTGTCCCTGCCATTAGCCCACCCATGACCAGATCTTTGGAATTCAGTTTCATGATGAGGCCTGAAATTCTCTGGGATATTGGTCCATAATGATATAACCACAGATCATGAAAAAGCTGAGTTGTGAAGATCTGGCAAGTTGCCATTGAGAGGTGGAAAACTGAGCCTTTCAGGGAAAAAATAAACAATATTTTTTTTCTTTGTGACATAGAAAAGAATAGAACTTTGAATCAAGACATTTGCCTACAACGCGTTCCTTTGTCTTTCGAACCGTCGGCCTCAGAAAGGGTACGGGGACACGGCGATAAAGATGACAAAGACACTCTGGTACTTCAATGTCCCACGCTCGCTGTAGGTGGTGGCTCGCACTTTCAGGCGGTACACCCCGGGCTCCGCCAGCGGCCGCAGCGTGTGAACGATCCCACGACCCTCCTCAGCGCGGATGGCGAAGGGGCTCCCCACGTCCTGCTCAATGGCGGTGAAGTTGGTCCGGCTCTGCAGCACGCCTTGGTCCGAGAATGCCGAGAGTCGGATCACGTCGTGCTGGGCCAGTATCCCGCGTGGGAGGGTCAGCAGCTTGTACTGGAGCACCAGGGGCCCGGCCACACAGTTCAGGATGCAGCGGCGGAAACAGGTCCTGGAAAGTAATAAAAAAGACAGCAATGGGTCTCAGGCTCAGAGAAAAACACCTCCCAAAGGGCATGAGCGAACCCTGAATTCTTCCAGGTACATGTCCTCCTACCCTGGGCTGGCTCCCTTGCGGTAGGCGACTGGGCATGGGGTATCAATGCATTGATGGCTGCCTCTTGTGTTGAAACACATCTGGTTCAATCCACACTTAATGTTCTGTTCCCGACATTCATCAATATCTGAAACAAAGAAGCAAAACTGATTTGAGGGGTGTCCTGTAAATATTAAGATAGAAATAGCTCAACATCCCTAATGAAAGGCAAGTATAATTAGTCCATCAAAGACCATCTCTCCAATATGCCCACAAGCCACTAAAAAGGAACAGAAGGATTAAATAGACAGAGCACTCGGAGGCAATCCTAGCATCAAATCAGGTCACGCTAAGGCACTTCCTGCCCAGTAGACCCGGTAAAGTCATCCTCACTTACACCTGGGGTCTGATGCCAAATTTGGGAATGCTGTCCCACAGACTGGTCAAGCAACGGCCTGACACCGTCGTACATACAGAATCAGAATTAGCCAACGTCCCAGACTCCTCTATCATCATCCCTGCGTTTGTCCTGTCCTGCCGGCAGAGCTGGATAGACCGTACAGCTCTGCATTCTTTAATCTTTTCTCGTTGCTGACCCCTTTACCCTTGGGATCATTCACATTGCAAGACCTGAGTCACACAGGCGTCAGATACAATTCCTGGTGGGTTACAGAATGAACTAACCTCAGTGCCCCTGATTAAAATAGGGGGAAAAAAACAGCATCTCCCTCTCCTGATCTCTTCGAACTTTCACAATCCAAATTGGCCATGATGCTTTCCACAGTTGAATAGCCTACTGAACACACACACACACACACACACACACACACACACACACACACACACACACACACACACACACACACACACACACACACACACACACACACACACACACACACACACACACACCAGCTTCAGGAGAATAGGAATGGAGCAGATTATTTAAACACTGGGATAAAACTGTGAGGAGCCAGGGTGAGCAACATCCTTCATGTTGTTTACCAGTGGCAGGGACTTACCCTGGCAGCTTCTACCATTGGGTAGCAGTCGATACCCAGATGGGCATAGGCAGTGGTAGCTTCCCTGTGTGTTTCTGCAATCGTATTGGCAGAAGTTCCAAGTTTGGCATTCATTGATATCTGGAATTTAAAAAAAGCCACACAGGAAAATCAGGCACCCGCGGGTCACATCATTCTGGATTCAGGTTCAGAACTAAAGCAACATTTCTTCACACTTGTGCCATTAGGTTTCATCTTACCACAGTGCTTAATCAGACGATACAGTACATTACAACACTGGTTACCCTTCAGAAGTACTGAGGTTGTGTAAGGCACTATGGAAATGCAAATTCTTTCTTTATTAAGTGGGGAGCACTGTGCTGAGGGCAGAGGAGGTGATAAAATAATTCCCATAACATTCTGCTTGACTCCAGCTGGTATACACTAAAAAAAGAGTGAGGCAGTGGGATAGACACCGTCACTCGGTGTTTAAGTCTCGTCCGGACTATGGGGTCCAAGGCTGTAAGGGAGCAATGTTGTATGAGTTTAAGAAAAAAGTTTTGCAAATTCTCTCATAGTCCCAAATTCTCAGGAAGCGTCTTTTGCTGACACCTAAACGGCTGTAAAGACGATCTGACTTAGTGCGCACAAAATGGGAATTGATTGTGTTAATGTGAAAAGGGCCCTGTTACTTGGACAGACATCAAACAGAGACGTTCGAGTTCAGCATGCAGGTAAATCAAGTGAAACGCCAATGTGTTTATCTAACCTCACATTATAACAATGATCCGCACCATCCAGTTTATCCACATCCTGAACGATCATTTGCATTTTTTAATACATGTAATGCTAATCTTAGTATATTGGGTATACTTTATATTGGAACAGAATACATGAAGGGTTTATGATAGGACCAGGCTTCTGGGGGCCTAAAGCAGCCCCTGAATCCCCAGTAAATTGGGCTACACCTCGCACATTTGGCACTTGGTTGAGTTCTCAGCCTCCTAAAATCCTCCTCCAACAGGAAGGTTCACAGAGGAGTCAACCTCTTTGTCTTGGCATGTCCATGGTGCCAGCATTCCAGAGGCCCTGATGTCCCACCCAACCTTCTCTCTTAGTATGTAGAGATTACTAACCAGTCCCAAACCAGTCCTTCCTTTGTTTCTTTACTTGCCCCCATTACCACCCACTTTTGCCTTGCACCATCATCCCTTTTGCCATTTAATCACTCCTGCCTTCCACAGTATGAGCAACCACTTGCATTTATATAGTGCCAGACGGTCCCCTTAGTTCTTTCCTCCCCCTCCCCCGCCTTCCCCTGCCTCGGCACTTGCTTAAAACCTGTGACATCTCTAACATTGACCAGTTCTGGCGAAAGGTCACAGACCGGAAACGTTAACACTGTGTCTCTCTCCGTCGATGCTGACTGGCCTGTTGAGTAGTTCCAGCAATTTCTCCTCATATTCCAGGGCTTCACCCAGTTTGAGCAGTTGGATCCCAGGGTCCTAGGATGCCCGAGTTCACAAAACTCTCCGGAATATTCCAGTGCCAACTGGGCAATGCCATTTCCAGAGGTGACAACAGCGGCTGGTGGGATGTGCCAATGTTGCACGGGTGCACTGCAGTGTAGCAGTTCCGTGCCATTAAAGGGGCTTTGCCTTGCAACATTCACAATGATTTGCGGTGCACTGGAATTTGGCACATGTTGATATCTCACTGAGAGTGAATGTAAACCCTGAATCATGGAGTTAATTAACTTGCACTGCTGATAGAAATTAACCTATTTCAACATTCTCTGCTGGTCAGAGGAATGTTCTGGTATTTGCAGCTGGGATCTGGGACGGGCAGTTTTGTTGACCAATCTCGCCATCTGCTGGGCAATGAAACTGCAGCACTGCCAGTGGTTGCAGAGAAGTTGACATATGCAGACTCACCAGTGCTCCCCTGCCTCTCATGTGCCCCCTATGACCCAGCTGCACCCACCAAACCCACATTCTTCATTCTCTTTCGTTTTCTTGCTGGTTTTCTTTTCTGACTGGATTCTGATAGAGAAACTGTTCCCGAAATGCCACCTGTTTTTGTTGCACCTGCTGCTCATGGACTTCTTATACATTACTTGCAATTTTCATTTTATTTAATTTGCAATTTTGTTTACCTTAATCTTTTATTCCTTCTTCTCACTTTCACTACTCTTGTTCTCTTTCTCTTCAATTCTCTCCCTCTCTCCTCTATATACTTTTATTTTTTTATCCTCATGTGCCCAAAATCCTACACCAAAGGTGAAGCATAAAACACACATTCAACAACAAGGAATCCCAGAGAATTGTTTTTAGTTTCCACAGGTCTTTTTAATTTATTCATTCACAGACGTGAACGTTGCTGGCCAGGCCAACAGTTATTGCTTCTCCCTAATTGCCCTTGAGAAGCTGGTGATGAGCTGCCTTCTTGAACCCCTGCAGTCCATGTAGTGTAGGTACACCCACAGTGCTGTTCGGAAGGGAGTTCCAGGATTTTGACCCAGCGACAGTGAAGGAACGGTGATATAGTTCCAAGTCAGGATGGTGTGTGGCTTGGAGGGGAACTTGCAGGTGGTGGTGTTCCCATGCGTCTGCTGCCCTTGTCCTTCTAGGTGGTAGAGGTCGCGGGTTTGGGCGGTGCTGTCGAAGGCGCCTTGGTGCATTGCTGCAGTGCATCTTGTAGATGATGCACACTGCTGACACTGGTGGAGGGAGTGAATGTTTGTAGATGGGGTGCCAATCAAGTGGGCTGCTTTGTCCTGGATGGTGTCGAGCTTCTTGAGTGTTGTTGGAGCTGCACCCATCCAGGCAAGTGGAGATTATTCCATCACACTCCTGACTTGTGCCTTGTAGATGGTGGACAGGCTTTGGGGAGTCAGGAGGTGAGTTACTCACTGCAAAATTCCCAGCCTCTGACCTGCTCTTGTAGCCACAGTATTTATATGACTAGCCCAGTTCAGTTTGTGATCAGTGGTGCCCCCCCCCCCCGGGATGTTGATAGTGATGAAGTATGGAATTGTGTTAAAGACAAGACCATTGGGAACAATAAATGATTAAATCAGAATTTCTTGCTGAAAGCATTACTCACCGGCACAGACTCCATTTCTCTTTCTGTATCCAGTGGGACAGGGCTTCCTGTTGTCTTGTATCTCAAATTGCCTGTTTGTCTTCCACCCCAGCCAGGTGTAGAGGGGGTTAATCTGGTTCCGGCCAGTCTCCTGGCTGTGACTGTACTGGCCGACAGAGACTAGCTGCGGCCTGAAGCTTGTGATGGTGCCGTTGCTCAGTTTTGGCTTTTCCAATCCAGCGCAGGACTTGGCATCAGCCAGGAGCTGCTTTCCAGGAGGACACAAGCACTTGTAGGTGCCGGCCAGGTTTCGGCACTGGTAGACACAGGGCTGGGGCACCTGTTGACATTCATCCACATCTAGTGCAAGAGAGTGGGGCAGTGGTGGGGCAGGGGCGGAGGGTGGGTGAGGAGTATACAGGGGATATAAGTAAGCATTGTTTATTGGAAACAGCAGGAAAGCAGGAACACGTCACACTCACATTTCCAGAAAAGTCTTCAGGATTCAACCTGCCTTCTTTGCTGATTCTGAATTTTGAACATAGACGGTGGCACTGACCGCGGGCCCCAACTGATATCATGACAAGAGCCCTTCGTTGACAGGTGGTGCTCTGAGATCCATAGGGAACTAAGAGTTTCTTTTCAACATGCTTATAGTATAACATATGAACTCACAGGCAATGGTGAGGGGGTGTAAAGCGTTTCACTTATGTATTAGCACCAGGACCCCATTTAAAGAGACATCACTATCAACAGTCCTCTTCAGAGAGGTAGTCTCAATATGACTTTTATTTTATATGGGAAGATTTATCCCTCTAGTGCCTCCTTTTTCCAGATGCCATGGATCATTGCGGACAGCCTGGGGTTTGGTCTCCAGGATTGCTCTGGTGTCTCCATGAATGAAGGATTAATGCCCCTGGCCACTGCTTCTTGGGAGAAAACTCGTCAGGCCATTTGACTGAAAATCAAGAATCATCCAGTCAAATATTGAAGAGTTTCACTTTCCAGTTGCTTTGGGACGGCCACGTGCCGCGAGGGCGACCGATTGGTGGGAGCGTGTTCGGAGGTGGGAATGTCATGTGGCGATACTGCTGGGAATACGGCCACCCACGGTTGGCAACTCCAGCTTAGACACAGCACCTGCTTCAAGGCCTCCATCAATGTCACTTCATACCCAAACCACTAGGGATCGTGAGAGTGTGCCTTGGTGATAACCAAAGTTCCCTCTAATTTCTCACTGCTGCACCTGACCCGTTTTTGCACCACACAGTCCCTTTAAGATTGCCCCACGGCTGCGCCTGTATGCCCCTTAAAGGGACTGCTCCTTGTGCGCGGTCTGTATGCCCCCTGCACAGTACATTCTGGAGAGAATGTTGCTGAGCTGGTTAAAAAAGAATGGTGGACATTGCAACAAATCAACGAAGCTAAGGGCCCTTCGGAGCATCTGTCTTGGATTCTGTCCCCACCCCCACCGCCTGTTCCCTCAGCCCACTTACCCAAACATGGCCTTCCCATCCCCTGAGACCGATAACCCCGAGGGCAGCTGCAGTGGTAACTTCCCACCATGTTCTCACACTTTTGATTGTAGCGGCACACGTGTGTCCCTGCTTTACACTCATCAACATCTATTAAAAAGAAACAATGGTGAGAGAACAGGGCAAGTCGAATATTCCACTCTCTCCAAATGGACAAGGGAGAGGATTAAGCAAAGGGTCAAGCCCAGCACTAAGGCAATGTCTGGGATACCATGTCACACAGGACCGTCAAATTGTTCAAATTTATGCTGAACCCAATTCTGCATATTTCACATTAGGACAGGCAACCAAAAACTCGGTCAAAGGAGTGTCTTAGAGAACCTGAGCATGCAGTGGGGGCAGGTTCAATTGAGGCATTCAGGAGGGAACTGGATTGTTGTCTGAAAGGGAAGAAGGTGCAGGGCTACAGGGAGAAGGCGGGGGAATGGCACGAGATAAATTGCTCCTTCAAAGAGCCAGTGGAGACATAATGGCCCCCTTCTGTGCTGCAATAATTCTGTGATTCTGTTAAAGGAGGAGAGAGAGAGAGTTGGAGAGGTTTAGGGAGGGAATCCCAGAACTTAGGGTTTAGGTGGCTGAAGGAATGACTGCCAATCGTGGGGCAAAGGAAATCGGGGATGCATAAGGGGCCAGAATTGGAGGATCACAGAGATCCCGGAGGGTTGTAGGGCTGGAAGAGGTTACAGAGATAGGGAAGGGTGAGGCCTTAGAGGGATTTGAACATGGGAATGAAACTTTTGAGGCATTGGTGGACTAGGTGCTAATATAGGTCAGCGAACACAGGGATGACGGGTGACCGGGACAGGGTAAGATGCAGGCAACAGAGTTTTGGATGCGTTGAAGTTTATGGAGAGTGTAAGAGCTAGCGTCAACACATTCCCCAATATCAGCAAACTGCGACTGCTGGCCTTTAGTTCCCAAATCCAAACATCAAACGGAAACTCATGGGACAGGCTGGTTTGAAAGTCCATTGCGTGAATCGCTGTCCCAAGAGTTAACAAGGATGGGTTTTCCATTGATAGCCAGTGGGTGGAGGTACACGCGTCTGCTACTTACCGCCACAAGTCCCGCTGGGTAGTAGCATGGTGCCATACGGGCAACTTTTGGTGCACTGGTACCCTCCCTCGGTGTTCTGGCACTGTTGGTCTGGGCGGCACACGTTCATGTTGCATTCATTGATATCTGCAATTGGAAAGATAAACCCTCTGAATACTCAGTGCCTGCTACAGCTTTATACAGGCTGCCTAACAGTCATACATTACATCACACACTTGGTGTCAGCTGTGGCGTAGAGGGTCGCACTTGCACCTCTGAAGTAGAAGGTTGTAAGTTTGTCCTATTCCAGTAGGTTGAGCACAAAATCCATGCTAACACTCCCAAGGTAGTACTTGAGGGAGTGCTGCAGTGTTGGAGGTGCTGTCTTTTGGCCTGAGGCTCCCTCTCCTCTCTCGGGTGGTTGTAAATGGATCGCACAACACCATCTTGAGGAAAGAACTGGGGTGTCCGACTCAATCAACATCCCTAAAACAGATAATCTGATCATTATCACATTGCTGTTTGTGGGAGCTTGCTGGTGCAAGTTGGCTGCTGTCTATCCTACATTACTCTTTGAACGCACTGAAGAGATCTTCAAATTGAGCTGTGCTTTGATATGAAGGCGGGTTATGCACCTCAAAGGGCAGCAGGATCCCAGGCTCAGCTCTTGGTCCCTGCAGAGCTGGGTGGGTGGGGGGTGGGGGGGGGGGTTGCTGCAGGAGCTACATTGGGACCTTAATAATTCAGAGGAGGAAGAAACTGCCACCAGGCTCCCAATCCCAGCATGTGTCCAGTGACTCCAGCTGGCCAGGGCAGGATCAGTCTCACCTGCGATGCTGCGCTGCCCAACACAGTGGAATAGCCTACTGACATTCAGAGGAAGAATGGGTGAGGTAAAATGAACAAACTTGCATTTATATAGCACCTTGCACAACCCTAGGATGGCCCAAAGAGCTTTACTGCCAATTAGGGTTACCAACTCTGGTTGCACATGGTTTCAACTCATGTCCTCCAACTGCCTGGTCAAAGTCATTTATTTTAAATCATTCTCCAATATTTTTGTATTAAAGGGAAATGATCAATACACACCATTTTTTAATGGCTCTACAAATTTCACCCTGGGTTTGCTCACAGCAGTGTCTTAGAGATTAACCTTTAATTCTGGGACGCTCCAGGGCAATCCTGGAGAGTTGGCAACTCCTACAGCCAATGAAGTGCTTTTGAAGTGTGGTCACTGCTTTAATATGAGAAATTGCAATGAGGTGTGCAGGGAGTCAAACTCCAGCAAGAGCTGATCCCTTCAGGAGGACAAGGGGTGGAAACTGAAATGAAAGAAGTAAGTTGCAATAACTGTGCGCAGGTTGTGTCACAAAGTTTAAGAGTTTGTCTGATTCGAGCAGCCCAGACTGGTATTAACTTTAGGCAGGTGTTGGAGTTGCTCAGCCACTTGATGGTATTCCTCATTAAATGCCTCAATTTTAAAGTTCTCATCCTTATTTTTCAAATCCCTCCATGGCCTCACCCCCTCCCTATCTCTGTAACTCCTCCAGCCCCACAATCATCCGAAATATCTGTGCTCCTCGAATTCTGGCCTTTTGATCTTCCCCGATTCCCATCGCTCCGCCCTTGGTGGCAGCACCTTCAGCTTCCTGGGTCCTAAGCTCTGGAATCCCCTCCCTACACCTCTCCACCTCTCTCTCTCCTCCTTTAGGGCGATGCTTAAAACCTGTTTGACCAAGCTTTTCGCCATCTGATGCAATATCTTCTTATGTAGCTCAGTGTCGAAATGTTGTTTGATAATGTTCCTGTGAAGGGCTCTGGGAACTTTTTACTATATTAAAGGTGCTATATAAATGCAAGTTGCTGTTGTTCATAATAGAATCAAGTGACAGACTGCTGTTGGCCCGATGATGATGTGTGCACCTTTCCTGTGACCCAATGTTGGAATCTCAAAGTCCGGCTCTGCTTACTGCGTGGAAACATTTCCAGTTTGGTCCAGCTTGGCTCTGGATGTCATCAACACATAACATCGGGCATGCACTTTCTATTTTAGGAAGTTCAAAACAGATGTTACCCCTGGGATTCACTGTAGAATGGCTGGTTCTCTGACAGACACAGTGGTGTGAATTCACCCCTCCTCACAACCCCCTCGGATAATACCACTTAAAGGAGCACTGTCATCTCTCTCTCATTACCAACACCTGACTCTTCGATGTCACCGATTCCCTCAGGTATTGTAACATCGCTTGCCTGTAAGGTCACACAGTGAGAAGATTAACGCCTGGTCTCCAGATTATGAAAAGGATATAGAGGCGCTGGAGAAGATACAGAAAAGATTTTCTAGAATGATTTTATAACTGAGAGATTATGTCTATCAGGAAAGACTGAACAAGCCAGGGGCTCTTTTCTCCAGAAAAAAGACTGATGGACAGACCTGATGGAGGTCTTTAAGATTATAAAAGGGTTTGGCAGGTTAGAAGTAGACGAGACGTTCCCCATTTGTGGAGGAAACCAAAACTAGGGGCCATAAATATAAAATAATATATCCAATCAGGAATTCAGGAGAAACCTTTTTATCCAGAGAGTGGTGAGAATGTGGAACTCGCTACCAAAGGGAGAGGTTGAGGTGAATAGTGGAGATACATTTAAGGAGAAACACATGAGGGAGAAAGGAATAGAAGGTTATGCCAATAGGGTGAAATAGGGTGGGAGGAGGCTCGTGTAGACCATAAAAGCCGGGATTGTTCAGATGGGCTGAATGGCCTGATTCTACGCTGTAAATCCTGTGCAATCCTATATAACATCGCAGTCTTTCCATCTCTTGTCAGTATCAGTTGTGACTCAGATGGTAACACTCCTGCCACTGAATCACAAACTTGTGTATTTGAGCCCCACTCCAGGATTCAGCAGAAAAGTCTGGGCTGACAATTCAGCCCAGTACTGAGGGAGTGCTGCACTGTTGGAGCTGCTGTCTTTTGGAAGAGATGTTTTACTGAGGCCCCGTCTGCCCTCTCAGGTGGATGTATAAAATATCCCATAGCACTATTTCAAGAAGAGCAGGGGAGTTCTCCCCATTGTCCTGGCTAATATTTACCCCTCAATCAACATCACCAATGCAGATTATCTGGTCATTATCACATTGCTGTTTGTGGGAGCTTGCTGTGCGCAACTTGCCTGCTTTGTTACAACCCTGACTACACTTGAAAAAAGTACTTCACTGGCTATAAAGCACTTCGAGACATCCTGTGGTGCTATATAAATGCAAATCTTTTTTTTCTCTTAAGTAACTACCTCTTGATTACTTTTCTTCTTTGGCTGTTTCTTCCAGGGAGTTTTCTTTGGGGAGAGAGAAAAAAAACATAACTGAGGCCAAAAACGGCCAATGCAATAGATGCTTACCAACGCAGTGCTGTCCGAGGAGCTGGTAACCAGGCTCACACCCACACCGATAGGTGCCAATGGCATTGAGACAACGCTGTTGACAAGGTGGGATGGCTGACTCCTCACATTCATTGATGTCTATAAGGAAAAATAAAAGACAGAAAGAAACTACTTTCATGCACTGCTGTCATTAAACCCTGTTCGTGGTACTAGGCCCCAGGGCCGAGCCCTGGCTTGAGCTTTGCGGGTCTCAGGCAGGACAGTGATGGGGAGATGGCAATCGGACTCAGTGCCCCTGGCATGGGGAGGGAGGGGAAAGAAAATCATCAGTCAAATATCCTGCTCTTGTGACTCCTGCTGCTTGCACATGGCTAACAGCTGAGAAGGTTGAAAATCCTTCTGATGCTCAACGTGTTGGTTCACGTGTGAAGAATGGCCATCAAGGTGAGGTATCAGAAGTTTGCTCACATGCCCAGTGAGAGGTACTGCTTCCAGCACAGGAGACAGATAGAAACTGCAGAGTGGAATATGTTTTAGGAATTTACTCCCAGTTCGCTCAAGTGGACTGTTTCTCTTCTGTCCAGGGCACTGAGGCCAACGGTACTGCCCTTATCAGTGTCCTGGCTGAGGCCTTCCAGTCCTAGGTGTCAGTCTTGGCTCAGCTCAGTGGATAGTATTCTCACTTCTGAGCCAGAAGATTGTAGTTTCAAGTCCTACTCCAGTGTCTTGAGCCCTCCATCCAGTCTGCCACCTTCAGTATAGTACTGAGGGAGTGCTGCACTGCTTTGTTAAATTCATTCATGGATGTGTACATCGCTGGCCAGGCCAGCATTTATTGCCCATCACTAATTGCCCATGAAAAGGTGGTGGTGAGCTGCCTTCTTGAACCGCTGCAGTCCTTGGGGTGTAGGTACACCAACAGTGCTGTTAGGAAGGGAGTTCCAGGATTTTGACCCAGCGACATTGAAGGAACGGCGATATAGTTCCAAGTCAGGATGGTGTGTGGCTTGGAGGGGAACTTGCAGGTGGTGGTGTTCCCATGTATCTGCTGCCCTTGTCCTTCTAGGTAGTAGAGGTCACAGGTTTGAAAGATGCTGCCTGAATAGCCTTGGTGCATTGCTGCAGTGCATCTTGTAGATGGTACACACTGCTGCCACAGTGCGCTGATGGTGGAGGGAGTGAATGTTTGTGGATGGGGTGCCAATCAAATGGGCTGCTTTGTCCTGGATGGTGTCGAGCTTCTTGAGTGTTGTTGGAGCGGCACCCATCCAGGCAAGTGGAGAGTATTCCATCACACTCCTGACTTGTGCCTTGTAGATGGTGGACAGGCTTTGGGGAGGCAGGAGGTGAGTTACTCGCCTCAGGATTCCTAGCCTCTGACCTGCTCTTGTAGCCACGGTATTTATATGGCTACTCTTGGAGCTGCTGTCTTTCAGATATGCTGTTAAACTAAGGCATTGTCTGTGTTCTCAGGTGGATATAAAAGATCCCAATACTAGCATCTTGCAGAGGAGTTCTCTCCAATGTCCTGGCCAATATTTATCTCTCAATCACTATTAATAAAAACAGATCATCTGGTTATTATCGCGTTGCTGTTTATGGGAGCTTGCTGTGCACAAATTGGTTGCTGTGTTTCCAACATTTCAAAAGTGACTACTCTTCAAAAGTATATCATTGGCTGTAAAGTGCCTTGGGATGTTGTGAAAGGTGCTATATAAATGCAAGTCTTTTTTTTTTTGAATGCTCAGTTCCATAATACAGTTTTTTCCAAATACATTACATGGGATGAATGGTGAATGAAACAGAACGAAATGCTATCAATCCAGTGGGAATCTCACTCCAAATCCAGTTCTCCTCTTTATTAGCAGCAGGGATGTGAGCTGAGAGAGAGAGAGAGGAATGTCACCCTATGGTCACAGACTTCTACTCATATCACTGACTGTTAGCAGGGACTGGGAAGCCAAGTGAGGTAGGACGAGGGGGGAGGAGGAAGGGTAGAGAGGAGGAGAGGGGGGAGGAGCAGGGAAGAGAGGAGGAGAGGGGGAGGAGGAGGGAAGGGAGGAGGGTAGGAGGTAGCGGGGGAGGGTAGGAGGAGGGGAGGGGTGGTGGGATGAGGCGAGGGGAGGGGGAGGTGAGGAGGGGAGGGGAGGAGGAGGGAAGAAGATAAGGGGAGGAGGGTATGTTGAGGAAGAGAGGGAGCAGGAGGAGAGCAGGGCAGGTGTGGAGGGGAGCAAGAGAGGGAGAGGGGGTGAGGAGGAGGAGAGGAGGTAAAACAGTTGTGAACACACTCTCTGTTTTTGTCCATCCTGTGTAATGGATCTTATGGGAAACATGAGTTTACCAGTGGCCCCACCGCCCCCGCTCTATTGCACAGCTCATTGAGTCACTGGCTTATTTCCATCTGATTGTTCTTTCCTATGGACGAGATTCCTGATCCTTTAATACAGTTCACAGCTCTCCCACATTTCCATTACCTTCACAACGAGCTCCGTCTGTGGACTGCTTGAAACCAAAGCCACACTGCACCAGACAGCGATATGAACCTGCCTCATTCTGACAGTCTTGCCCAAAGTGACACATGTGAGTCCCGAGCTGGCATTCATCAATATCTGTCAATAATGAAGAGAGGGCCATCAGAGGAACTGATCCAAGCCTTAAAATCCACATGTTGTAGCTGTAACTAGACTATTGGATATAGGTGCTGAGCATCGAGCTAGAGGACAATCTCTGGGGAAAAGCTCTACAGATAGGAGAAGGATTGTGTCAATCTTCAGCACCACTGTCTGGGACAGAGGTCTTTCAGCTGTATCAAGCCTCACTGCTACTATCCTGTTGTGATATTTTGGATGGGTTCAGAATGTTGAGGAGCTGCTGCAGCTTCTCTTCTGTGCTTGGTGTAAATGTCGAGGGTGTGTTTTCTCCTCGGTGCCCACAGGCCACATTTTCCACTAACAATAACAAACAGAGTTATAAATATCACTCAAGATTTTCTCCATCCCCTTGGGCATCTCCCAGCTTCACCGGGTTTCCCATTGACTGCCGTGGGAAAGCCGGGTGAGACGAGCGCAGGAGAAGCTGCCCATGGGGTTGTGGCAGGTTTGTCTACCGGGGCTCCTGTGGGGGGGGATCACACTCATCTGAACAAACAGGGCAGAGAATAACATCGAATTTACAGCACAGAAACTGGCCATTTGACCCACTTATCTGTGCTTGTGTTTATGCCCCACACAAGCCTCCTCCCACCTTACTTCATCTCACCCTTTCAACATATCCCTCGCTCCCTTCCTCCCTCATGTATTATCTACCTCTCCTTAAATGTATGTTATTCACATCAACCACTCCATGTGGTAGTGAGTTCCACCTTCTCACTACTCTCTGGGTAAAGAAGTTTCTCCAGAATTCCCTATTATTAGTCCTTGTCTTATATTTCTGACCCCTGGTTTTCGTTTCCCCCACATGTGGAAGTATTACTTATGAAACCCCTTCATTATTTTCAAGACCTCTATCAGATCACCCCTCAGCCTTCTCCTCCAGAGAAAAGAGACCCAAACTGTTGAGTGTTTCCTGATGGTTATAACCTCTCAGTTCTGGTAAAATCCAGAGAGACTGCGTGAGTGCTCAGGGACAAGAATTAACCAGGTTATAAGTTCAAGTTGCTCGACTCTCTCACACAGTGTGGAATTATGATACATAAATTGTTTTTAAGACACGAAGGAACTAAAATCAACCTGGAACCCCTGGCTCAACAAATACTACAAACTTTATCATGAAGCATCCATTTTGTTCCCCAGTTGTATCCCTCCTCCAACGACCCCTGAACCTTGCTAGGGTTATGTGTCCATGGGCTTTGGCAGCCCTACAGTACCTCACCCCGGGACAGTTCTTCACGTATGAGCCTAGAAAGTCAGCAGCTATTCAACCATGGAAGCAGCACAGCTGAACCTGACCTCGTTTACACAACACCCAGATATGCACTTTCTAGCAAGGCGCCTTGATGTTACAGTTTGACTCGACAAATTCCAAACAATATTAAGCACAAAGTAAGTCACATGTAATGTTTGATTGTCCGGATAACTAGTTCCAGCATTTAATGTGCAAAATATAGAAGACAAATGGCGGTTGGATAACAACTACTTATATTTATAAAAGACGGCCTTAAACAGATGCGGTGAAAACCCATTAATTCAGCTTCATCAAAGCGCACATCTTCAGTGCAGAAATGAAGGGAGGAGAGGAGAAACCAGGGCTAAGGGGCTCCCTCAATCAACATCACAAAAACAGATGATCTGGTCATTACCACATTGCTGTTTGTGGGAACTTGCTGTGCACATACTGGCTGCCACGTTTCCTACATTCCAACAGTGACTGCACATCATTGAGATGCCCAGTGGTCGTGAAAGGTGCTATGTAAATGCAAGTCTTTCATTAGTGTCAATCAGTGATGAATTAGGGACTGTTCTGGCGTGTGGGTAAATTCCCACTAGTAACTAGTCTGAAACTACCCCAAACCTGGCTTCACTTACAGGCAGAGAGGGAGGAGAATCACTCCTTGATGACCAGGCGTGATCTATTTTAATTCAATCGCAGTCATTATAATGGTGACTAGAGCCTACCTGTACAGTACGAGGCTGAATCAAGGACAAATCCCCCGGGACAGTGACCTCCATTGGAACCTGAAACGTGGAATCACAGAACTGTTACAGCAGAGAAGGAGGCCATTCAGCCCGTCGTGTCTGCGCCACCTCTCCGAAAGAGCAATTTACCTAGTGCCATACCCCCGTCTCCCCGTCACCCTGCACATTCTCCCTTTTCAGATAACAATTCAATTCCCTCTTGAATGCCTCAATTGAACCTGCCTCCACCACGCAGTGCATTCCAGATCCTAACCACTGGCTGAGTGAAAAGGTTTTTCCTCATGTCACCATCGCTCCTTTTGCCAATTACCTCAACTCTGTGTCCTCTTGTTCTCGATCTCTCCACCAATGGGAACAGTTTTTCCCTATCCACTCTGTCCAGATCCCTCATCATTTTGAATACCTTTATCAAATTTCCTCTCAACCTTCTCTTCTCCAAAGAAAACAGTCCCAACTTCTCCAATCTATCCACGTAACTGAAGTTCCTCATCCCTGGAACCATTCTCATGAACGTTTTCTGCACTCTCTCCAATGCCTTCACATCTTTCCTAAAGTTTGGTGCCCAGAACTGGACACAATACTCCAGTTGAGGTCGAACCAGTGTTTTATACAAGTTTAACATAACTTCCTTGCTTTTGTAGTCCCTGCCCCTATTAATGAAGCCGAGGATGGTGACACATTGCTGTTTGTGGGAGCTTGCTGAGTGCAAATTGGTTGCTGTATGTTCTACATTACAACAGTGACTATACTTGAAAAGTACTTCATTGGCTGTAAAGAGGTTTTGGAGAGACCCTGCAAGTCTTTCTTTCCCGTGATTAAACCTTTAGACTGAGGCCAATTTTTCCAGCATATCCCTTATTAGTTCAACTCATATCTAAAGTCCCAGGTTGTGGTTTTAGAGACTTTTAATCCATCCCAGAAAATGAATCTCCAGTCTAAGATGGAGTGTCGCCACCAGGAATCTATCTCTGGATGTTCTGAGAATGATACCCCCCACTCCTCCAAAAGAAGATGCTGATGGTAAGACATTCTTTCTAATATTCCTGATTTCAGTGTGAGCAGGTGCCATGCGGAGTCCATATCGTCATTCAGGGAGGCAAAATTTAACATTCTGAGCCATTGTGAAGTGCCTCCTGGTTCCTGGCAAATACTGATCACTCAACAACATCAATAAAACTGACTGTCTGGATATTCATCTCATTGCTATTCATGGGAGCTTGCTGTGCGTGATTTGGCTGCTGTGATTGCCAGTGATCACAAAGTATTTCGTGGGCTATAAAGCACTTTGGGATGTCCTGAGGACGTGAAAGGTGCTATAGAAATGCAAGTTATTTCTCTTCCTTTCTAATGACTGGACAGTATAAAGAATCAACAATGAGATTAGCCACTGAGAGGGTGAAAGGAGAATTTTGCAGAGTACTTTTTCCCTTATTGGCCCTGGGTATTTCTCTTGTTTTTACCTTTGCCAGGAGAGTACGTGGGTGTGAGGTAGTTCGGAGAGTTAAGGAGGTGAATTGTCATGACGATCCAGACATCACAGTACTGGGCAGGCTCAATGGACCAGCCACTCTTTTCCGGCCTGCCGATTTTTTATGTTTGTATTTGGCCTTATTCCCTCTGGGATCTGAAGTTTAGCATCCAACTCTTGACTATCTTTAAAGTCTACCACCCTGCCTGGCAGATTATTCCTTGTTTTTTTAAATAAGTCTTTTCTCAAAGTTCCTCCACTATTCAACTGGAATCATCCTGGTTGTTCATTGGCAGAGGCCTAGTATCAGTTCTTCAGCCTGATCTCCTAACTGGGTAAGATTCATTAAAAGGAAAGCGAATTAACTGAATGGTCACACAGCAGGCTTAGGAAACCCCCAAGCAATGCTGAGGCACAGCTTTCACCTTTGAATGACCTCCACAGAAAACGTGAGAAGGCTGATTTTAAAAAAAAATTGAAGGAGAAATTCTGAGTATTTACAGAGCTCTGAACCTTGAATGCTCACCCTTCTGGAAGGAGGTTGTGATCTGGAAATTCAACTCCTCCATCTCCTCGCTGTAGTAGACATTGATGTACTCAGCCTTCAGAATCTGGAAGGGCGAAGGCTGGCGGCCTAGGCCAGCCTCGTACACGATGGTGTGGTTACATTGGAAGGAAATAGGGGAGCCGTCTTGAAGGAACATTTGTGTTGACCAAACGTAGAGTTGCCCTGGCCCCATCTGAATATAATTTTCATTGAAATCCTACAATCAAAAAAAGGAGTCAATTTTTGGACTAGAATTAATTCAAGATAATTTCCACATGTGCAGTGTCAATGTCCCTAGATGGAAAGTTGGTATCTAAACATTTCCAATTTGCTTCCTGTTCATAAACAAGTCCTGCTTTGATGTGAAATATATTGCTATATATCAATTTTTAAAATATAAAGTGTTTTTCTCTTCAATTTCTCCCCTTTTCCTCTCCGGTACTAGTTAACTGTGTGGTGGTGTTTGGTTCTGTCAGAGATGGCTACCTTTGGCAGCTTCTGCAGGCGACCACTCTTCATGTTTGAGCCCCAGCTCTAGATTTTTCGCCAAAAGAGGTATCACAGCCGAACTGCAGCCTGCATCGGCCGATGTGCCCACATGCACTCTTCGGAGCAGGGCTCAGAGTAGTGAGCAAGAGCAGTAACCCTGACTGAACTCCCCCTCCATAACCTGGGGTGCTGCCTGGGAGCAGTTACCTTGTGCACGGATCCTCCTGCCCTGACATCATGGTGGTTGGCAACTGCCCTCATTTCCCACATAGAAATCAATTGAGAAAACCTAATGCAGCGCTGGAAGCTAAACCTGAGAGTTAGAGCAGAGTGGGAGCTTGAGCTGGGAGTTAAGGCTAGAGTTAGGGCTGGGGGTTAAGGCTAGAGTTAGGGCTGGGGGTTAAGGCTAGAGTTAGGGCTGGGGTTAAGGCTAGAGTTAGCGCTGGGGGTTAAGGCTAGAGTTAGGGCTGGGGGTTAAGGCTAGAGTTAGGGCTGGGGTTAAGGCTAGAGTTAGCGCTGGGGGTTAAGGCTAGAGTTAGGGCTGGGGGGGTTAAGGCTAGAGTTAGCGCTGGGGGTTGTCTAGAGTTAGGGCTGGGGGTTAAGGCTAGAGTTAGCGCTGGGGGTTAAGGCTAGAGTTAGGGCTGGGGGTTAAGGCTAGAGTTAGGGCTGGGAGTTAAGGCTAGCGTTAGCACTAGGGGTTAAGGCTAGAGTTAGGGCTGGGGGTTAAGGCTAGAGTTAGCGCTGGGGGGGGTGGTTAAGGCTAGAGTTAGCGCTGGGGGTTAAGGCTAGAGTTAGGGCTGGGGGTTAAGGCTAGAGTTAGGGCTGGGGGTTAAGGCTAGAGTTAGGGCTGGGGGTTAAGGCTAGAGTTAGGGCTGGGGGTTAAGGCTAGAGTTAGGGCTGGGGGTTAAGGCTAGAGTTAGCGCTGGGAGTTAAGGCTAGAGTTAGGGCTGGGAGTTAAGGCTAGCGTTAGCACTGGGGGTTAAGGCTACAGTTAGCGCTGGGAATTAAGGCTAGAGTTAGCGCTGGGGGGCGTGGTTAAGGCCAGAGTTAGCGCTGGGAGTTAAGGCTAGAGTTAGCGCTGGGAGTTAAGGCTAGAGTTAGCGCTGGGGGTTAAGGCTAGAGTTAGCGCTGGGAGTTAAGGCTAGAGTTAGGGCTGGGGGTTAAGGCTAGAGTTAGCGTTGGGGGTTAAGGCTAGAGTTAGCGCTGGGAGTTAAGGCTGGAGTTAGCGCTGGGGGGGGGTTAAGGCTAGAGTTAGCGCTGGGAGTTAAGGCTAGAGTTAGGGCTGGGGGTTAAGGCTAGAGTTAGCGCTGGGGGTTAAGGCTAGAGTTAGCGCTGGGGGTTAAGGCTAGAGTTAGCGCTGGGGGGATGGTTAAGGCTACAGTTAGCGCTGGGAATTAAGGCTAGAGTTAGCGCTGGGGGGGGTAAGGCTAGAATTAGCGCTGGGAGTTAAGGCTAGAGTTAGTGTTGGGAGTTGGAGCTGGGGGTTAGTGGCGAGAGTTAGCGCCAGGAGTTAGCACTGGGGGGTTAGCGCTTGGGGTTAAGGTTAGAATTAGTGCTGGGAGTTAAGGCTAGAGTTAGTGCCAGGGGTTAAGGCTAGAGTTAGTGCCAGGGATTAGCACTGGGGGTTAAGGCTAGAGTTAGTGCTGGGTGTTACTGCCGGTGGTTAGCACTGGCAGTTAACAATAGAGTTAGCGCTGGGAGATAAGGCTGGGGTTGGCGCCGGATGTTTAGTGCCGTGGGTTAGCGCCGGAGGTTAAGGCTCGAGTTAAAGCTAAGATAGAGTATAAACACAAAGCATAGCAGGAGTGTTAAGATGCCAATTTGTCCTGCAAATGCTCCTTTCCCTCTTGAACACCTGAGCACGAAGTCATTGGTGGGGGCTGGAGGTCGGTGGGGTCACCCCAGGAAATGCCCTATAAGGAGACAGGAAAAGATCGGAGGGAGATTTATTCCCCCTCCCCCACAAAGGCAGTTCTCATGCATTTCAAAATGGTTACAATCTGAGCAGTAATGATGGAGCTGAGGGGAACATGTCATATGTAGGATATTGTTGGCTGGGTTTGAGTTTGAGGAACATCCATGGAAGAGAAAGAGATGACAAACCTTTGGAAAAGGGAAATCTGGCCCCAAAACGTACAAAGATCAACATTTGCAATCGATCTACAATTTAGGAATGAGAAGATACATGAAACCTGCTCTGAAATGTTACCCATTATCCTTGTACTCAGTTAGTTAGAGTCATAGAGTTATACAGCACCATGTTATACAGACCCTTCGGCCCATCGTGTCTGTGCCAGCCATCGAGCACCTAACTATTCTAATCCCAAATTATCAGCTGGGTTAACCATTAAAGACTGTATAATTAGGGGCTGGACAGTTAGTGATATCTACTCACCTTCACAGCAATGTCTGCACTCGCTATGATTCTGGGGACGTAACCATTGATCACAATGTCGAAGAGGAGCGCACCCTCTGCATCGACACCCCGGGCAACATGTGTCATTCGTAGCATCTCACCTGAAAATCAGAAATGGTAATCAGTGTGCCAGGCTGCACAGACACAGTGGCATTGCCCGCGTGTCACCAGCAGGTACCCAGCCAACCTGGGAATCTGCATGGCACAGGATAGCCGCAGGCAACTCAATTCAAACAGATCACTGACTCTGTACAAGATCTCACTCACAGGTTTATGTGGGTCATCAGCAGGTGGCACCTACTGCCCGGCTCTCCTCTAGCTGGGACCGTAAACCCAACAGGTTTCTTTGGTCACACAAATGACCCCTTTCATTGAACTGGATCTTCTCCACTGCTGCTGCTCTCCCCCGGGACCAGTAAATGGACTGTTCCTGTGTCGGAGACACTGATGGCAACATCACCATCCCATCAGGCACGAGGATACTCTCTCAGCAGTAATATCCGCGATGCAACAGGGTTGGCAGTCTGAGCAAGCAGGGTCTAGCGAGTCCCACATTGAACCGGATGACCGGGTACACTCTCCTCAACTAAACCTGGGTGAGCTTAGCATGGCCCAGATTGCAGCATAAGAGCAGCTGTAACACAGGAGCAGGCGCTGCTTCTGTTTAAAAATGATAAAACTTGACATAACCCCTGCCAATTAAACCCCATCGTCGTTATATTGTGCCAGTTATAACATAGCCTTTTAAAAAAAAAATCCTTTCATGGGATGTGGGCGTCGCTGGCAAAGCCAGCATTTGTTGCCCATCCCTAAACACCCTTGACGACTGAGTGGCTTGCTAGGCCATTTCAGAGGGCAGTTATCAGTCAACCACATTGCTTTGGATCTGGAGTCACATATAGGCCAGACCAGGCAAGAACGGCAGATTTCCTTCCATGAAGGGCATTAGTGAACCAGATGGGTTTTTATGACAACCAATGATAGTTTTATGGCATCAGTCCTGACTCCAGTTTCCAATTCCAGATTTTTAAAATTAATTAAATAAATTAAAATTCAAGCAGCCATCATGGTGCGATTTGAACCCATCACCACAGGGCCCAGATTACAAGATAGGTGACGTTACCACTACACCACCACCTCCTCTCGCCTGTTCTGCTCATTACAAGGCTCTCAGAAGACTATAATAACCCAGCCATGTTATAAGGCTTTCATTTTGCTCATGGGTCAGGACACCGGGAACATTGGGATAAACTGAGAAAAATAAGATACAAATAAGAAGATCAGACCACAGCCGATACTAGATGAGCTCTGAGCTCGAATAGTAGAGTTCCGTCATTTCTGGCTGACTAGGGTTTCCCCCACTGTTAGTTTCAAGCTTCGTTTCCCATTGCAGCACAGTTTCCCCCTCAATATGCAGCCCATTTCTCCCACCAGTGTATCCTCCTGCAGTTACGTTCACTCACCGGTTGCAAACTCCATCTGCGATTCTTGCCTGAAAACTCCGTTTGTCAGTGAGAAGCCGTTCACTGTCCCCAGGGCAGGATGGACTGCTGACCAATAAATGGGGGTAAGAATAGAGACCAGTACTCTTACCAGCGAACCTAGGAAGTAGCAGATGTCAAAGGAAGACAAACAAAGATTCATCTTTTAAAACAATTTATTAAAAAATTAATAAAGATAAAAACAACAGAAAATGCTGGAAATCCTCAGCAGGTCTGACAGCATCTGTGGAGAGAAACTGTTAATGTTTCAGGTCTGTGACTTTTTATCAGAAGTGAAGAGGGAGGACATGCAAGTCAGCAGGATACGCAGGCCGAAGGGGAAATGCAGATGGTGGGGGGGGAAGGGGGGTTGATACGCAGGCCGGGCGTAATACACAGGCCAGGGGAACAATACACAGACCAAGGGTAATATGCAGGTCAGGGGGATACGCAGGCCAAAGGGGCTATGCAGGTGGTGGGGGATAGAAACATAGAAAACATAGAAAATAGGAGCAGGAGTAGGCCATTCGGCCCTTCGTGTCTGCTCCGCCATTCATTATGATCATGGCTGAACATCCAACTCAGTAGCCTGTTCCCGCTTTCGCCCCATACCCTTTGATCCCTTTTGCCCCAAGAGCTATATCTAACTCCTTCTTGAAAACATACAATGTTTTGGCCTCAACTGCTTTCTATGGTAGCAAGTTCCACAGGCTCACCACTCTCTGGGTGAAGAAATTTCTCCTCATCTCAGTCCTGAAAGGTTTACCCCATATCCTTAGACTATGACCCCTGGTTCTGGACTCCCCCACCATCGGGAACATCCTTCCTGAATCTACCCTGTCAAGTCCTGTTAGAATTTTATAGGTTTCTATGAGATCCCCCCTCACTCTTCTAAACTCCAGCAAATATAATCCTAACCAACTCAATCTCTCCTCATACGTCAGTCCCACCATCCCAGGAATCAGTCTGGTAAACCTTCGCTGCACTCCCTCTATAGCAAGAGCATCCTTCCTCAGACAAGGAGACCCAAACTGCACACAATATTCCAGGTGTGGCCTCACCAAGGCCCTGTATAACTGCAGCAAGACATCCCTGCTCCTGTACTCGAGTCCTCTTGCTATGAAGGCCAACATACCATTTGCTTTTTTTACCGCCTGTTGCACCTGCATGCTTATCGTCAGTGACTGGTGTACGAGAACACCCACGTCTTGCTGCATATTCCCCTCTCTCAGTTTATAGCTGTTCAGATAATAATCTGCCTTCCTGTTTTTGCTACCAAAGTGGATAACCTCACATTTATCCACATTATGCTGCATCTGCCATGCATTAGCCCACTCACTCAACTTGTCCAAATCACCCTGAAGCCTCTCTGCATCCTCCTCACAACTCACCCTCCCACCCAGTCTTGTGTCATCTGCAAATTTGGAGATATTACGTTTAGTTCCCTCATCTAAATCATTAATGTATATTGTGAATAGCTGGGGTCCTAGCATCGATCCCTGCAGTACCCCACTAGTCACTGTCTGCCATTCGGAAAAAGACCCATTTATTCCTACTCTTTATTTCCTGTCTGCCAACCAATTTTCTATCCATCGCAATACACTACCTCCAATCCCATGCGCTTTAATTATACACGCTAATCTCTTATGTGGGACTTTGTAAAAAGCCTTCTGAAAGTCCAAATAAACCACATCCACTGGCTCCCCCTCATCAACTCTACTAGTTACATCCTTGAAGAATTCTAGTAGATTTGTCAAGCATGATTTCCCTTTCGCAAATCCATGCTGACTCTGCCCGATTCTACCACTGTTCTCTAAGTGCTCTGCTATAAAATCTTTGATAATGGACTCTAGAATTTTCCCCACTACCGACGTCTGGCTGACTGGTATATAATTCCCTGCTTTCTCTCTACCTCCCTTTTTAAATTGTGGGGTTACAAGAGCTACCCTCCAATCTGTAGGAACTGTTCCAGAGTCTATAGAATCTTGGAAGATGACCATCAATGCATCCAGTATTTCTAGGGCCACTTCCTTATGTACTCTGGGATGCAGACCATCAGGCCCTGGGGATTTATCAGCCTTCAATCCCATCAATTTCCCCAACACCATTTCTCTACTAATACTGATTTCTTTCAGTTCCTCCCTCTCACTAAGCCCTGTGTTCCCCAACATTTCTGGTATGATATTTGTGTCCTCCTTTGTGAAGCCAGAACCAAAGTATGCATTTAGTTGGTCAGCCATTTCTTTGTTCCCCATAATAAATTCCCCTGTTTCTGACTGTAAGGGACCTACATTTGGCTTCACCAATCTTTTTTTCTTCACATACCGATAGAAACTTTTACAGTCAGTTTTTATGTTCCCCGCAAACTTGCTCTCATACTCTATTTTCCCCTTCTTAATCAATCCCTTGGTCCTCCTTTGCTGAATTCTAAACTGCTCCCAATCCTCAGGTCTGTTGTTTTTCCTGGCAAATTTATATGCCTCTTCCTTGGATCTAATGCTATCTCTAATTTCCCTTGTAAGCCATGGTTTGGCTACCTTTCCAGTTTTACTTTTGCGCCACACAGGGATAAACAATTGTTTTTTTTCATTCATTCATGGGATGTAGGCATCACTGGCCAGGCCAGCATTTATTGCCCATCCCTAATTGCCCTTGAGAAGGTGGTGGTGAGCTGCCTTCTTGAACCGCTGTAGTCCATGTGGGGTATGTACACCCACAGTGCTGTTAGGAAGGGAGTTCTAGGATTTTGACCCAGCGACAGTGAAGGAACGGCGATACAGTTCCAAGTCAGGATGGTGTGTGACTTGGAGGGGAACTTGCAGGTGGTGGTGTTCCCATGCATTTGCTGCCCTTGTCCTTCTAGTTGGTAGAGGTCGCGGGTTTGGAAGGTGCTGTCTAAGGAGCCTTGGTGCATTGCTGCAGTGCATCTTGTAGATGGTACACACTGCTGCCACTGTGCGTCGGTGGTGCAGGGAGTGAATGTTTGTAGATGGGGTGCCAATCAAGCGGGCTGCTTTGTCCTGGATGGTGTTGAGCTTCTTGAGTGTTGTTGGAGCTGCACCCATCCAGGCAAGTGGAGAGTATTCCATCACACTTCTGACTTGTGCCTTGTAGATGGTGGACAGGCTTTGGGGAGTCAGGAGATGAGTTACTCGCCTCAGGATTCCTAGCCTCTGACCTGCTCTTGTAGCCACAGTATTTATATGGCTACTCCAGTTCAGTTTCTGGTCAATAGTAGCCCCTAGGATGTTGATAGTGGGGGATTCAGCGATGGTAATGCCGTTGAATGTCAAGGGGAGATGGTTAGATTCTCTCTTATTGGAGATGGTCATTGCCTGGCACTTGTGTTGCGCGAATGTTACTTGCCACTTATCAGCCCAAGCATGGATATTGTCCAGGTCTTGCTGCATTTCTACACGGACTGCTTCAGTATCTGAGGAGTCACGAATGGTGCTGAACATTGTGCAATCATCAGTGAACATCCCCACTTCTGACCTTATGATTGAAGGAAGGTCATTGATGAAGCAGCTGAAGATGGTTGGGCCTAGGACACTACCCTGAAGAACTCCTGCAGTGATGTCCTGGAGCTCAGATGATTGACCCCCAACAACCACAACCATCTTCCTTTGCGCTAGGTATGACTCCAGCCAGCGGAGGGTTTTCCCCCTGATTCCCATTGACCTCAGTATTGCTAGGGCTCCTTGATGCCATACTCGGTCAAATGCTGCCTTGATGTCAAGGGCAGTCACTCTCACCTCACCTCTTGAGTTCAGTTCTTTTGTTCATCCATGCACTCTTTAAATGTTTGCCATTGCCTATCCACCATCATCCATTTAAGTAACATTTCCCAATCCGTCAAGGCCAGCTCGCGCCTCATACTTTCGTAGTTTCCTTTACTAAGATTCAAGACCCTTGTCTCAGAATCAACTACGTCACTCTCCATCTTGATGAAGAATTCTATCATATTATGGTGTCTCGTCCCCAAGGGGTCTTGCACCACTAGATTGTCAATTATTCCTCTCTCATTACACAATACCCAGTCTAGGATGACCTGTTCTCTTGTTTGTTCCTCAATGTATTGGTCCAGAAAACCATCTCGTATACACTCCAAGAATTCCTCCTCTACAGTATTGTGACTAATTTGATTTGCCAAATCTATATGCAGATTAAAGTCACCCATAATTACAGATGTTCCTTTATTGCATGCGTCTCTATTTTCCGGTTTAATGTCATTCCCAACATCACCACCACAGTTTGGGGGTCTATATACAACCCCCACTAACATTTTTTGCCCCTTAGTGTTTCTCAGCTCTACCCATACAGATTCCACTTCATCAGAGCTAATATCTTTCCTCACTATTGCGTTAATTTTCTCTTTAACCAGCAATGCAACTCCACCGCCTTTTACTTTTTGTCTGTCCTTCCTAAATACTGAATATCCCTGGATGTTCACTTCCCATCCCTGGTCACCTTGCAGCCATATCTCCACGATATGCAGGCCGGGGGATGACACACAGAGGCTGG
Organism: Heterodontus francisci; assembly: GCF_036365525.1. Lineage (NCBI taxonomy): Eukaryota > Metazoa > Chordata > Chondrichthyes > Heterodontiformes > Heterodontidae > Heterodontus > Heterodontus francisci. The sequence continues at coordinate 13,663,637 of NC_090402.1, forward strand.
CGTGATGGGGTGGGGGATGATACGCAGGCTGGGGATGATACGCAAGCTGGGGGGTGGGGGGGGGAAGGATGATACACAGGCTGGGGGTAAGGTGCAGGCCAGGGTTAATACCCAGGCGGGGGGGGACTACGCAGGCTGGGGGTAATATACAGTCCGGGAGATGAAATGCAGGTTGGGGTCATACATAGGCTGGGTGGGGGGGGGAGGGTGGTGATACGCAGGCCAAAGGTAATATGCAGGCTGGGGGGATATGCAGGCAGAGTGGGATACACAGATGAGCATATATGTAGGGCAATGGACACGTTTCACCGGCTAACTGCCACTTTAATACACACATGGTTGGCTTGTCTAATGTGGTGCAACCATTGGCCTCACCAGCTCGGAGCTAAGGAGGGAGGGAAACACAAGTCAGCTACGGTTTCTATTCCAGATCACTCTCTAATGATCCCTGCTCTAAATACCAGATGCCGTGCGAGGACAGGGTCGAGATCAGCTGTGATGCCACCCCTAGTTGAATGTCCTGCCGACCGTCACTGTCTGGACTGGCACAGAAAGAATGGTGATGTGGGCAGAGTACCTGAGTGAGGCCAGAACCCCTGGCAGGAGAGTTGCAGAGAGAGCTGGCAATGAATCAAATTGTCCATTACAGACAGAATGAGAGATAAAATTTTTATGATGAAGGTGGGGGATGTTGGTGGGGGGAGGGAGGGAGGGAGGGGGTGCGAGAGGAAGGAATTATCAAACTCAACAGCGAGCGATGGCTGACAGTTTACGACACAGTCCAGGTAGTGGTTGCAGCAAGGTGTAAAACACTAACCGATTGCACTTGGAATGTTCTGGATGTTTGCCTGAACGGTTGTGGTGCCCGCAGCTTCGTTTTCTGTGATGTTCGCATTGAGGAATGCGACTCCAAATTCTTTGTCATTAATGATCCCAATTAGGCTGCCCCTGGCTTTGCCGGGAACACCTGCAATGAAGGCACAGCTCCTGTTAGATGGAGTCCAAAGATTTATCTACAGACAAAACCTATATTGTTGCTCACCGGGGACTGGGTTATTTTGCCCTTGCATTGTCCTTCTGGGGCCGGGAACCTGACGTTGGGTGAACGTCCGGGTCTTTATCCCGCATCGCGTGGGAAAAAGACCCACAATGTGATTTTTCAGTGCCAGGCCAATTAATAGCTAGAGGGCGAGCTTGCCATCCAATTAAAGATGGCAGACGGGCTCCCAAGGCTGGAGGGCCAATTGGAGGACGCAGTTCTGGCCATCGTGATATGGTGGCTGCGAAAGGCGGGGGTGGGGTTTAGAAAGCACACTGGACGCTGGGATGAAGGGAAATTTCATCACTCAGAGGGCTGTGAGTCTTTGGAATTCTCTACCCCAGATGGCTGTGGATGTTCGGTTGCTGAGTGGGTTTAAGGCTGAGAATGATAGATTGGGCACTAAAGGAATCAAGGATTGTGTGGGAAGGTGGAGTTGAGGTTGAAGATTGGCCATGGTCATATTGAATGGTGGAGCAGGCTTGAGGGGCTAAATAGTCCACTCCTGCTCCGATTTCTTATGGTGTCAATGTCTCATCTGAAAGCTGGCAGCTCTGGCAGTGCAGCACTCCCTCAGTATCGCACTGGAGGAATCAGACTGGATTATAGGCTCAAGTCCCTGGAGCTAGACTTGTGCTTGTGACCTTCAACTCAGAGGCGAGTGTGAAACTGAGATGAACTGGATTTCCGGTAGAGAGAGGAAATGTCCTTCACATCGAGCATGTGTGATTTGAACCTGCGTCTGCCAAAACCTCGGCGCACGAACCCACCCAATCACCCGGCCTTTAATTGGTGTTCTGTCTCACTGTCTATTGCGGCCTTTTCACCTGGGCACGGGTGCAGGCTGCAGCCAGCTGTTTCAAAGCTCTCTCCCGGGCAGTCTCTTCCATTGCCATTTGGGGGAGGACTGTTGCACTGTCGTCGTCTCAACTGCTCCCCCTCTCCGCAAGAGGCCGAGCACTCGGTCCACCGCTGCCAGGGGCTCCAGACCCCGTTCACTGCCACACAAAACATTCATACAGCGTCACAGAATAATTAATCAACAAGCAATTAATAACACAGGTTAAAAGAGCCCCGAGATACCAGGCACAACTCTAACCCATTCCCCCTCCCTACTCCCTGACCGCTGGTTTACACAGCGACTTAAATTGAGATGTTGTGACTGAGGGTTAATAACCAGTTGAAAAAGGCTGTGTTACAACTCGCTGGCGTTATTGTTAAGACCTTGCCATTGCAATAAACTGCGGTGCTACAAATCGCACACATCAGCTTCATATCATCATGGCATTTGCTACAGGCCTCCAAACAGTCAGGGAGAGATAGAGGAACAGATATGTCGGCAAATCTCAGAGAGGTGTAAAAATAATAGGGTAATAATAGTAGGGGATTTCAACTTACTTAATATCAACTGGGATAGTCTTAGTGCAAAAGGCTTAAAGGGGGAGGAATTCTTAAAATGCATACAGGAGAGCTTTTTGAGCCAATATGTAGAAAGTCCGACAGGAGAAGGGGCGGTACTGGACCTAATCCTAGGGAATGAAGCTGGGCAAGTGGTAGATGTATTAGTGGGGGAGCATTTCGGGGATAATGACCATAACTCTAAGATTTAAGGTAGTTATGGAAAAGGACAAAGACGGGCCAGAAATAAAGGTACTGAACTGGGGGAAGGCCGATTTCAATTTGATAAAACAGGATCTGGCCAAAGTGGACTGGGAGCAGCTACTTGTAGGAAAGTCTACATCAGATCAGTGGGAGTCATTCAAAGAGGAAATAGTGAGAGTTCAGAGCCAACATGTACCCATTAAGGTGAAGGGTAGGACCAACAGATCCAGGGAACCCTGGATGTCAAGGGATATAGAGGATTGGATCAGGGTTAAAAAAAGGAGGCTTATGGCGGATTCAGAGCACTGAAAACAGTGGAGGCACTAGAGGAATATAGAAAGTGTAGGGGGGTACTTAAAAAAGTAATTAGGAGAGCAAAGAGGGGACATGAAAAAACACTGGTGGTCAAGGTAAAGGAAAATCCTAAGGCGTTCTATAAGTATATTAAGGGCAAGAGGATAACCAGGGAAAGAGTAGGGTCCATTAGGGATCAAAGTGGCAATCTGTGTGTGGAGCCGGAGGACATAGGTGAGGTTTTAAATGATTACTTTTCATCTGTTTTCACTGTGGAGAACAATGATGTAGGTGTAGAGATCAGGGAGGGGGATTGTGATATTCTTGAACATATTAACATTGAAAGGGAGGAAGTATTAGCTGTTTTAGCGGGCTTAAAAGTGGATAAATCCCCAGTCCCAGATGAGATGTATCCCAGGCTGTTATGTGAGGCTACGGAGGTGATAGCAGGGGCTCTGACACAAATTTTCAAATCTTCTCTGGCCACAGGAGAGGTACCAGAGGACTGGAGGACAGCGAATGTGGTACCATTATTCAAGAAGGGTAGCAGGGATAAACCAGGTAATTACATGCCGGTGAGTCTAACATCAATGGTAGAGAAACTATTGAAAACAATTCTGAGGGACAGGATTAATCTCCACTTGGAGAGGCAGGGAATAATCAGGGATAGTCAGCACGGCATTGTCAGGGGGAGATCGTGTCTAACTAATTTGATTTAATTTTTCGAGGAGGTGACTAGATGTGTAGATGAGGGTAAAGCAGTTGATGTAGTCTACATGGGCTTCAGTAAGGCTTTTGATAAGGTTCCGCATGGGAGATTGGTTAAGAAGGTAAGAGCCCATGGGATCCAGGGTAATTTGGCAAATTGGATCCAAATTTGGCTAAGTGGCAGGAGGCAGAGGGTGATGGTCGAGGGTTGTTTTTGCGAGTGGAAGCCTGTGACCAGTGGTGTACCGCAGGGATCAGTGCTGGGACCCTTGCTGTTTGTAGTGTACATTAATGATTTAGATGTGAATATAGGAGGTATGATCAGTAAGTTCACAGATGACATGAAAATTGGTGGTGTCGTAAATAGTGAGGAGGAAAGCCTTAGATTACAGGATGATATAGATGGGCTGGTAAGATGGACAGAGCAGTGGCAAATGGAATTTAATCCTGAGAAGTGTGAGGTGATGCATTTTGGGAGGACTAACAAGGCAAAGGAATATAAAATGGATGGTAGGACCATAGGGAGTACAGAGGGTCAGAGGGACATTGATGTACTTGTCCATAGCTCACTGAAGGCAGCAGCACAAGTAGATAAGGTGGTTAGGAAGGCATATGGGATACTTGCCTTTATTAGCTGAGGCATCGAATATAAGAGCAGGGAGGTTATGACGGAGCTATATAAAACGCTAGTTAGGCCACAGCTGGAGTACTGTGTACAGTTTTGGTCACCACACTATAGAAAGGATGTGATTGCACTGGAGAGGGTGCAGAGGAGATTCACCAGGATGTTGCCTGGGCTGGAGCATTTCAGCTATGAAGACAGACTGAAAAGGCTAGGGTTGTTTTCCTTAGAACAGAGAAGGCTGAGGGGGGGACATGACTGAGGTATACAAAATTATGAGGGGCATTGATAGGTTAGATAGGAAGAGACTTTTTCCCCTAGTGGAGGGGTCAATAACCAGGGGGCATCGATTTAAGGTAAGGGGCAGGAGGTTTAGAGAGGATTTGAGGAAAAATTTTTTCACCCAGAGGGTGGTTGGAATCTGGAACACACTGCCTGATGTGGTGGTAGAGGCAGGAACCCTCACAACATTATCAAGTATTTAGATGAGCACTTGAAACGCCATAGCATACAAAGCTACAGGCCAAGTGCTGGAAAATGGTACTAGAATAAGTTAGGTGCTTGATGGCTGGCACAGACACAATGGGCCGAAGGGCCTGTTTCTATGCTGTATAACTCTAAGACTCTGTGAAGCTGGGAGCAGATTTGTCCAAATATAACATACAGTTTGAGAACATCAAGAGGAGACAGACCGAGCAGCGAGTGTGTCAGGGAGCAGTGACACAGCAGCGAGTGTGCCAGGGAGCAGAGACACAGCAGCGAGTGTGTCAGGGAGCAGTGAGGCAGCAGGGAGTGTGTCAGGGAGCAGTGACACAGCAGCGAGTGTGTCAGGGAGCAGTGACACAGCAGCGAGTGTGTCAGGGAGCAGTGAGGCAGCAGGGAGTGTGTCAGGGAGCAGTGACACAGCAGCGAGTGTGTCAGGGAGCAGTGACACAGCAGTGAGTGTGTCAGGGAGCAGTGAGGCAGCAGTGAGTGTGTCAGGGAGCAGTGACACAGTAGCAAGTGTGTCAGGGAGCAATGACACAGCAGTGAGTGTGTCAGGGAGCAGTGACACAGTAGAGTGTGTCAGGGAGCAGTGAGGCAGCAGTGAGTGTGTCAGGGAGCAGTGACACAGTAGCGAGTGTGCCAGAGAGCAATGACACAGCAGCGAGTGTGTCAGGGAGCAGTGACACAGTAGCGAGTGTGTCAGGGAGCAGTGAGGCAGCAGTGAGTGTGTCAGGGAGCAGTGACACAGTAGCGAGTGTGTCAAGGAGCATTGAGGCAGCAGTGAGTATGTCAGCGAGCAGTGACACAGCAGCAAGTGTGTCAGGGAGCAGTGAGGTAGCAGTGAGTGTGTCAGGGAGCAGTGAGGCAGCAGTGAGTGTGTCAGGGAGCAGTGAGGCAGCAGTGAGTGTGTCAGGGAGCAGAGGCAGCAGTGAGTGTGTCAGGGAGCAGTGAGGTAGCAGTGAGTGTGTCAGGGAGCAGTGAGGCAGCAGTGAGTGTGTCAGGGAGCAGTGACACAGCAGTGAATGTGTCAGGGAGCAGTGACACAGCAGCAAGAGTGTCAAGGAGCAGTGACACAGTCGCGAGTGTGTCAGGGAGCAGTGACACAGCAGTGAGTGTGTCAGGGAGCAGTGACACAGCAGTGAATGTGTCAGGGAGCAGTGACACAGCAGTGAGTGTGTCAGGGAGCAGTGACACAGCAGTGAATGTGTCAGGGAGCAGTGACACAGCAGTGAGTGTGTCAGGGAGCAGTGACACAGCAGTGAGTGTGTCAGGGAGCAGTGACACAGCAGTGAGTGCGTCAAGGAGCAGTGACACAGTAGCGAGTGTGTCAGGGAGCAGTGACACAGCAGTGAATGTGTCAAGGAGCAGTGACACAGTAGCGAGTGTGTCAGGGAGCAGTGACACAGCAGTGAGTGTGTCTGGGACCAGTGACACAGCAGAGAATGTGTCAGGGAGCAGCTTGTTGAATATTTATTTTGGTTATTTTGATGGCAGTGTGAATGTTGTTGCATACACTATCAGTTGTTTTGCTGTTGAGGAAATGTTGGCCAATTTTGGCCCCATATCGTGTTTCAGTCTGTAGGAGGCTGACGTACAATCTCTCTGCAGCAGTGACTATGAGAAACATGGAAAGTGGTTTAGATATCAGGGAAGGTTCCTGTGTATTTTAAGTGGGTTTGTTTTGAGCTGCAGTTGCTCCTTTGGTCAGTAGATGGTGCAATCGTCCAGCTGTTCAGAGTCTGTTAATGACCATTCATTTGTTCATCAAATCCTAAGTCAATGCGTTTCTTATCTCACATCCTCAAATTTCAAATTTCTGGCATGGGTCATTGAACAGCATCCCAAATCGGTCGGGTTTGAATTTTCCTTTCCCTGTCTGGATGAAGGGGTGAGTGGGGAAGGGGTCACTGATGATGATTACAGAATCGGGAGTGAACCTGGCATATTCTGGTGCCCGACAAGCACTGTTCAGTGTAAAACACATTCCAGCGTGAGTGAAGATCGAGTCCTCCCATCCCCCACCGCCCCCCAACTCTATGCAGGTTCTCAATTTAAACTTACCAGGGCACAGGTCCGTGCTACACCGCTGCATCTGCACATCTGCCCCCGTGCAAACCCTGCCGCCACTTGCCGGAGGGGGGTTGCTACACGATCGGTAGCGCTTCCTTTGTCCACCACCGCAGCTCCGACTGCATGGATTCCAGGAGCTCCAGGGGCCCCAGTTCCCATTCACTGCAAACATGAAACAGATTCCTCCCATTAAGTGGTAAAAACCGTTTCAGCTTAATACACTGCCTCGTTCCCCCTGACACCTCTCCCGGCCAAGTCCTCTTCCTCTCCTCCCCCTCAACACATTTTCTCTGTTGGATTATCAGGTCGTTATTGCATTACTGTTTGTGGGAGCTTGCTGTGCACTAATTGGCTACAGTGTTTTCCTACATCAAAAGTACTCGATTGGCTGTGAGGCACTTTGGGATGTCCGGAGTTCGTGAAAGGCGCTATATAAATGCAACTTCTTTTCTTTCCTTACGACACGCCAAGAGGAGATATTGGAGAGCCTTTCCCAGGTTTCCAACAATACTGCATTATCACACAGACTGTTGGAAGAGATTGGGAACTCGCCAGGCAGCTGGACTGAGATTGGGAACTCACCAGGTAGTTGGACTGAGATTGGGAGCTCACCAGGCAGCCTGGCTGAGATTGGGAACTCACCAGGCAGCTGGACTCAGATTGGGAACTCACCAGGCAGCCTGGCTGAGATTGGGAACTCACCAGGCAGCCGGACTCAAATTGGGAACTCACCAGGCAGCCGGACTCAGATTGGGAACTCACCAGGCAGCTGGACTGAGATTGGGAACTCACCAGGCAGCTGGACTGAGATTGGGAACTCACCAGGCAGCCTGGCTGAGATTGGGAACTCACCAGGCAGCCTGGCTGAGATTGGGAACTCACCAGGCAGCCAAACTCAGATTGGGAACTCACCAGGCAGCCTGGCTGAGATTGGGAACTCACCAGGCAGCTGGACTGAGATTGGGAACTCACCAGGCAGCCGGACTCAGATTGGGAACTCACCAGGCAGCCGGACTCAGATTGGGAACTCACCAGGCAGCCGGACTCAGATTGGGAACTCACCAGGCAGCTGGACTGAGATTGGGAACTCACCAGGCAGCCGGACTCAGATTGGGAACTCACCAGGCAGCCTGGCTGAGATTGGGAACTCACCAGGCAGCCGGACTCAGATTGGGAACTCACCAGGCAGCCGGACTCAGATTGGGAACTCACCAGGCAGCCGGACTCAGATTGGGAACTCACCAGGCAGCCGGACTCAGATTGGGAACTCACCAGGCAGCCAGACTCAGATTGGGAACTCACCAGGCAGCCTGGCTGAGATTGGGAACTCACCAGGCAGCCTGGCTGAGATTGGGAACTCACCACGTGGGTAGTTGATGGCACCCACTGCATCTTTACTGCTCTGTGGCACAGAGGAGCTCCGTATACTGTCCCCTTTGTCCACCCTTTATTTACTGGATAGCCTGATACAATTAAAATATTTCAAGTGGAGTTACACAGAATTACATAGAATACACTGCACAGAAACAGGCCATTTGGCTCAACGAGTCCATGCTGCGTTTATGCTCCACTCCAATCTCATCCCATCCTTCCTCTGCTAACCCTATCAGCACAACCCCCTATTCCCTTCTCACTCATATGTTTATCTAGATTTCCCTTAAACGTATTGCTGCTATTTGCCTCAACCACTCCCTGTGGCAGTGAGCTCTCCATTCTCACCACTCCCTGGGTAAAGAAGTTTCTCCTGAATTTCCGATTGGATTTGTCACCTCAGCCTGGCCAGCTCTGCCCCCTTTACCCGATTGGCTTACTGATACCTGGGCACGGCTCACTGTTGCACAGTTCAACATCGACATCACTTCCTTCGCACAGACGGCCTCCGTATTGAGGTGGGGGATCAAAGCACGACCGGGACCGCTGGTGGATGCCCCCCCCACAGGAAGCCGAGCAGCGAGACCAGCTGTTCCAAACCGTCCACTGTCCATCCACTGTCGGGCAGAAACACTGGCTAAAGTCGTCTCTGAACGTCAAACATTGCACACATTCTGCCAGAGACAAGGCTGGTCTTCCCAGCAGAATTACACTGCAGGCTGAGTTTCAAACCTCACTACTTGGATTGACTCTATGGTATGAAGGTAATTGGGAGGAGGCAGGTGCTCATGAACTAGCTTTCGTAAAAAAACTTGAGCGAAATGGAATAACGCAGCACAAGTAGGTTATTAAAACTATATTGGACACGCAGAGAAAGATGATGCGAGTATAAATCCTGAAACTGGGATTCCCACCCTCTCTCCTAACCCAGAAATTAATAAATACATGGAATTAATATTGTGAGTGCTGGTTTGACTAACACATACAGAAAACAACCTGCACAAGTAGCTGGTCAGAGAGTTATAAATTAAGTATGAATAGTTGATCAAAGGCAGTCTGGAATACAAGGATGTAATGGTGATGAGGGCCGAGAGGGTATTATGTGGGATGTGAGGTTAGATTGGATAGTGTTCACTGGTTTACCTCTGGGGCAAGGTGAATCTCTTCTTGGGGAATAGAAGAGGTCGTGTGGAGGCTACGATAGAACGTCTCGTGGCTGGTCCTGAAGGAATGAGTGTGATGGGCTGGATGCCTTTTTCTTCAATTGCACACTCTCTTTTCTCTATAATGTAAAAACTCACACATTGTCTAATGCAAGTTTCTATAGCACAGTTGGTGGGTGTGGGGGGGGGGGGAGGGGAGACAGGGTAATGTACAGAAACAATGAAGATCATTTGGAATCTGCAGACAGCAACATGCCAGAACCGTAATGTCTGCAGTCTCTTAACTAAATGAACTCATCTAGTGTTTAATTCTCAAATGGACTTTGTGTCCTTAAAGGAACACATTCCTACACTTCAGCAGTGTTTTATAAGAGCATGTTGTACCTGGCCTTATAAGTGCATCCTCTGACTCGATGACATGGGAGGTGCAGTACTGTTTTTACAATTCCAATGGCAGTCAGTCTGGTATCTCCAGTGACTGGTTTCCTAATCCAATGGATACACGTATACATTGTTAACTGGGCTGGCTTCGTCTTTATCTCAAGTGAGTTGCATTACAGTGTTTGTTTCAGCTTCAGCTGAAAATGTACAAAACCAGTTCACCCAGGATGTAGGAACTTCCTCGAGATTAGTTAAGTGAATTGAATTAGTCAAATACTTATCTCGTGTAAGCTAAAATATACAACAAGGAAACATCACAATGTGATACGAGTGTGAATGGGACTGATTGTGAAGCACGGATGTTTTTAGGCTGATGAATTAGTGTGCCAGGTTCTCCATGGCAACGGGCTTGAATGAACACACTTCTTATTGGCTAGAAAAATAAGGTTTTTTTTTCCTACCTGGACATGGAATGAAGGTGCATTTTTTCACCTCAGTTGATTTCCCCTCACACGGCCGACCTCCGTGCTGCGAGGGTGGATCACTGCAGCTTCGCGCACGAGTCTGGTTTCCCTGTCCGCAGGTTTGGGAACATTCCTGCCACGCACCCCAGTCAGTCCAGTGCCCGTGAACTAACAGAGAACGGGTGCTTCAATTAGAAACTATCGGTGGCACAGCAGTCACATTTCATCCTTATTAAAAATTTTGTGCGTGTACAACGTCCTTGTGTCACGATTTTTGCTCATGCTATTATGCTGATCTTTAACATTGAAACTGCCTATGTAAACATTTAGATTGGAAATCCTGTGTGTACCAGTTACTGCAATGATGTAATTGTAGGCTCTGGCCAGTAGTTGGTGCTGTGGAGCAGGGTTCTGAAGTCTCATCCAATTCCATTGTCATTTTTGTACATGGACAAGTATATATTCATTAACTGACAGTGTGCAATGCCATGGGCCATTTATTCATGTTAAGGAATAACTGTGGCAGCTCAGGATCCAAATGGTCACTGTGATAATTCCCTAGTTGATTAGCAATGGGTTATGATGAACTACTGACACTGTTTCACATCCTTACCTGGACAAGGTTTTGCGTTACATTGCCTTGATTCTACATCCCAGCCCTGGCATGTTCTTCCTCCATTGGCTGGTAAGGGGTTGTTGCACAAACGGATTCGCTCTTCGATCCCTCGGCCACAAGTAACACTGCACGGACCCCAGTCCAACCATTCAGAGAACGCACCGTGCACTGGAAAAAGAGAAAGTAACTAATTGCAACTACAGGAAGCCCCATCAATGAGACCAGAGTACACTTGTATTCAGCAAACTCATTCACTGGATTGCAAGGAACAATCCTGGGCCGATTCTTTAAGTTTTAATTTTCCTTTTGACCTCGTATTTGCAGCACAGAAACAGGCCATTCGGCCCAGCTAGTCTATGCTGGGATTTAACCTCCACATGAGCCTCCTCCCACCATACTTCATCTAACTCTATCAGCATGTCCTTCTATTCCTTTCTCCCTCATGTTCTTATCTGAATTTCTCTTCAATGCATCAAAGCCATTTGCCACAACCACTTTCTGTGGTAGCGAGTTCCATATTCACACCACTCTCTAGATAAAGACGTTTCTCCTGAATTCTTTATTGGATTTATTAGTGACTGTCTTAGATTTATGGGCCCTAGTTTTAGACTCCCCTACAAAGTAGAAACATCTTCTCTACATCTACCCTTTAAAACCCCTTCATATAAAGACCTATTGGGTCACCCCTCCGCCTTCTCTTTTCGAGAAGAAAGAACCTCAACCTGTTCAATAGTTACAACCTCTCACATCTGGTAACGTCTCTGTAACTGTTTTTGCACCTTCCCAAGTGCCTCGATATCCTTTTTGCAATCTGGAGGCTAGAACTGTGCACAGTTCTCCAAGTGTGGTCTAACCAGGGTTTTAATGCAAATTTAACATAACTTCACTGCTTTCCAAATCTGTTCCTCTAGAAAGGAATCCCAGTGCGTCATTTATATTTTTACGCTCTTGTTCATCTGCATTACTACTTTTAATGAATTGTGAATATGTGCCGCCAGATTCCTTTGTTCCTCGACCCTATTTATATTTTGTGTTTTAGTCTTTACAAGAATGATGAAGGAGTGTTCTCTGCTCTCACAGTCAATTGGAAAAATAAACAATGGCCAATGTTGCTGTCAGTCTGCCTCGGTTGGTACCACTTGCCCCTGAATCAGAAGGTTGTGAATTCTAAACCTCAATCCAAGACTTTAGCACTTTGATGCAGTGCTGAGCGAGTGCTGCACTGTTGCAGATGCCACCCATTGGATGAGATGTGAAACCAAGGCCCCCCTGAATATCCAACTAACTTTACAGCCCCTGCCCTTCCTATAGAACTCAAGGAGCATGACGTTCCACAGATTATACAATCATCTCTATCTGTATTTATCCTTTAATCTCTACCAGATATTTAGCTGGGTCTTTCTTTTCTTAAATCAGGTCAAGGGTTGGAAAATGGCCATTTTCCAGGTCCTTGTATCCAGTGCAGCAATCCTGCAAGATAAAACTGGTCATAAAGGTATCCACTGTGTCCTTCCTACCTTGCACAGTTAGAGTTATTCCTACAAAGGAGGATCCCATGAGATTCCGGGCTACACACTCGTATTCTCCTGTATCTTCCTTTACAGTGGAAAGGATTTGCAGCGTGGAGTTTGGGAACACTACCAGTCGTTCACTTTCCCTGACCGGTTGTCCATTTTGGGTCCATTCCACTGCGGGTAGAGGCTCACCTGTTGCCTGGCAGTGCAACGAAGCTCGGTCTCCTGCACTCACAACTGTGTCCAAAGGTTCCACAGTGAACACAGGTGCACCTGCAGAGGGGAAACAATTTGTTCGACATATTAAAATCAGGTAGATTGACTAAGTAGAACTGACAGTGGGTGGAACTATTCTAGAGGACCTCACCTGAAGGCAGATCGCAAACGGAAGGCTCACGATGAACTGTGAAATCCATGCATATCAGATGACAAGACAAGCAAGTCTAGTGCAATTGGGGGGGAAAAGGGGGACTTTGAACCCATGGTTCCCAATAATCTCCACCACTGGCATTTCCAGTATGGACCTGATGGGCTGAACGACCTCCTTCTATGCTGTAAATGACTCTATGACACTGGGGTTTTCCTCATGTCATGTCTGGGTCTGTTGTTGATTAATTGACAGGGATTGATTGCTACGATTAGTTAGCATCTCCATTATCGTTGTATCATGTGACTGACAGGATGATAGAAGGTGCACCGAATGGACTTTGGTCTGTTTTTGTCCAGCAATTTCTATGTTTCCAAGAGTTAATTTTCTATGGATTGGAAAGGGGCCCCTTCTACAGAACATGCTCACTGAAATAGTGCATAATGGGAATTAGCCTCTTCTATTGGCTATCTGCCCAATCCTGGTAGCCATTTGTTTAGAACCAGACAGTCTTATTTCAAGCAAGCTATCTGGGAAACATCTAAAATACAAACTGGATGCCACTGGGGATGATTTGAACCTGTTTGCTGTTCAGTAAAATCATAAATCAGCGAGAGAAAGCACGTTTATAGAGTGCACCACACAAAGAGCACAGAGAGAATCGTCCCTGGAACAGTCTGTGGACATTTCCTTCTCAGGAACTGCAGTCTGTGCCATATTTTCCTTCAGATGAATAAGCTCCTCCCCATCTCCTGACATCCTACGTCGATAGGGCCTACGATTGACTGTCCTCCGTTTGAAATTCTCAGTGTTCCACGTCACTCTGGCAGCCTCACTGCTGATCACCATTAACATTACAGAGTGGACGCAGTCATGCCTGCTTCCCAGCCTGGTTCCAGACTTGGCAAACGGTTAACCACAGTGCCAATCCACTCATTAACATAGTAACATAGGAGCAGGAGTAGGCCATTCAGCCCATCGAGCCTGCTCCACCATTCAATATGATCATGGCTGATCATCCAGTTCAATGCCTTTTTCCCACACTATCCTCATATCCTCTTACGTCATTTGTATTTAGAAATCTGTCAATGTCTGTTTTAAACAAACTCAATGACTGAGCTTCCACAGCCCTCTGGGGTAGTGAATTCCAAAGATTCATAACCCTCTGAGTGAAGAAATTTCACCTCATCTCTGTCCTAAGTGGCTTCCACCTTATTATGAAATTGTGTTCCCTGGTTCTAGACTCCCCAACCAGGGGAAACATGTTACCTGCATTCACCCTGTCTATCCCTTTAATTATTTTGTAGGTTTCAATGAGATCACCTCTCATTCTTCAAAACGCTAGAGAATACAGGCCCAGTTTCCCCAACCTCTCTTCATAGGACAGTCTCACCATCCCAGAAACAAGTCTGGTGAACCTTTGTTGCACTCCCTCTATGGAAATAATATCCTTTTTAAGGTAAGGGGACAGAAACTGCACACAGTACTCCAGGTGCGGGCTAACCAAGGTTCTATACAATTGAAGCAAGACTTCACTACTCCTGTACTCAAATCCTCTTAGAATAAAGGCTAACATACTATTAGCCTTCCTAATTGCTTGCTGCACCTGCATGTAAGCTTTCAGCAACTTATTGACAAGGACACCCAGGTGCCTTTGTACATCTACACTTTCTAATCTCTTACCATTTAAGAAATACTCTGCACATCTATTCCTCCTACCAAAGTGGATAACCTCACATTATATTCCATCTGCCATGTTCTTGCCCACTCACTAAGTCTGTCCAAATCCCCTGGAAGCCACTTTGCATCTTCCTCACAACACACATTCCCACCTAGTTTTGTGACATCTGCGAACTTGGAAATACTACATTTGGTCCCCACATCCAAATCATTGATATGTATTATGAACAACTGGGGCCCAAGCACTGATCCCTGCGGTACCCCACTAGTCACAGCCTGCCAACGCGAGAATGACACGTTTACTCCTACTGTCTGCTTTCTGTCTATTAACCAATCCTTAATCTATGCCAGTATATTACCTCCTGTCCCATATGCTTTAACTTTGCTAACCAACCTCCTGTGGGGGATTTAATCAAAAGCTTTCTGAAAATCCAACTATACCACGTCCACCAACTCGCTTTATCAATTCTGTTAGTAACATCCTCAAAAAACTCCAACAGGTTCGTCAAACATGATTTTGTTACAGTTATTTTAAGCTTGTGCAGATCAGCAACAAAGTGAAAAACGGAAGGTAAGTTAACTGAAGGTCGGGTCGGGTGCGGGAAAAAAATGGAAGGACTTGGGTCTGGTCGGGCTTGGGTCAGATGTGGTTCTGTGGAGCTTGGGTCGGGGTTTTTTTTGCAGACTCGAGCAGGCCTTTATTCTGCATTCTAAGTCTAGTTGATGCTCGCCTTTGTTTTACCTGCCCTCTAATGTCGCTTGCTATTTTTCTACCTCCTGTTACCAGCTTTACTTCCTTCCAATTTGAGCTAGCCCTCATCTTCCAATTCCCCTGAAATGCTAGTTTAAACCCTCCCCAACAACACTAACAAATTTTCCTGCGAGGATATTTGTTCCAGTCCTGTTAAGGTGTAGCCCGTCCATCTTGTACAGGTCCCATGTAGGCTCCCCAATTAAAAGATCTGCAGTTTTATAATATACTGGGGAGCAAAAGTCAATGAATTGTGCAGTATTACAGAGGAGGCTTCTGGTTCTATATGAAGTCAGAAGGGTTCAAGTCCCACTCCAGAGACTGAGCTCAAAACTCCAGGCTGACACTCCAGTGCAGTACTGAGGGAGTGCTGCACTGTCAGAGGTACCATCTTGGAGGAGACGTTAAACTGAAGCCCTGCCCCATTCAGGTGGCAATATTTTGAAGTAGAGCAAGTGAGTTCTCCCTGGTGTCCTGATCAATATTTATCCCTCAATCGACATCACAAAAACATTTTCAGGTCATTTTGCATTGCAACTGCAATTCAGTGCAGTTTGTGGGATCTTACTGTGCATAAATTGGCTGCTGCGTTTCCTGAATTACGACAGTGACTACATTTCAAAAGTATTTCATTGGCTGCAAAGCGCTTTGGAACTTCCTGAGGTTGTGGAAGGCGCTATATAAATGCAGCTCTTTATGTCGATGAGCTGAGCTGTTAAGATCAATCCTGGAAATTAAAACCCCCGCAAGAATCACCAATGGCCACCAGTCGACATTTGGCCCTCTAACAGGGTAGTCAGGTGCCCCTCGAGTGTACTTACTCTGCAGCATCAGAGTGACTTTCCGCTCCACCACCCCAGCTTCATTTTCCGCAACACACTTGTAATCTCCGGCATCTTCGTTCTGCCAGAAAGTGAGTGGAAAAAAGTAGACATCAACCTTGTTCATTAAAACGAGTTTCACTGAGTATCCCTGCTGCATGAGAAAGGGCAACTTTCCATTCTGTGTGCCCAGTGGGCTGTACCAGAGGCGCGTCATGCCCTTGTGTAGCAACCATCCCTGTCTCTCCGCTACCGGGACACTTGTGCAGCCTAAGTGGGGTCCAGGTGTGACCCTGCCTGCTGGCTAAACCGTGCATCTGGAAATCTGCGAGGAAACAGCAGCCGCAGAGAGTGAGAGAGCGAGAGAGAGAGAGAGGAAGGGCACAATGTGGGACAGCAACAACAGCAGAAGTGAGGATAAGGACAACCGGAGAAAATATAGGAAGAAAACAGAATAACTAAGGAGATCATGGGCAGAAATTGTGAAGCTCGATCCAGTATAGTCTGCGTTATGTGTTAGTTGATACAAGGTGAAGTGCGACTCACCACCGTCCCATATATCGCCAGGGAACCATTATTCATTTGGTGAATACGATTACTAATGGTGAGGGATCTGCCATTTTTATTCCAGTTTATTGATGGCGCTGGATCTCCATGGGCATCACAATTCAAAACAACATTCCCTCCCAGGGGCTCCGTCTGGTAAACTCTGACCTCTCCTCGGATAACAGGTGCCTCTGAAAATGGAACAGAACATCAGCAGTTATGGGGAGGCTTTCAAGAAGTCTTCCTTTTCTGTCCTGGTCCCTTTCAAAAGTTGGCAAATTCTACAAAGTCTCCATCAAATGGGACAACAAGCTACAGTACA
This sequence comes from Heterodontus francisci, assembly GCF_036365525.1. Taxonomy (NCBI): domain Eukaryota; kingdom Metazoa; phylum Chordata; class Chondrichthyes; order Heterodontiformes; family Heterodontidae; genus Heterodontus; species Heterodontus francisci. Next base: position 13,680,454 of record NC_090402.1, read on the forward strand.
GTGGAGATTCTCCATTGTCCCTCTGCCACCATGTTACACTGTGAATGGACCAGTGGAGGGCGTACATCAGTGCGAAGAGGCAGAGTAGTTCTCTCCTTGGTGGTGACCAAGAAATAGAAAAATTTAATTTGCTTGTGTTGCATTAGCAACAGCGCAAAAAGGATGAAAAGATTTCCTTTGTTCGCTATTTTCAAGAAAACATGGAGGAGTTGTAAAAGAACAGATATAGGTGGCTGGATTTTACCTTAGGTGGACGGGAATTCGCCAGCGATGTAAAAGTTGCCCCGCTTCCGCCTACCCCGGGGATCCGGCCCGGATTTTAATTGTCCTGAGTCGGGACTACCACCCACCTGAGGGAGGAGGTCCTGCCTCGATGAGCTGATGGCCAGTCAGCGGGCCGACCGCTCTTAGCCCCAGCAACGCCAGCGGGAGCGGTGGGTTGGGAGGTAGGGGCGGCCCTCAATTGGGCTCCCTGTGCCCGAATGCCATGCCCCCACCCCGGCGCACGGAAAGGCTGGCAGCTATCGCTGGGCGGCCTTTCACGTTCCCAGCACGCTTGCTTGCCACGGGTGAAATACCCATGGAGGTGGGCACAGGCCTTTAAGTGGCCACTTGAGGGCCTTGATTGGCCTCGGGCAGGCGGGCCATTCTCCCCACCCCACCCACCCCCCCCCCACCCCACCGCCTGATGCCGTAAAGTTCACCGGAGGCAGGAGCGGGGCGGGTAGGCCTCCTGGAGCCTCCTGCTCAATTTTATGCCACTCCCCACACCAACATCCCACCTGCTGGGGCGGCGTAAAATTCAGCCCATGATCTCACTTGGATCAGTAATCAGGAGAAATTCATAGCAGCCATGGAGACTGCGTTAGAGAACTTGTCATGCTCCTATTGTATTTGGAGTGAAAACAAAATTGGTCCCCTACTTCCATTGCTTGTGCCGATCATATACAACTTGCACTACTTACACAACTTGGACTCCAGGAAGCCTATTTGATCAGCTGTAGGTCATCAATAACCACAGATAAGGAGTCTGAGCAGAAAAAAACTCAGAGATATCTCTTCCCAGTAAGCTTAGACAATTCTGGGATATCAATTAAATATGGCAGTCTATCTGGGCTATCTCCAGATGGTAACCCATGGCCAACAGTGTCCTGTTGGGATAATTTTTATTTAGGTTTCTATTTTTATTTAAAGGAGTTAACCAGCACAACATGGATTACTTTAATCCGCTGTTATTTGTTAGGGGACAGTCTAACCTCATTTGAGGCTTGTTCATTGCAACCCTAGGGCCTCTAATTTTGCCATCACAGATTAAGTTAAAATAGTCTGTTGAAACTTGTTCAGTTGTGCTTCTTAGTACAGGAGGACATTGATTATCCAGGCTCTGGAATATTTTTTGAGAGAGTGAGGACTTCGTTTTGCAGACATCAGCTACGATGACACTGAGCTTTTTTTAGTGAATTGCTCCCAGATTCTGCCTTTGTATTAGCTGTGCAGGTCCTCATTTTCCAGTTATCCAGAAGCTGCCAGGGTATCCCACACCCACAGCACTGATATTTAGTTTTGACACAGGGAGTCAGGTTTTTGATTTCAGAAGTCAGGCTGCTAGTATTTTTTTTCCAAGAATATTTCTGTTTTTTAAATGGAAATATAGAGGTTTTATTTTCACATGTGGGAACTGGACAAGCTGATCTAAAATGGCCAATTAGGAGCTAAAATTTCACTGTGTTAGATTAAATATTAGGAAGTTACATTGTGCTTACAGCACAGTAACAGGCCATTTGGCCCAAAAGGTCCATGCTAGCATTTATGCTCCACACCAGTCTCCTCCCAGCAATCTTCATCTAACCTTAGCAACATAACCTTCCATTCCTTTTTCCCTCAGGTGGTTGTCTAACTTATCCTTCAATCTATCTATGTTATTCACCTCAATTGCGCCCGGTGGTAGCAAGTTCCACATTCTAACACTCTCTGGGTAAAGAAGTTTCTCCTGAATTCCCTATTGGATTTATTAGTGACTAGCTTAGTTTATGGTTCCAAATTATGATCTCACCCACAAATGGTAACATTTTCCCTACGTCTATTCTATCAAACCCCTTCAGAATCTTACAGGGGGATAGGAGTGATTCTCGAACTACAGCAGCTGGTGGGTAGCTGAGGTTTCACTGAAACCTCTCAATCTTCTTTCCTGCAAATGAAGACAGTCAGCTCTGTGAATTCCTTCAACTAAGTTGAAACTCTGCACTCCACCATCACCCATGTTGGCGTGTTCTGAACCCTCATCAATACTGCATTGTCCTATTCAGAGGAAAGAGCCCAGAACTGCACACAATATTCTAAAATAAGCTGAGCACTAACTTAACTGGATTAAAATAACTGGCTTTGACGTGTTTGCCCAGAACTTTTATTTATCACAGAGAAAGTTTTCCCCATATATAAGCTAGCAATTGCCCTGCATAATTTATCAAGAGCAATTATCCTTATTCTCACAATTAGAAAACCAGTATTACCCCAAAGTTGTGTAAAAAGGTTGCTGTTACTCCCTAAGATGGGTGCAAAGTCATTATTGTTCCCAAAAGTTACCAGAAAGTGGTTAATGGTCCATGTGACAGACAATACAGCAGATGGCAGTCTTACCTTTCACGTAGACAAATCCAATCGCTTTGATCATCCCGACAGCACTTTCTGCTGTGCACACGTAAGTACCAGAGTCTTCTCTGGAAACATTTTCTATAATCAGTTCACTGCGACCTTCGCTCCCGGAATCTTTCACTGAATGACAAAACAGAGTAAACCAGGATCAGCACTCCGGATTAATACAGCAGCTGGGCCTATGCTTAACTCAACGTAGAGAAAAGAGACAAGGTTATGCACCTCATTACATATTGTGAACCCCTCAAACTTTTTAAATATGAATCCGTTCCCCCTTTGAATGAGAGGCGATCTCATTGAAACAAATAAAATTCTTGGCGGGTCGACACTGAGTGGCTGTTTCACCTGGCTGGGGACTCTAGATCACAGGGGCTCTGTCTCAGGATATGAGGTTGACCATTTAGGGCTGAGCTGAGGAGAAATTTCTTCACTCAAACAGTTGTGAATCTTTGGAATTCTCTCTCCCAGAGGGCTGTGGAAAATGCTCCATGACTGAGCATCAAGACAGAGATTGATAGATTTTTGGGCACCAGGAGAATCAAGGGATATGGGGATAGGGCGGAAAGGTGGAGTTCAGGTTGAAGATCAGCAATGATCGTACTGAATAGCAGACCAGGCCATCTCACCTACTCCTGCTCCCATTTCATACGTTACTATGTTCCTTGGTTCTGCTCCACAAGTTACCATTCCCTAGCCGGTGGGCAGAACATTTCCAAATTTTTAATGCCTTTCCTGAGCTGTTTATTCGGAGGTTCAGGAAAGTAGGTCTCGGGGTGACTCACCCTTCCCTCCTTCCCTATGGGAATTGCCTCATATTCATTCTGAACCCACCTTTCCTTCTCCACCCCTCCATCTGCCCCACACAGATGCAGATTAAGGCACAACTGAGCATCAGGATTTCAGCCTGCCAGAAATAAATCATAGGCCTGAGTCGACACAATACCTTTCCATGAACCAGCCGGATGCCAAAGGTCAAACCCTATCTGGAGTATTGCATATCGTTCTGGGTCCCGCACAACAGGAAGGATGTACTGGCAGAGGAGATTCATCAGAATGATCCCGTGGGTTAGAAAGTTAAAACAGGTCACATAAACTTGGCTTGTGTTCCCCTGAGTATGGAGGATTAAGGGGTGATTGAATCGAGGTGTTTAAAATGTTAAAAGAATTCGATAGGGCGGATGCAGAGAAACAATTTCCTTGGTGCGGCAAATCAAGAATAAGGGGACATAATCTTAAAAATAGAGTCAGGCTATTTAGCAGGGAGATCAGGAAGCACATTGTCATACAAAGAGCAGAAAAGGCTGTGGATTGTGGGGCAATTGGAACTTTCACCAAGATTGATAGGTTTTTGTTAGGTAAGAGCATCAAAGTGTATGTGGAGCAAAAGCAGATAAATAGATACAGACCAGCCCTGATCTAATTGAATGGTGGAGCAGGATTGAGGCTATATGCCCTACTTGTCCGGCACTTTATCTTTCCATGACACAGCAAGACTGTACACAGCAAACTACCACAACAACTATCAGAAAACTTGATGCTTAAAAACCAACACAATCTGTGTTGGTGGTCTGGCATTCATTTGTCTGTCACCTTTGACTGGTATCACAGCAGGATAGATGACCCATAGGAAGAGTGCAGGTCTGTATGTAAAAAACGTCCTCCTCAATGCTGTATTACACAGAATACAATGGCTTTGTTATCATTCAGCCTGGCTAGTACAATCTGAATTGATAAACTCCATTGAACTAATCCTGATCTTTAATCCAACAATTCTAAACAGTAAAGCTTGAGTAAATACCGGAGGTTTAATAGAAAAAGAGAAATCAAGTTCCATTTTTCAACAATGAGGACTTAAGTTCCTCCATTTGTATTCACACCAACAGCAAATAATGATAGCAGTGTGTGATCCCACTGGTTTCATAGTATAATAGCAACAAAAGTGTAATTAAAATACAAGGCAAAATCATTCTGTTCAATATAAGTCAATATAAGACCTCTTGGAATGTTCCTTATAGCCAGCAAATGGGTGTTTGTGGACGTGTATTTGATTCCCGTCTACCTCAGTTTTCCTCTTGTGAAGGTGTGATTACAATGGGATGCAATTTCTCAGGCTCTGACCAACCCTTGGAGTCAACAACAACAACTTATATTTATATAGTGCCTTTAATGTAGTAAACTGTCCCAAGATGCTTCTAAGGAGCGTTATAAAACAAGATATGACACCCAGCCACATAAGGAGATATTAGGTCAGATTACCCAAAGCTTGGTCAAAGGGGCAGGGTTTAAGGAATGTCTTAAAGGTGGAAAGTGAGGTGCAGAGGTGTAGGGAGGGAATTCTAGAGCTTAGGGCCTAGGCACCAACGGTGGAACGATTGGATGCTCAAGAGGCCAGAATTAGATGAGCGCAGATATCTCGGAGGGTTGTGGGGCTGGAGAAGATTACAGGTGAACAGGACTTAGTGCAAGTTAGGACACAGGCAGCAGAGTTCGGACAACCTCAAGTTTATGGAGAGTAGAATGTGGGAGACCAGCCAGGAGTGCATTGAAATAGTCTCAACCAAGTGACCTTTCCTCACGCTTAAGCCTGGACAATGAGCGTCAGCAGGCCATTCGACTGTAACGTCCATCACAAGCAAAAACCAACCTTGATCCCATCAGAGCAGCATACGCACTGACAGAGACATCGACAGGGACGTCACCACTGCCTTAAAAAGAACTATTGGAAAAACATTTTGTGTGTTTGGGGGGAAACCCAGAAGAGCTTCACACTGTTTTCATGATGTCACATGCACATCATGCAATGATGTGATCACCATTTCACTGCATGTTTTGAAACAAATGATTAAAAGATGTGCTGAGTTTGATTCCCATTTTGTGTTGAGTTGGTGGCTCCAGCCAGGTTATTGGATGCAGGGAGTAGGGGTGGAGGTGGGGTATAATGTGTCTTGACAGTCCATGGGCAGGGGAGTAGAGATGTCAGTGAGGATTCTCCCTATTGATTACTGTCCAGAGATCTCTACTGGAAAGCATTACCAAGAGGTGAGGACAGGAGCAGGATAACCTGTGACACTTCTACGGTCAAATGTAGATGAAGAATAGCCACTTGGACAAGGAAGGTCGGCAAACAAGGAGTTAGCACCCTGAGAAAAGGATCAGGCTAAACCAGTAATATAGAAGATTACAAATAAATTATAAATTTCCATGAAGTTGTTTCCCTTGTTAAATAGATGATATCGAGAATGGTGTTGGAATAATGCTGGTGTTCACCTGCTACAGGCTCATTGTTGAAGATCCAGCTGATGGATGGAGTTGGAAGGCCCTTTGCTGCACACGTCAATAACAACCTTTCCCCTTTGTGGAGAGACACATCCGCAGGGAGCTCGGTGAATGCTGGATGAACGCTTACGGACAGTTGGATGTCATGCCTGGCCTCGCCGGCTGCACTTACTGCCATACAGGTGTAGACGCCGGCATCCTGCGGCTGTGCCATAAAGAACAAACAGATGGTTAACCACTTCATGTGGGCACAGGATTACTCACAAATACAATGCTGATCTGGCAATCTCAAAGCGGGAAGGTGTGGGAAGTAGACTAGTCCTCCAGTGGCATGGGGACATGCTTCGCTGGAATTGTTGGGTGGGAGACGTTTATGCAACTATCACCGTGCTGGTGACGTTTGGCGCTGACACTGATGGGTTGATGTTATGAATGTACGGGGGGTACTGCAAGGAAATGGGAAAATTAATGGGCTGAAAATGGCGGGTAATGGACTGTAAGGGTAAGCTTGCCCCCAACCCCTCCCCCTCTCCGCCATACTCAGCAGCACGGCGTTAGAAATATCAGCCTTGCGCAGTCCAAACAAGCCGATAGATATTCCACGGCCCAACATTGACCTGCCTTCCACTGTCACTCACCTTGATGAGTACAAATCTAGAGAGGTATCAAACGTTTGAAACATGCCCATTACACTTCAGGTGTCACACATGCAAGTTTCTGTATCACACTTAAAACAAAACCCCATTACTTCCCATCAGCGAAGAAACTTCCTCAGCACAGGAAACACTTTCTCGTTGATCATAGGATATGTACAAGTAAGTGATATAATGCTCCGATCCTTATAAAACTACATACTAACTGACTTACAGTGAGTAGCGCCATGTGTGTTCCACTGTTACGAATGTAAATGATGCTTTTGTGCCAGTACATTGGTCTCAGTATGAACTGGAAGAAATGGATCCCAACCACCTGCCATTACCAGTCCTATCATGTTTAGGGATGTGGAGGGGCACAGTGCTTGTAGCACCAACTCGTGGGCTGGCACCTGTTATTGCCCATGACATCAGGGTGGTGCCTTCTCTGCAAGGAAAGAAAGAACTTCAGGAAGAAGGGCAATTGATGGCTGTTCTTGCCCACTTTCATGGAGTTGGTACAGGAGACAGATCGAAGGGGACAGGGAGGGAAATGATGTTTACAGGAGAAGTGGAAGGGGGGTTCCCTGAAGGTTCAGCTGATAAATTCAACACCTGGGGCTGGATTCTATGCTCTCCCCCATGGCAAGTATGTAGGCAGGGACAGCATTTAAACAGGCAGGCGGTGCTGGGTGGGGACTCCGCCACCTTCCCGCCTCCACCCCAATTAAGTTCATGGTGGGAAGGCCCATAGACGGCTTTCACCTCCCCCACCGCCAATGGATGCCAAGAGGGTAATTAATGCTCAATTAAGGACATCTTCCCACTGCTGCTGGTGTTAGCCCAGCAGCAAGCGGGCCTGTCGCCACACAGGGAACATGACGGGCAAACCTGTGCGAGTTGCTTGCTGGCTCTCTTGTTGGGTGGGGGAGGGGGTCCCTCATTCAAAGGCATTCAGTGCCTGATCGAGGGACCCAGCATCGGGATGAGGAAGGGGGCAAATGAGAACCACATCCCTGCCCTTGCTGCTGACTGCCCTACACTCCCCTCCCCAGTGAAAAAACCCTTCCCCCGTCATCACTCACCTGTGCCCTGTGTCCATTGATGATCCGGGCCTCGGGTGGGTGCATTACCAGCAACAGCCACCATCTCCCTGGTAGCGCTGCTGAGTAAAAGATCTGCTGGCCTCTGATTGGCCAACAAGACTTCTGTTACCGGAGTCCTTATTCTGGAGAAGGCCCATTGCTGCCCAGTTCAGTGCCTGATTGGCATGTAATGTGGTGGGCTTTTCCACAAAGAGGCACTGCGGGGTTCTCGTTGGCTCTTCAGAGAGCGGATCAGACCCCTGTCGCCTCCATTAAATTCCACTCCTAGTGTGATGCTGATTCAATGAAAGAATTGATGTCAGGATGTCTCAAAGTTCCTTACAGCCAATGAAATGAGGTCACTGTTGTAATTTAGGAAACACAGCAGCCAATTTACGCACAGGAAGCTCCTGCAAACAGCAATGTGACAATGACCAGATCATCTGTTTTTAGTGATGTTGCTCGAGGGATAAATATTGGCCAGGACACCATGGCAGAATGTTCAGCTCTTCTTTGAATTAGTACCATGGGATCTTCCGCATCCACCTGACAGGCCTGGCTTCAATCCAACACCTTCTCTGAAAGGCACCACATCTGAAAGTGCAGCACTCCTTCAGTGCTGCACTGTCAGCCTACTTTTTGTTGTCATGTCTCTAGATTGAGGTTTGAACACACAACCTTCATGACTTAGAGACAAGATTGTTACCACTGAGCCACAGCTGACAAACGGCAACAGTAAGGTCAAAGTTTGACCCCTAATCTATTAGCTGATCTCAGCCGCGTGACAGTGGTAGAGGTGCTATGGCATGTCTCTCAGGAAGGGAAAGTTATTCACAATTGCCACAGAGTTCTGGAGGATTGCCCGCATCCATGGAATGACAATCCGGTATTAGCCAGCATCTTCAGGAGACCAGAAATGAAACACATCTGAGGTGACAATGAGAATGTGCGTGATGCACCTTTCCTGAAACAGGTACAAGCTAATGTTGAACAACGACCTACCATTGTGTTTTCCACTATCAGTTCCCCGGACTGCAGTGCAGTGAATTTTCCTGGGACAACTGGCACTGCAACGCCATCTTTCTGCCAATATACTGTGGGTATAGGTGATCCCTGGGCAGCACAGGGCAAGAGAGCCTGCGAATCCTCCAGCACCGTAAACTCCGACTGACCAATTAAGATCGACGGCGGAACTGCATCAAAAGAAAACATTGTGAAACCGAGTCCGATTCGCTCTCCCGTATGTGGGGAGACCCTTCTAGCCATCAGACCTGTGCTGGCTCTTTGAAAGTGGCACTCACAATTCAGAAAAAGGAAAATCTTGCATTTGTATAGCAACTTTCATATTCTCAGGACATCCCATTGTGTTTCACATCCAAATCACTACTTTTGAAGTGTAGTCACTGCTGTTACGTAGCCAAATGTGCCATCCACTTTACACACAGCAAGATCCCACAGACAGTAACGAGATAATGACCAGGTTTTTGCTTTGGTGGTGTTAGTTGAGGGATAAACGTTGGCGAGAGCATCAATAGAACTCTCTGTTCTTCAAATAATATCAAAAGATCTTTGTCATCCACCTGAACAGGCAGGCAGGGCCTCCTCCAACAACGCAGCACTGCCCCAGTGCTGTGCTGAATTATCAACAGAGGCTATGGGGTGGAAAAGTTGCAGCAGCTTGTTACCCAAGCACTATTTCACAGGGGCCGAGTGCAGACTGACTATTACCCATTGGGAGGAGAAACAGGAGATCAGGAGAATTGATCTTTGATCCACTGGCTCAGAGTAACACAGGGGCAGGTGAATGAATCACAGGAGAGAGAGTAATGGAAGGAACTGAAAACAGAAAATATTGGAATAACACAGCAGCTCTGTCAGCAGCTATGATAAGTGAACAGGATACTTTTATAAGGCACTGCCTGACATAGAAGCTGACTAGCAATGAACGTACGTCAGATATTCAGACTAAATCTCATTGCCCTATCTCTATAGTGAGGCTACTCCTTAGCAACAGTGCCTCAGCAATTGTGCCCAACATTTCAGGTGGTAACAGTCATGACTCAGTTGATAGAACTTTTGAGTCAGAAGGTTGTGGGTTCAAGTCCCACTCTGGACACAAAACCTAGCCTCACACTTCCAGTGAAGCACTGAGGGAGTGCTACAGTGTTGGAGGTGCTGATGGGACTATTTCAAAGAAGAGCAGGGAAGTTCTCCCAGATGTCCTGGCCATTATTTGCTCCTCAACTAACATGACAAAAAATAGAGGATCGGCTCATTGGCAAATTGTTGTTTGTGGGATCTTGCTGTGCGCAAATTAGCTGCCGCAGTTCCAATATTACAACAGTGCCACACTACAAACTGGCTGTGAAGCGCTTTGCGAACCTCCTGTAGTCCTGGAAGGCACTATATAAATACAAGTTTTCTCTTCCGTTCTATTCTGACGTTCTATTCTGAGATGTTAGTCAAACATGTCTCTTTACAGATGCTGATGCACCTGTTGGACATTTCCACTACTGTAAAATGAAGGTGATTTTTCCCCCAACACAAGAGAACCCAGCCCTCTACAGCATTAGCTCGGTGTCAGATTTTGATTGATCACACTCCTGTGAAGCACCTTGGGAATTCTTACGACATTAAAGGCGCTATATAAATGCAAGTTTTATTAGCAATGGTGCTACTCTCACCTTGCACTACCAGAATGCTGTCCATGCTGACCACCCCAGCCTTGTTCCTGGCAACACATGTGTACCACCCTGCATCAGTAAGCTGGACCAGCGGAATCTGTAGGGATCCATTAGCGAACGATCGCAGGTACATCTGGTCAACGATGGGGCGGCCATCTTTAACCCACGTTACCTCTGGTTTAGGGCGGCCTTCCGCCTCGCAGGGTAAAGTAGCAGAGCGATTAATGATGGCTTTATATTCCCTGCTGTGAGCTTTGATAACTGGGGGAACTGAAATAAAAGAGAGAAAGTGTTTTTTTAAAAATCAATCTTGATACAATGAGCTGATTGTATTATATACTAATTATCATTGTTTGATCTCTGGTTGTCTCGTGCCTGATTCCCAATGTCAGTCTGTGCTCAATTCATGCATGTCTCCGCCAGACTGTGTCTGACTGATGGCCGTCTGGGAGTCAGTCTGTACCTGATCCTCGGCTGTCTGGGAGTCAGTCTGTACCTGACCCTTGACTGTCTGGGAGTCAGTCTGTACCTGATCCTTGGCTGTCTGGGAGTCAGTCTGTACCTGATCCTCGGCTGTCTGGGAGTCAGTCTGTACCTGATCCTTGGCCATCTGGGAGTCAGTCTGTACCTGACCCTTGACTGTCTGGGAGTCAGTCTGTACCTGATCCTCGGCTGTCTGGGAGTCAGTCTGTACCTGATCCTTGGCTGTCTGGGAGTCAGTCTGTACCTGATCCTTGACTGTCTGGGAGTCAGTCTGTACCTGACCCTTGACTGTCTGGGAGTCAGTCTGTACCTGACCCTTGACTGTCTGGGAGTCAGTCTGTACCTGATCCTTGGCTGTCTGGGAGTCAGTCTGTACCTGATCCTTGGCCATCTGGGAGTCAGTCTGTACCTGACCCTTGACTGTCTGGGAGTCAGTCTGTACCTGATCCTCGGCTGTCTGGGAGTCAGTCTGTACCTGATCCTTGGCTGTCTGGGAGTCAGTCTGTACCTGACCCTTGACTGTCTGGGAGTCAGTCTGTACCTGATCCTTGACTGTCTGGGAGTCAGTCTGTACCTGATCCTTGGCTGTCTGGGAGTCAGTCTGTACCTGACCCTTGACTGTCTGGGAGTCAGTCTGTACCTGATCCTCGGCAGTCTGGAGTCAGTCTGTACCTGATCCTTGACTGTCTGGGAGTCAGTCTGTACCTGATCCTCGGCCGTCTGGGAGTCAGTCTGTACCTGATCCTTGACTGTCTGGGAGTCAGTCTGTACCTGACCCTTGGCCATCTGGGAGTCAGTCTGTATATGATTGCTGGCTGTTTGGGAGTCAGTCTGTGTTTGATTGCTGGCTGTCTGCAAGTTAGCCTGTGTCTGATTGCTGGCTGTCTGCGAGTCAGCCTGTGTCTGATTGCTGGCTGTCTGCAAGTTAGCCTGTGTCTGATTGCTGGCTGTCTGCGAGTCAGCCTGTGTCTGATTGCTGGCTGTCTGCGAGTCAGTCTGTGTCTGATTGCTGGCTGTCTGCGAGTCAGTCTGTGTCTGATTGCTGGCTGTCTGCGAGTCAGTCTGTGTCTGATTGCTGGCCGTCTGCGAGTCAGCCTGTGTCTGATTGCTGGCCGTCTGCGAGTCAGTCTGTGTCTGATTGCTGGCTGTCTGCGAGTCAGTCTGTGTCTGATTGCTGGCCGTCTGCGAGTCAGTCTGTGTCTGATTGCTGGCTGTCTGCGAGTCAGCCTGTGTCTGATTGCTGGCCGTCTGCGAATCAGTCTGTGTCTGATTGCTGGCTGTCTGCGAGTCAGTCTGTGTCTGATTGCTGGTTGTCTGCGAGTCAGTCTGTGTCTGATTGCTGGCTGTCTGCGAGTCAGCCTGTGTCTGATTGCTGGCCGTCTGCGAGTCAGTCTGTGTCTGATTGCTGGCCGTCTGCGAGTCAGCCTATATCTGAGTCCAATCCCTCAATTGGATTACTTTCATATTGTTACAAATTATTTATGAAATATAGAATATTTGATCATTCCTGTAAACACGGCTCCATAGTCCAATCACGAACACCTGTGCCATGCATGCAACTATGCAACAGAACTGTTCCATTACGACAATGCTGTCAGTAACCTGTTAAACTAGTGAGTTTAACAACCTTGATTGCAAAGCATTAACTCCCTTCAGGCCCCCACCTTGGACCACCAGCTTTGTCTTGCCCATAGCAGTGCCAGCTGCATTGTGAGCAATACACATGTAATTCCCAGAATCTTCTTCTGTGGCTCTGGTGATCTCCAGCGCTCCATTAGCCAATAAGAAATAACCTGAGACAGAAACTGCAGTGATCAGTGAGTCAAAACACAGCGTAACACACATTAGCAGGAGAACAGCTGAGCCAAACCTGGATATAATAAGAGTTCACGTCCCTTCCTTGGAAAACAGCCACTCATTGGTAACACAATGTGAAATGTCCCCAGTTTCTAACAATCCTGATGCTAACATTCAACTGCAGGGATATATGGTTCTACTTGTCCTGTCACTATCCATAATACCGCAGCTGAGCGTCTGTTTTTGATGATTGTGTACAGTGATCCATTGTCAGGAGTTATTCAGGATCAAGGTAACGACTGTATTTCGTGCTAAAGCTCAACATTCTCCACCATCACTATCCGTTCCCATTCACAGGTTCACTGGATTGGAACTTGCTGGTGTCAATGAAGAGGGAAATTCCATCCCAAAGGGCTGCTCCTTTTGACAAGCATCTTAGAAGCATGAAGCAAGGGAACAAAGGAGAGTCATCAGGAAGAATACAGGTTTCTCTGTCTTTGGGTTTTCTGTATGTTCATCAAGTTGACGGACATCTGAACAGAACACTGTCCAACTCCCTGGTCAAGTACAGTACAGCTAAACGCAGGGTAAAATCCCCTCTACTTCAACCCAAAAATGTACCCAGACTCTTGTGAGCACTTCCTACACTACCAGTGTAGCATTTTTCATCTTCAGTGCTAGCTTTTCTATACTGGTACCCTTGAGTGAAAAGATCAACTTAATGCTGAAATAAAAACAAAAAATGCTGGAAATACTCAGCAGGTCTGGCAGCATCTGTGGAGAGAGAAGCAGAGTTAACGTTTCAAGTCAGTGACCCTTCTTCAGAACTGGCTAGGGTTAGAAATGTAATAGGTTTTAAGCAAATAAAGCATGGGTGCAGCAAAAGATAACAAAAGGGAAGGTGTTGATAGGACAGAGGGTCACAGAGAATAACTGACAAAGGTCATGGAGCAAAGGCAAAGGGTGTGTTAATGGTGTGGTGAAAGACAAAGCGTTAGTGCAGAGAGGGTATTAAATGACAGAATAATGAACAACCCTGGCCAAAAGCACAAACATGAAAAAACACAGTGGGCAGGCACATGGTAAAAAAATTAATGATGAAACAAACTAAAATAAAATAAAAATTAAAAATAAAAAATAACAAAAAATAAAAAGGGGCCAGGACATGCTCTGAAATTATTGAACTCAATATTCAGTCCGGCAGGCTGTAGCGTGCCTAATCGGTAAATGAGATGCTGTTCCTCGAGCTTGAATTGATGCTCACTGGAACACTGCAGCAAGCCCAGGACAGAGATGTGGGCATGAGAGCAGGGGTGGGGGGGGGGGGGGGCGGGGGGGGTGGTGGGTGGGTGCGTTGAAATGGCAAGCAACCAGAAGCTCGGGGTCATGTTTTCGGACTGAGCGATGGTGCTCCGCAAAGGGGCTGTAAAGTTAGTTGGATATTCAGGGGGGCCTTGGTTTCACATTAGGGCGGCGCAGTGGTTAGCACCACAGCCTCACAGCTCCAGCGACCCGGGTTCAATTCTGGGTACTGCCTGTGCGGAGTTTACAAGTTCTCCCTGTGATCGCATGGGTTTTCGCCGGGTGCTCCGGTTTCCTCCCACAGCCAAAGACTTGCAGGTTGATAGGTAAATTGGCCATTGTAAAATTGCCTCTAGGATAGGTAGGTGGTAGGGCAATATAGGGAAGGTGGGGATGGGGTAGGAATATGGGATTAGCGTAGGATTAGTATAAATGGGTGGTTGATGGTCAGCACAGACTCGGTGGGCCGAAGGGCCTGTTTCAATGCTGTATCTCTAAATAAAATAAATAAATAAATAAAGCGGCCAACCAATCTGCGTTTGGTCTCCCTTTGTTATACCCATTGTCTTTGCTCCATGACCTGCTGGTCAGTTATTCTCTGTTACCCTCTGTCCTATCAACACCTTCCTTTTTGTTATCTTTTGCCCCACTCCCACTTTATTTGCTTCAAACCTATTACATTTCTAACCGTTACCAGTTTCGATGAAAGGTCACTGACCTTAAGTGTTAGCTCTGCTTCTCTCTCCTCAGATGATGCCAGAGCTGCTGAGTATTTCCCACATTGTTTGTTTTAATTTCAGATTTCCAGCATCTGCAGTATTTTGCTTTTATCAACTTAATGCTGGTTTTGTGCTGCCAACCCATGTACCAGAAAGTGGGTTGTGATGATCCAAGGGTCTTCAAGTAGGATTCTTAATCCTGCAGGCTGACATTAGACCAATCACTCTGGAGTGGACCTAACCTAGATCTCAGTGATGAAAGGACAGTTTGCTAATCCATTGCACCATCCAGTCTCCTTCTAGAACAACTGGGGGCAAGCAATAATTCAGATGAACACGAGTCTCTTTAAACATTACTGCACTAATCTGGCTTCATCTGTTCTGAGTAAAAAGGTTCAGCCACAACACGGGTAACCCATTGCCAATAATTCTGCTCTGCCTCTCCGTTAAGAATTGACACATATCTTGTATCTCAAGAAGGACAACTGATGTCTCAGTGATGGGCTGGCACCTTACCTGTTCTTGAGATGGTGATGCCCTCTTTCTGCCAGGTTATGCTGGGTCTTGGGGTGCCTGTTGACTCACAGGGTAGGGTAATACCTTTATTCACTACGACTTCCAAAGTGGCAGGTAGAGGCTTGATAACAGGAGGCTCTGGGTGGGCAGAAGATAACAGAGATTCTGCAGTTAAACTTATATTTATTATAACACCTTTCACAATCTCAGGATGTCCTTTTGAAGTGTAGTCACTGATGTGATATAGGAAACACATACAGCAGTCTCCCACTAATAGCACTATCTAATAGCTCTACCACAGAGAGCAGTTGAGGCCAAATCATTAAATATATTCTAGAAAGAGTTAGATATAGTTCTTAGGGCTAAAGGGATCAAGGGATATGGGGAGAAAGCGGGAACAGGGTACTAAATTTGGATGATCAGCTATGATCGTATTGAATGGCAGTGCAAGCTCAAAGGGCCGAATGGCCTACTCCTGCTCCTGTTTTTCTATGTTTCTATATTATAATGACTGGATAATCTTTTTTTTAAGTGTTGACTAGACTATTTGACTCTGGACTTGTCTATTCCAATGCTCTCCTGGTCAGGCTCCCATCTTCCACTTAAACTCACCAACCCTGCTGCCTGTATCCTAACTTACACCGGGTCCCACTCACCCATCACCCCTATCCTCGCTAACCTACAGTGGCTTCCAGTTGGGCAACACCTCAATTTTCAAATTCTCACTCTTGTTTTCTAACCAGCCCGACAGCCCTCCGAGATCTCCTCCAATTCCAGCCTCTAGGGCATCATGAGCAAAACTTGCTGGGAGGGGATGCTTCTGCCTTGGCTAACTCCTCCATTTCAAATGCCAAGTGACAGATACAGGGCCCAATAAACACGGATAACTTTTAAAAGTAATAATTTTAGAAATGTTCAGTGTTTCTCTGCTGAAGAGTAGATAGAATTTGGAATTCTCACTCCTGAGTGCTATTGAGCGCAGGGATGTGGAAGTCTGAGATGGGCGGTTGGCCAGGAGTAGAATTGGAATAGTCAAGTGTAGAGTCAACACTTAAAAATAGTCTAGTCAACACTTTTAAGAAAAACACATGATCTGGCTATTATCACCTTGATGTTAGTGGGAGTTTGTTATGCGCAAATTGGCTGTTGAAATTCTTATATCACAACAGTGACTACACTTCAATCTTCACCTCAACACAAGTCAATGTCATTTGGCGGAATGCCTCATCACCAGAACTTTCAAACAAGCACCAAGACGTAGCTTGGCTGGTGGTCAGAAGGGCCCTCCCCGTCAGATCCTTCATGCACACCCGAAGTCTCGCCCCCTCCGCACAGTGCCCCCGCGTTGGCTGTGGTGGGGAAGAGACGGTCGCCCACCTCCTCCTGGAATGTGCCTTTGCAAAGCAGGTGTGGAAAGAGATGCAGTGGTTTTTGTCAAGGTTCATCCCAAGCAGCTCTGTAACACAGGAGTCTGTGCTCTACGGGCTGTTCCCAGGGACGCACACCGAGACAAACATCAACTGCTGCTGGAGGACTATCAATTCGGTGAAAGACGCCCTTTGGTCTGCCCGAAACTTGCTGGTCTTCCAGCGCAAAGAGTTGTCCACCACCGAATGTTGCAGACTGGCACATTCCAAGGTCCAGGACTACGTGCTGAGGGACGCACTGAAGCTTGGGGCAGCCGCAGCAAAGGCTCAATGGGGAAAGACCACAGTGTAAGGTTCCCCCACCAAGCTGGACTGAGGGGCTGGATCCATGGGAAACCCCTCGAACTGTATCGTTAATATTCTCAATTGCTGTAAATGTAAAACTGTAATTGACATGACAATTGTGAAACGGAAGGGTTGGGAAGAAACTCATGACAGTATTGAAGCAAACTGATCTCCCTATCAATGTTTGTATTTTTTGGTGCTGTTTGGAAACTGTTTGGCAATGTAATTTTTACAGATGTTTATGAATAAAGTATATTTTGGAAATAAAAAAAAACAAGTCAATGGCTTCAGAAAAGGAATTGTAAGGGGAGAAAAACTGAGGGGAAAGAAGTTACAATGAGACTAGAGATCTGCTCCATTCCCACATACTTATATTATATACAGAAGGTTTAGTTAAATATGTTTATAAAGTCTAGACACCAAGCTCTGGAATTCCCTCCCTAAATCTCTCCGCCTCTCTCTCCTCCATTAAGTTGTTCCTTGAAACCTACCTCTTTGACCAAGCTTTTAGTCACTTGTTCTAATATCTCTTTGGGTGGCTCAATGCAAAATTTTGTCTGATAATGCTCCTGTGAAGCATCTCGGGATGTTTTACTATGTTAACAACAATGACTTGCTTTAATATAGCACCTTTAAGGTAGCAACGTGCCCCGAGGTACCTCACAAAAGGGACTGCACGTCACACAGGAACTGGGTTGAGCTAGGGTAGGCGACTGAAGGCCTGGGTGAGGGTTTCGAGAATGTTTTTGCAGGTGCGAAAAGATGTAGCAAAAACTGAGAAATTGAGGAGAATCTAAAAGCAGAAAACATACCAACAAAGGGAAACTGAGATACACTAGTAAGTACAACTTGGCAATTGAGGTGAACACATTTCTCCTTTAATCAGGGAACGATCATCTTTAAATGTGTCATCTGATAGAAACTTCTGTTAGAACAAAGAGTTTTTCAGCAGGGTGCAAAGAACATGTAAGAATGGAAATCTCTGTGTTCCTTTACCTTGCACTGAGAGTGTTACATGTCTATGTGCTGTCCCCACTACATTTCGAGCTGTACACATATAGTTGCCAGCATGGCTCAGAGTTGCCGTGGTGATTTCCAGGATTCCTGGCAGACACACAAAGATTAGAAACAGTTCCTGAGCACTGAGACATTTGAGCGAAAACCCGCGAGACAAAGCATTAGAACTCACAGAGGTGTGCAATTTTAATGACAGAGGAAAAACTCGTTGGGGAGATTTTCACCGGCCTACTGGTGGTTGAAGAACAGGCAACACCTTATCAAAACTATGAATGCCCAAAACCCAACTGACGCAATTTTCAGGAAAATGTGTGAGCCCTTTTCAGACTGTAAGCTTCCTGAACTATCTTTTCTTACATATGCAAATTGGGGTCCTATGCTGGTTGTAGGACCCCACTTGTAATTTCCAGGTACAAATGGGCGCTGAATGGCCTAACAACTGCCCTCAATGGGACCACTGGTAGCCCCTCAAGGAAAAGCACAAAACAATTTTGTAGGGAACTTTTGAGCGGCCAGGAGGAGAAGAAGTACTTTAGAAACTACTGTGGCTCACTACCAGATCTGTGCTTGACTCCCCGTGAGATCAGTTCCTGTAACTCCCTCTACCCCCACCCCCCCACAAGCCCAACGTGCTCAGTGTGTGAGTCAGCCAATTTCCCACACTCCTACAACCAGTGACCTGTAGCTAAGGGCCCATTTGGTGTCAAGAGCTCATCAGGCTATATTCAGATCAAGGTTAAATCAGAAAATGGCTTGAGCCTCCCAACGCTGGCATCAGGCTGAAATGAATAAAGCCATGTATTCCTCCTTCTCCAGTCTTTCTCCCCTCCCATCCTCACTGCAGGGTGCTGCTTCCTGACTGGGGTACTGTCCCATGAGGCACAGATGCCTTCTGGAATCTTGCCTAAGGGGCAGTTTGTATGTGGGAGCCATGACTGAACTGGCAGTGAGATGGGCAGACGAGGGGCGGTCACAACCAAGTCCGATCCTCATCCAAAGTCTACACTTGTCCACTTCCAGCATATGGGTCACTGGATAGTGATCTGGAGTAGGGAATCCTGGCTGATGTTCTGTTCTCTATCCTCCTTCTTCTACTTTTGTCTGATAGCAACAAAAACAAATCTAGATCAGGTATACAGGCCAAAGCCTCTGGTGTAAAGGTGTGGACATCTTGTATGCTGCCTGAAAATTTCATCTGACGGCAGTGTTGAATGATGTGCTCCAGGGTCTGATTGGAAGCTCTGGCCAAGGTCAGAATGGAGAAGGTGGGAGCATCTACCATGGCCAGTTTTGAGATGGTTACTGATTGTCCACTGTTTGCGAGAAAGGTTTGATCCGTCAGGTGGTGCTGTGGAGTCCTCTATGAGGAATCCATTTGGTATGTCGCAGTTCTTCCAAGCAGATGCCATCGTGGCCATCTAGGTACCCAAAATGCCCACTGAGGCCTATGGCAGAGCAGCCACCTGTTACTGCCATGACTGTCACTGGCTAATGCGGCACAGACCAAGGTTCCAACGTGGCTTGAATATTTTTCTGGTTGTCAGTTTATTGGGCCATGAATGAATTTGAGACAGATCTCACAGGGAGAAAATATTAAACCACTCTCCAAAAGGCAAAGGCAAACCAGAATAATCATTCAGTAATTCATGCTAAAATATACATAAAAATGCATTTATCTTGAAAAGTCATTCTTCTACAAACCTGGCAGTATTTTATACCCTGGTCTTCGGTTCCCCAGTCGAGCTCCGTCCTTCATCCAGCTCACTGCAGGCTCTGGGATTCCAGTCGCATGACACGTCAGCACCACCGAGGACATTTTAGTGACAGTAACAGCTGGAGAGTCATCAGCAATCGATGGTGGAACTGGGATGCAAACGCACAACAATGTTTAAAACAAGAGGCGTTCAGCTTTAAAAGAAAGACTGGCATTTATACAGTGTTTTTCACGACCACTGGACAGCCCAAAGCGCTTCCCAGCCAATGAAGTGCTGTTGAAGTGTCGTCATTATTGTAATGTAGGAAATGTGACAGCCAATTTGTGCACAGCAAGCTCCCACAAACAGCAATGTGATAACGATCAAATAATCGTTTTTTTGTGATTTTGATTCAGGGATATATTTTTGGCCAGGACACCAGGGATAACTCACCTGCTCTTCTTCGAATAGTGCCATGGGATCTTTTTACACCCACCTGAGGGGGCAGACGGGGTCTCAGTTTAACATCTGAGAGATCTAGGAGATCCAACAGTGCAGCACTCCCTCGGTACTGCACTGGACTGGCAGCCTGGAATTTTGTGCTCAAGTCCAGGAGCGGGTCTTAGGGAGGAGTGTTGGATTAACTGTTGGTCATCTTCCTTCCTTCTCTGGGTCACAGCGACATGTTTCAAGTAAGCACGAGACACTTGTTGATGGAGTATACAGGACAGACATTATTCATATACAGCATAGGTGATCAACCTAACTGTACATAGCGAGTGGCTTTTCAGTTTCTCTATCTTTTGAGCCCTCTAACTAACTGTTGAAAACCATGTTCCTTTATACATGTTAATTTGCCTCCATCAAAGGTACAAGACACAAGTTATGCTGAACCTTTATAAAGCTCTGGTTAGGCCCCAACTAGAGTATTGCGAATAGTTCTGGTCACCACACTTCAGGAAGGATGTGAGGGTCCTTGAGAAGGTGCAGAGGAGATTTACCAGAATGGCTCTAGGGATGGAGGATTTTAGTTACAAGGTTAGGTTGGAAAAGTTGGGTTTGTTCGCCTTAGAACAAAAGAGACTGAGGGGAGATTTAATAGAAGTGTACAAGATTACAAAATGCTTATATAAGTTAGACAAAGAAAAACTGTTCCCATTAACAAATGGTACAAGGACTAGGGGACACAGATTGAAAGTTTTGGGCAAGAGATGGAGGGGAAATATGAGGAAGAACTATTTTATACAGTGGATGGTAATGATCTGGAACTCACTGCCCACATGGGTGGTGAAAGTGAAGACAATCAATGACTTCAAGAGGAATAGACTTGCAGAGCTACAGGGATTGAGCCCAGTAGTGGGACTGACTGCATAGCTCTGTGGAGAACTTGCATGGGCTCGATGGGCTGTAAATGACTCTGTGACTCTAAGTTAGACCTCATGATATACCTGTTCCTGAATCCCTTTGTAAACAATCTATTTACATCGTCTAAACTGTTTACTTCAAAGATGTTTTCCTCAAACAAGACTTCCTGACGTTTCTTTTCTTGAATCCTGTGAAAAGTAGTTTTATTAACAGCTTATGTTCCCAAATATTATTATAGTTAATAGACCTCTCTGCCTATATTTACTACAATGGCTGCTAAACGTAACAATTATGGTCGATGTTGTCCTAGCCATTTATTTCCTCGCAAAGGCATTTCTGGTAGATAATATTCAGATATTTGGAACAGACAATAAGTCATACTTCCTTCTGTGGCACCCATATTTATATTAGAAAGCCTTTTGCTGCAAGATAGAAGGAAGGTTCGACTTATTAACTCTTAATTCTCCAAGATATCCAAAAAGAATAAGGTCAAGAATCTGGAGGATGAACTCAATACTGAGGTAACAGAACTGTAACTTACATATTTTTCTATAACCTACCTACTAATATACTTTGTAAATAGAAACTCTTGAGATTCCCTCTTTGTTATGGCTATTTCTTGTTGTATAGTAAAGATCATGGTTAAAGTGTGATGCCTCAGGTAAAACTGGGTTCTATTAATTTTAACATTGCACTGTACTGCCTACCATTCAGTCTTCCCACCACTGTTGGCACTGTGGTTAGTGTCACCCATGCCCAACCACCATTTTATTTGTCACCCATTTTTCATGGCTGCATATAGTGACACCGCTGATCCTGGGCAGAATAGAGATGATTGGGTAATTTCCCCCACCACTTGCGCCTGGAGATCTCACTGCTATAAGTAACTTGGATTGATTTTATGCACATAATTTGTATTATGCAACTATCCTCCACTCACTACATTTTGCTGGAGAAATCATCCTGCTTTTATGGGGAGAGGTTGCTATAATTTCAGTCATGAGTTTCGTTTCCTCTAATTTGTAGAGACTTTTTAAATAGACTCTGTAGACTGCTGTAGTGCTCTATTTAAGTAGACGCTAGACGGTTTGCTGTAGTGTGCTGTTTAAATGAGACTCTGTTTGCTGAGTAAATAGACTCTGCTGTAAAATTGACTGTTTGTGGCAAGTCCTGCTGTAAATTCCGCCCCGCCTCCAATTCATTAGCAGACACAGTGGTGTCAATTGTCACTCTTCATTTTCACAGACAAGTTTTTGTTTCATTTATCTCGCTTTTTAATTCAATTTCTACTTTATTTCTCCAATCTCCATAGTCTCTCCCACCCTTGCTCACCATGCTGCCTCCTCTTGTTCTTGCTCCAGCTCCAGGATCAGCCTTTCTTCTTCTACTGAAGCTTCCCATTACTCCCTAGCTGCTGCCAGCCCCACTCCCCACTCTTAAAAATATCTCCCTAGCTTCTCCCACTCGCCTCTCTGTAAGTTCAACACCCCAACACCCACCTCAAGATCTCCGTCCCTGCTTTGAAAATACACAGCCCACCTAGAGTTGCCAACCCTCCAGGATTGTCCTGGAATCTCCTGGAATTAAAGATTAATCTCCTGGGCACTGCTAAGAGAAACTTGTAGAAAATGATAGGGACGTTTAAAAAGTATTTGTGTGTTTTTCTCCATTTTCTTTGAACGTTTTCCTTTATTAGTTATAAGGAAAGAAAGACTTGCATTTATGTAGCTCTTTTCGTGACCAGCGGACATCTCAAAGTCAATAGCCAAGGAAATACTTTTGAAGTGCAGTCACCGTTGTAATGTAGAAAACACAGATAATCTGTTTTTGTGATGTTGATTGAGGGATAGATATTGACCAGGACACTGGGGCGAACTTCCCTGCTCTTCTTTGAAATAATGCCATGGGATCTTTTACATCCACCCAAACAGGCAGAGGGTTTAGTATCTCATCCAAAAGACAGCACTCCCTCAGTGCAGAACAAGAGGAGGGCCAGGAGCATGGTGAGCAAGGTTGGGAGAGACTATGGAGACTGGGGAAATACAAGTAGAAATTGAAATAAAAAGCGATAAAAGTAAAACAAAAACTTGTCTGTGAAAATGAAGAGTGGCTTTTGACACCATTGTGTTGGCCAATGAGTTGGAGGTGGGATGGAATTTATGGCAGAACTTACAGCAAACAGTCCATTTTACAGTAAACAGAGTCTATTTACTCAGCAAATAGTATAGTGTCTACTTAAACAGCGCACTACAGCAAACAGTTTACAGAGTCTACTTAAATAGAGCACAACAGGAGTGTCAGCCTTGAGTTTTGTGTTGAAGCTCTAGAGTGGGACTCAAATCCAGAATCTTGTGACTCAGAGGCAAGCGTGTTACCAACTGAGCCACAACTGACTTTCTTTCTTTGCCGGTAGTTATTAAAA
Organism: Heterodontus francisci; assembly: GCF_036365525.1. Lineage (NCBI taxonomy): Eukaryota > Metazoa > Chordata > Chondrichthyes > Heterodontiformes > Heterodontidae > Heterodontus > Heterodontus francisci. Next base: position 13,703,810 of record NC_090402.1, read on the forward strand.
TATTGGAAATGGGGAGAAACAGCTATTTGACTGGGTGGGACAATTGGAGGTGAAAGGTCATGTGATGAAACCTCCAGGAATATATCCAACCTGAGCTGGTAACTCTCAGTCCACCTTGCTGCCTCTGGCCCCGATTTTTCATCCCTAAGATGCTGCCTTATTTTGAGTCTTCATGGGCCACTTGTACGTTCCCACCTGCCTCTGGCTCTGCTTCTTCTGTCCTAATCGCCATGACCCTCCTATTTCTTTTCTTCTTTGGCTTTCTCTGGACATTTAGAACACATGCATCACCAGCAGAGAAGACAGGTCCATGCCACAAGTCCACTTTTTCCGGCTACCACTTCACAGAAACCAGGAGAGATGTGCAGAAGACATTGGGCAAAATGCAAGAAGAAACACACGAGTGGACATATACACGAGAGGCCAGAGGCAGAGCAGAAATGCAGGATGTCGACAGATCTGGTCAAGACATCAGGGGAAAGACAAATAACTGCAAAAAAATCAGACGGGAAGAAATGTCAGTGTGCAGAGATAGAGGAGAGAGACAGATCATCTCAGTGAAAGATACATGCCAAGAAAAGAGACAGACATGTGAATAAAACAGGGAGAGAGCGAGAGACAGAAAACATAACAAATAGACATATTACAGACATGCAGACACAAAGAAATCTATATGACAGTCCTTCTGATTTATCATGAACAATGTCACCAAAGTTTCAATCATTCAGAAAGAGATAATGTTATGCATTTTGAGTATTGCTGAAAAAAGAGACATGCTGTCAAAATTTTTTGTCCTGCACTCATCAGGACAGACACAAGAATGCCAAATTTCAATGGGAGCAACAACATATACTGGATGTGAAAAGGGTGCTGATTGGTTGGCAAGTCAACTCTTACTGGTCGAGGCATTGCCATGGAGAATGCACCAGGGAAATACTGTCCTCCACGCTTTTGTTTAATTCAAAAAATGTATTTTATGGAATTACGTAGAAATTGTAACATGGAAACCAGACTTGTGGCCTAACTGTGTTGGTGCTTGTCCTTCCTACGAGCCCTAATCCCACATATAAGATCCTGAGGGGTCTTGACAGGGTGGATGTGGAAAGGATGCGTCCCCTTGTGGGAGAATCTAGAACTAGGAGTCAATGTTTAAAAATAAGGGGTCGCCCTTTTAAGACAGAGATGTGGAGAAATATTTTCTATCAGAGGGTCATGAGTCTTTGAATATTTTTAAGACAGAGGTAGATAGATTCTTGATAAGCAAGGGGGTGGAAGGTTATCGGGGGGTAGGTGGAAATGTGGAGTAATCAGTTCAGCCATTAACTTATTGAATGGCAGAGCAGGCTTGAAGGGCTGAGCTCCTAATTTGTATGTTCGTGCCTACCTTATTCCCCAAATGCCTTCCGTCCCTTTTCCTTCACCCACCCCCCTGACCTATTCTTAATACTGCACCATCAGCTACCAGGGAACCTCACTGTTGCTCGCCAGACAAATAGCACTTGTGTTAAGAAAGCCTCACCGTGGACAGTCAACTGGATGAGCCTGCGGGAATCTCCTGCCTCATTAGACGCCATGCACTCATACAGCGCCGTATCTTGAGTGGTGACAGAAATGATCACCAGCGACCCCAGCGGCAACAACCTGAAGGAAGACAATGATCACAGGAACACGTGTGACCAGTTGGTAATATTAGAATTAAACAACATGAGGAAGGATGGTCCTGGACACCTCCAGATTCTGAAGCATCAGAGGGCCTGAGTGGTTCAAAACCCAAAAGGTCTAACAACTAAAGAAATAATCTACCTAAGCCTCTCAAAAATCACGTGTAAATCCACAAGTTACTTCTCTCTGCAATCAGCAGTTCTATTTCTCTAACCCTCCCTGTTGTGCAGTGAGGGGTGAATTGGGAAACACCAGTCCAGGGGACAGTGGGACAAATTGGCTTTCTGTCCTGTAATATCGACAAGATCGAATGTTTGCTGCCACCTTTCATTTTTTTGCGTAAACTCTTCCAAATTTAGCTCCGATAAAAGGAAGAAAATATTAGTTCACACACAGCCTACTGTGTCATCAAATAAATATGTGAAAAATATTGTACTTTGTACAGGTTTTTTAAGAGATGAGTTTTGGATAGGGTTACGTTTCCCCTTACTCTGTGCCAGCAGTGCACCTCAGCAACTCCCGTCACAACAATGTCACAGAATTACACAGAATATACAACACAAAAACAGGCCATTTGGTCCAACTAGTCTGTGCTGGTGTTTATACTCCACATGAGTCTTCCCACCACTCCATTTGACTCAGTTGAGCCATTCAACATACCTTTCTATTTCCTTTTCTCTCATGTACTTGTCTACTTTCCTTTTGAAAGCATCTAAGCTACTTGCCTCAACCTCTTCCTGTGGTACAGCGTTCCACATTCTAATCACATGAGGGGCTGATTGGATAGCTCTTCAAAGATCCAGCACAGACATGACAGGCTGTATGACCTCCTTCTGTGTTGTAGGATTCTGCGTCCATTACCAAATCCATTTCCCCAACGTGTGGCTTCCCTGATTGAGATGACCAATATAATGTTCATTTTTGTCAAATTATGTTGGCTTCACGCTGTGCGCCTTTCTCACAACTGAGTTTGATTCTTCCAAGCCCCTACCCAACCCATTTCGTGTATGACATAACGGCCAGCAAACAAAAGAGATTTTTATCTCCTCAATCTGGGCCAGGTTCAATCCAAGCCCCCAGAATGAAAGGTTGATGCAACTGAATCACCCATTCCTCAAACCAAAGATTCTACTGATTATTAACTCAGGCCTTCAAACAAATACATTTTTCCATTCAGTACCTCAATGTTACCTGTACATGTTCTGTTGCAGGTTAAAGTTCAGAGGTTTACCATTTTTCTTCCAGGTCACCTCGGGTTTAGGGGATCCCGAAACCTCACAGCTCAACTCTGTTTGAACATTTGCCATGGCTGTGATGTTAGTTGGAGCAGGACGTATGGTGGGAGCATCTAGCAGGAAGAAGGAAAATTCATCAGAAAGGGACAGATGTGGGATGAAGTCTTTATTTAAAAGTGTTTCTTTCATTGGGAAACTGAGGGGAGTATACAGGGTCAGAGTATACAAGACCACGGTTGAAAAGTTTAAAAAGTAAGCTGAGGTAAATCTGGAAGTATTGACTAAATGACACTAAACTGGGTTATAAACACATGAAGCTTGGAGGAAGTTGGAAAGACAAAAGTAGAAAAAGAGTTGCACAGTTCTAAAGGCCCTGAGAAAGATAAAGCTGAGATTGGAGACAGTGGAGAGAGAAGGATCAATTAAGAACACTGGACTTTGTAAATTGATTATGTTTTAAAAATTGTGATTTCTAAAAGTTTAAGATGGTGTCCAGATGGTCAGATGACCTCACATCCTGTCTGCTAAAGGACAAGACATTTTAAAGACATTTTTTGAAAAATAAGAGACTGCAGGGGTAACACCTAAGGAACAATGGATTTTACCCTCCTGGGCTTTCACCTCATAAAACAAGGAAACAGTGATTCTGAAGATGTACCAAGCAGCTGTTAACACCTGGGAACAATGGAAGGCCCAGGTGGCTCTGTGAAACCACACTTCTGGACTTTGTATATTGGAAACAAGATAATAAGCTATTGACTATTGAGTCCAAATAAGAGAGGAAACCAGCGCTTGCACCCTCAAGGCAGGCTGTAAGGAAGGCAACAGAGTTGCAGCCTTGAGAGAGAGAGAGAGAGAGAGAGAGAGAGAGGAGACACCTTCTCTTGGAAGCCAGATAGAGCAAAAGGCTGTGAAGACTGGAACCAGTTTTGAAAGCTGAAGCTTGCAGAGAAGCAGAGGACCAGCAGGATCACTTATTCATGGACGTCCAGGTTGGAAGTGCTCAGAGAAGTGAGTGAAGAGGATATTGATTTTTGAAAAGGTCTGGGAGATCCAACCGATTGCTACTGGAAGGAGTTTGGGACTTTTAACCACAAAGGATTTCAAAAAGGACTGTATAATGTATAAGTGTGGTGTGAGGTTTTCAAGTATTTTAATAAGTAAACACCTTTTTTTTTGTAATTTGGGGCATTAGCTACTTACAAAGTACTATTTAATTAATGGGGATTTCTTTTAGTTTAGTTGTTATAATACAAGTCTTAAAACGTGAAATCTTGTCATGTAATTCTTTAAATTCGTCTGGCAGTTCATATCATGTATTTTTCACACGATCAATTTCACTGAGGTCGTAACATCAGCTATTGGACAAACCTTTCTGTGTACTTGGTAGAAGCAAACAATTCACATCAAAAGTATCAATGCATAATGAAAATATTTCTCTTTGCTCTACACAATACTCTCACCTAGTCCTAACCTGCTATATGGTAATGATCTTCTTTTCCTTCATTGAAACAAATTCACTCTCCCACCCAGTCACTTGTGTTAATATACCAGAAAGCCAGTTGGTGAAGGATAGAATTGGAGCCAATCTTTACACGCTTTTATAAGCATTTATTTACAGAGTTACACATTACAAGCAAGTACCTCATAACCCAACATCCACAGTTTCAATCTGTGTCTATTTATAGGGGATCCCCAAATTATGTGTCCCCCACCTACATACAAGTAAGCACAATTAATATACAATTAACAACTTGGGTGTCTCTTTCTTTCCCTTACCAGCTGTGGGACTCCTCTCTTCTTAGTTCTCATCTTTCCTATTGATTTGGAGCTCCGTCAACACACACAGTACTCTTATAGCATCAGACCTGAGGAAGAAGCTGGTTCCCTCAAAAGGTACCTCGCAGCATTCCTGTAAAGTCAACATACCTAAGACTTGTAGTTCAATCCTATGATGATCTGTGCCAACTGCGTTTGATGCTGTGCAAAGATAGTGGCCGGCGTCCAAAACCCGGACTGAGTGAATCCGGAGGGATCCCTCGGAGAGAAAATTGAACCTGCAAGGAAATCAACAATTCCCAATCAGCGGACAAGGAAGAGACATAACCAAGATAAATATCAGCTCAAAAGCCTTTAAAATAAAACACTTCAATTGGTGAAGTATGCGTGCCCAATGCAAACAATTCTCCTTTATGTATCCAGGAATTACTGCTCAATCCTTGGGATATTCCGAGTGAGATACTGTCAACCAGTGCAGCCGTGAGAGCTCTACAATTTACCTCAGCGTTCCTCAATTAGAGAGTGGGAAAATATGGCAAGAGTTCCCATTCCTGATTACTTTGAAGCGGGTTCCAATCAAATGTGTGCATTAATGGGGATGAAAAGTGTGCGTTGGTGAATAAAGACAGGATTGAGCTCGACTGTGATGCCCTCCCTCCCAAGCTGAACAACCTGCCGACACTCCCCATCCTGGCTCACATATAGAGCATGCTGACTTGGGTGAGGTACAGGAGGGTACTTGGCATCCAACACTGTGGAATCTTACCCTAGCAAGAGTCAAACACCTCAGAAGGAGAAGGGAGAAAATTGGCAAAAAAAAAATTCTGACTGGGGATCACAAGTAAATGGATTAAAATTGAATATAGATACAGCCAGGATCTTGGGAATCAAGGGACTGGATCATCTCACATTGTTATAGTTGGTGTGGATCACTATGGCTATAAGGAGGAGGTGTAGTCTTGAGCAAGAGCAGATTATGTCCCTTCTCCCAGTGAGTTACTGAGTATTCTCCCACTATCTGCCTATACCTGGGGTTGTCTGCAGTCAGCAAATCACCATCCTTTCTCCAAGTGACTGTTGGTTTCGGGATACCATGGACCTCACATTCCAAGAAAGCAACCTGGTCAATGAAGACTGAGAGTGACGGGGAGCTGGCTCTGATTGTCGGAGTAACTGAAACGCACATAAAAACACCAAGTCAATCAGTCCGGGCATAACTGCCTAGATTTAACAGGTACAATAATAGCCTGGTGAAAGTGAGACTTAAATTTATGCCCTCTCGTTACCAACTCAGTGAGCCGTGAAAATACCATTCCCTGATTTAATTGATTAAAACCCTTCATAATTTTGAATGACTTTATTAAATACCCTTTTAATCTTTTTTATTGTTCCAATGACGAGATCACAACAGAAGACTATGGTCAGAATTTAACGATGAGGCAGTGGCCCCGCCCACCGGCTGGAAAGTTGGGGACAATCCCGCCTCTGCTGGGCCTGGAATCTGCACTGCTATTTTGCATGGCTCAGGCCCTTAATTGGCTGGAGTCGTGGTTTCCACCCCTCTGAGGCAGGAAGTCCTGCCTCCAAGAGCTGCCAGCCAATCAGAGAGCTGGCAGCTCTTCAGTCCCAGCAGCGCCACTGGGAGCGGTGGCTACTGCTGGGACTACAGCCGGCCAGGACCAGCAGCAATGGAGGAGGCACCCGAATGGAAGTAAATGTGTGGGGCCTTGCTGGGGACAATCGGCTAGGCCCCAGCGAGGGAGTTGAGGGGGGGCATGTTCCAGTGGGAGCGGCCCGTGCTGCTGGGGGGACCTCTGTGGGGCACAGGGTACCTGATCATAGGCCCCCCCACCCCCCGCCCAGCCCTCAAGGGGGCCACCATGAATTACCAGGCGGCCTCCTCAGGTGCTGAAGTGCCTCCCGCTGGGGCACAGCATCCTGCCTCCCACCCTATTTTACACCACTCCCCCACCCCGGCCTCCTAGTCTGCTCCCAGAGAAGGACGTAAAATTCCCGCCTGTGTAAGTGTGCACTCACCATGAATAACTACATTGAAGATACGAGTCATTTGTCCTGCAATGTTGCTGGCAAAGCAACTATATTTACCAGCGTCTGAGGGTCCAACATTACTGATCAGCAGGTATTGACTGTCTGGCACATTCTGAATATGGGCATTAGCCTAAAAGAAAACAAAAGTAAAACAGAAGAGCTTGGATCGTAAATAGTGTAGGTAATAAAACAGCCACAAAGTCATCTGTCTGATTTCTGAGTGGCATGGACTATTTACACAGGAAACAGATTGCACTGCCTAAACCTGTGTCTAACCATCCCTGGGAACGTCACTTTGGAACTTGAAATTGTTTTGCCCCCATCTCATCTAGTGATCAGCAATTGCCATCCAGTTTAGAGTGGGAGCAAACTCACAGCCCAAGCAATGTAAAATTGAATCCTAAACTGTCTATCTCAGAGGCATCATGAGAATGGTTGCTATAACCTGGTACAGTTGGATGTGTGCTCTGAGCTTTAGGGTCAAGTTGAGGCAAACTGCAGAGCTCAAATGGAGTATTACTCTGGACTTAGGTAGATAATCCCTAAGTATCAATATTTCCAAAACACTGGCAATGCATACTGATGTTTTAAGGAGATGATGCAGGGACCACTCGATTGGAAAGATAGCTGAATATCATGTCCACCTGTTAAGGTCTACTATCCAAAAACACTCACTTGTAATGGGACATCATCCTTGAACCACTGAACAATGGGAGCTTCAGACTGGCAATCCAGGGTCAGCTTCTCCTCAGCCAACAGAGTGACTGTCTGTGCATCACTGGAGCCCATGACATTTGGAGGAACTATATTAAGCAGAGAGAAACACAACTCGAACATGGAGCACGTGGTCAAACAGTAAACTGGAAACAGATCACACTGAAACAGAAATGCAAGTACCAAATAGGTTCCTATCGGATTGATGATTTTGGGGATGGAGATAGGCTGAGATAGTCACGCACTCCATGGGATACAATGTGAGGATGAACACAGAAGTCAGGATAGGGTAAAATCAAGGTGGACCAGGCATTATAGGACTAATGGCTTCTACCTGTTCCACAATTTCTGGCATTGATGTTCAGACCATTCCTCTGATATTGAGTCCTGGGACTTTCATTTATATTCTTGTGAGAAATGTTAGATGTTATCCATTTAGTGACAGCAGCAATTATTTGGCGGTATTATTGTCATTCACAGCATAAAATACAAAGGTGATTCAGAGTGTCAGGAATTTAAGTTGCGAGGAAATGGGGCCATACTGGACCTGGTATTGGGGAATGAGCCCAGCCAGCTGGTCGAAGTTTCAGTAGGGGAGCATTTCGGGAACAGTGACCATAATTCCATAAGTTTTAAGGTACTTGTGGATAAGGATAAGAGTAGGCCTTGGGTGAAGGTGCTAAATTGGGGGAAGGCTAATTATAACAATATTAGGCAGGGACTGAAGAATTTAGATTGGGGGCGGCTGTTTGAGGGTAAATCAACATCTGACATGTGGGAGTCTTTCAAATGTCAGTTGATTAGAATCCAGGACCTGCATGTTCCTGTGAGGAAGAAGGATAAGTTTGGCAAGTTTCGGGAACCTTGGATAACGCGGGATATTGTGAGCCTAGTCAAAAAGAAAAAGGAAGCATTTGTAAGGGCTGGAAGGCTAGGAACAGACGAATCCCTTAAGGAATATAAAGACAGTAGGAAGGAACTTAAGCAAGGAGTTAGGAGGGCTAAAAGGGGTCATGAAAAGTAATTGGCAAACAGGATTATGGATAATCCCAAGGCTTTTTATACGTATATAAAGAGCAAGAGGGTAACTAGGGAAAGGGTTGGCCCACTCAAAGACAGAGATGGGAATCTATGTGTGGAGCCAGAGGAAATGGGCGAGGTACTAAATGAGTACTTGGCATCCATATTCACCAAAGAGAAGGACTTGGTGGATGATGAGCCTAGGGAAGAGAGTGTAGATAGTCTCAGTCATCTCATTATCAAAAAGGAGGAGGTGTTGGGTGTCTTGCAAAGCATTAAAGTAGATAAGTCCCCAGGGCCTAATGGGATCTACCCCAGAATACTGAGGGAGGCAAGGGAAGAAATTGCTGGGGCCTTGACAGAAATCTTTGCATCCTCATTGGCTACAGGTGAGGTCCCAGAGGACTGGAGAATAGCCAATGTTGTTCCTTTGTTTAAGAAGAGTAGCAAGGATAATCCAGGAAATTATAGGCCGGTGAGCCTTAGGTCAGTGGTAGGGAAATTATTAGAGAGGATTCTTCGGGACAGGATTTATTCCCATTTGGAAACAAATGAACTTATTAGCGAGAGGCAGCATGGTTTTGTAAAGGAGAGGTCATGTCTCACACATTTGATTGAGTTTTTGAGGAAGTGACAAAGATGATAGATGAAGGAAGGGCAGTGGATGTTATCTATATGGACTTCAGTAAAGCCTTTGACAAGGTCCCTCATTGCAGACTGGTACAAAAGGTGAAGTCACACGGGATCAGAGGTGAGCTGGCAAGATGGATACAGAACTGGCTCAGTCACAGAAGACAGAGGGTAGCAGTGGAAGAGTGCTTTTCTGAATGAAGGGATGTGACTAGTGGTGTTCCGCAGGGATCAGTGCTGGGACCTTTGCTCTTTGTAGTATATATAAATGATTTGGAGGAAAATGTAGCTGGTCTGATTAGTAAGTTTGCGGATGACACAAAGGTTGGTGGAGTTGCGGACAGTGATGAGGATTGTCAGAGGATACAGCAGGATATAGATCGGTTGGAGACTTGGGCGGAGAAATGGCAGATGGAGTTTAATTCGGACAAATGTGAGGTAATGCATTTTGGAAGGTCTAATGCAGGTGGGAAGTATACAGTAAGGGGCAGAACCCTTAGGAGCACTGACAGGCAGAGAGATCTGGGCATACAGATCCACAGGTCACTGAAAGTGGCAATGCAGGTGGATAAGGTAGTCAAGAAGGCATACGGCATGCTTGCCTTCATCGGTCTGGGCATAGAGTATAAAAATTGGCAAATCATGCTGCAGCTGTACAGAACCTTAGTTAGGCCACACTTAAAATATTGCGTGCAATTCTGGTCGCCACACTACCAGAAGGACGTGGAGGCTTTGGAGAGGGTACAGAAGAGGTTTACCAGGATGTTGCCTGGTCTGGAGGGCATTAGCTATGAGGAGAGGTTGGATAAACTCAGATTGTTTTCACTGGAACGACGGAGGTGGAGGGGCGACATGATCGAGGTTTACAAAGTTATGAGCGGCATGGACAGAGTGGATAGTCAGAAGCTTTATCCTAGGGTGGAAGAGTCAGTTACTAGGGGACATAGGCTTAAGGTGAGAGCGGCAAAGTATAGAGGGGATGTACGAGGCAAGTTCTTTACACAGAGGGTGGTGAGTGCCTGGAACTTGCTGCCGGGGGAGATGGTGGAAGCAGGTACGATAGCGACGTTTAAGAGGCATCTTGACAAATACATGAATAGGATGGGAATAGAGGGATACGGTCCCCGGAAGTGCAGAAGGTTTTAGTTTAGGCAGGCATCAAGATCGGAGCAGGCTTGGAGGGCTGAATGGCCTGTTCCTGTGCTGTACTGTTCTTTGTTCTTTGAAAGCAGACAATCTGTTGGTCGTGTGGGAGCAGGCTGAGTGCTTGCAGGAGAGATATGAAGGCTAAAGTGAATCTGAGGATGGGGGGAAAAGGGTCATGTACAAGGAGAAAAACATGTAAAGAGAATGTTTGACATGCATAACCATACCATTTATCTTCACTAAATATTGCAGCTGATCCTCACCAGCCGGATTTGTTGCCAGACAGGTATAGAGTCCAGCATCTTCTACCTGTGATAAACCACAGTGTAGATATTATGACATTAGAGCATTAATGTAGACCCTATATTAGAAGGGACAATTTAATTGTTAGAAGTTTAGATACACTTTAAATGTAGGTTTTCTGTCCACTCTCCATCTAACAGAACAAGCAAATGAGTAACTTCTGCCCTCTATCAGACCAGAGATTCCAGGTCAATGGCCCATTGTGATTCACTGCCCAGTTTTCACTCTTTCCCTGTGGGATACACAAGTTGTTGTGTTTGTACGATAGGGAATAGGGAGACTGAAGGAACTATATCAACCTGCCCGTCTGCAGCCTGCCTGTTACAGTGTGTGCTGCAGAATCTAGGACTATATCTGATCTCAAGGCAACGCAAAAGATGACAGGATCAGCTTTTTTAGAGGATGTGTGAGGTGCTTCAGCCTCCATTTCCCCATTTCTTCCCTTCTTTGTGGTTTCCCTAGGTAACATCCCACCTGTGACTGATATGTCTGGTGGGTGACTTATTCGCAGACTCCAATTGCTGTCACTGCAGGGTCAACACTCCCTTTGGCCAATCAATCCTGCTCTGTTGGGAGGTGCCTCCCTACAAGAACACGACTAGATCTCACGACATCTCACTTTCATGTTGCTTAAAGGCACTTTATCACTGTCACAGCTCGAGGTGTTTAGCTGTCAGGAGAGATCTCCGTCTCCCTTTTAGGAATGCCAGTCCCCATCTTGGGTGAGCCTAAACCCAGTTAATGCTTTGGCTTCCTCAGACCTCGCTCTGATACTATTGTTCAGCCTCTGGTCAGGGGATTTATTTGATCATTGCAGGTATTTTTGACACATAATTTTGTTGCGATTCCTTCTTCACTTTACACCCTTACAGAGGATGTGAGATTAAAGCCAAGTCAATCAATCCCCTGTTGTCAGTGAAAGGCCTGAGCTGATGGGGTCCACAGTGCTCTAGGGCATTGTGGATTACTGACCAGCTAACTTGGCTCATTGATGGCACGTGAAGGACTGGACCTGTCCATGGGAGTTGGAATTCTTCCTCACTTGGCTCCAGATAAAACTGCAAGCCATTGGCCTCCAGGGGCAGGACGGACGTGGCAGGATAAGCAGTGGGAAGCTCACCAGTGTCTATGGAGGTACATCCAGTGGTTCCAGCTGGTTGAACTCAAGCAGCATCCTGAAAATATTTAAAGCCCTTAATCACTGCCTCCTACCAACCTGCAGCCAATCTCTCTGGTCTTGAGAATGTGCGATGTGTGTCTATGGGGTAGACTGTGAGCTCCATATCATGCAAGCATAAAGTCTATATGTCTGACTTCTCAGTATCTTGATTAGAAGACTCTTAAACATGGTCATGAGTTTCCGAATGTGTCGGACATGCAGCTGACCAAAACAAAAACTGTATATTACTATTGTTCAAATCACGTTCTTGTGGCTCTGTGCTTTGCTTGAAGAGGGAGGAGAAAACTTCAATAAAAAAGCTTTTAACTCAATAAATTCTCCAACAAGAGAGAATATAACCATCTCCCCTTGACACTCAACAGCACTACCAAAGCTGAATTCCCTATCATCAACATCCTGGGGGTTACCATTGACCAGAAACTTAACTGGACCAGCCATATAAATACTGTGGCTCCAAGAGCAGGTCACAGGCTGGGAATTCTGCAGAGAGTAACTCACCCCCTGACTTCCCAAAGCCTGTCCACTATCTACAAGGAACAAGTCAGGAGTGTTATGGAATACTCTCCACTTGCCTGGATGAGTGCAGCTCCAACAACACTCAAGAAGCTCGACACCATCCAGGCCAAAGCAGCCCGCTTGATTGGCATTCCATCCACAGACATTCAACATTCATTCCCTCCACCATGGACGCACAGTGGCAGCAGTGTGTACCATATACAAGATGCACTGCAGCAACTCACCAAGGCACCTTCCAAACCTGCAACCTCTACCACCTAGAACGTCAAGGGCAGCAGACATATGGGAACACCACCACCTACAAGTTCCCCTCCAAGTCACAGACCATTCTGACTTGGAACTATATCTCCGTTTCTTCACTGTCGCTGGTCAAAATCCTGGAACTCCCTTCCTAACAGCACTGTGGGTGTACCTACACCAAATGGACTGCAACGGTTCAAGAAGGCAGCTCACCACCACCTTCTCAAGGGCAATTAGGGATGGGCAATAAATGTTGGCCTGGCCAGCAATGCTCACTTCCCAGGAATGACTAAAAAAAATTAACAGTCACATGAAAACCATCTCAAAACAGTGCAAAGTTTCCACGGCCTGCCTAAAGAGCAGCTGTGAACAGCACTGATTGTTCTATAAACTGAGCTTACCTGAAAGATTCACATAACCACAATGAGGTCCCCTTACTGAGCCAGGAACAGTCAAAGACACTCACCATGCTATTTCAGCCATGTGGATCGTTTGAGATAATTCTGCATTGTGGAAACTGCATTTGCTACAGTGCCAACACTGTGTCACAATGTTTTATTCTGACAAGTTTTTGATTAAGTTGCAGTTTTTAAGCAATTAGCAAAGCTGACATATTGAGGTCATCTAAATACCAATTACACTGCTGCACACACTTCCATTTGCAAACCTGGTGACGTGCCCTTTAAACATCACTGCCTACATTGTTTAAAAGAGCTGATGATGGAATAAAATCCGACAAACTGAAGAATCATCTACCTGTACACTTTCTATCCTGAGCACTTCTCCATCGCTCAGCACCGAGCCCACTCCATTGAGAGGCACTCCATCCTTCATCCAGCTTATTTCAGGAACAGGGACTCCCACTGCCATGCACACCAGCTCCAGAGGACTACTTAGCACTACGGACACTTCCTGTGGCATCTCAGAGTCAGAAATCTGTGGTGGTTCTACAGGAAAGATTGTTACTGTGAGTGGAAAACACTGCATTTCATAACTTTCCAGTTTCACAATGTTTCCTGTCTCTGATTCACAAATTTAACAACAACAACAACTTCCATCTATATAGTGCCTTTAATGAAATAAAACATCCCAAGCCATTTCACAGGAACGTCATCAAACAAAATTTGACACCAAGCCACATAAGGACTAAGTGGTAGGTTTTAAGGAGTTTTACAGGAGGAGAGAGAGGCAGAGAGATTTTCGGGATGGAATTCTAAAGGTTAGGGCCCAGGCAACTGGAAGTATGGCCACAAATGGTGGAGTGATTAAAGTCAGGGATGTGCAAGAGTCCAGAATGTAACTTGTCCTAGTTGTCCTATGTCAAAATGGTGACAAACATTTTAAAACCATTGTGGTGATCTCCACCAACAGGGTAAATGCAGATGTGTGTGTGTGTTCACGAGAATGGTTCCAGGGATGAAGAACTTCAGTTATGAAGATGGCTGACAATGCAACCACTAGGTGGCGCAGTATTAGCACATGCGCAAATGCAACCTCTTCCACTGAAATGTCACTGTCTGCGAGGTTCAGGTAACTGCCAGGATTAAAGATGGCGCTGCTCAATTTATCACAGAAAAATAATTTCAACCCAGAAATCCCCTCTATCGGTCCCTCCTGCACCCGTTTTCTCACCGCTGACTCCCGCTGCCTTCCCTTAAGCACTCGCTACAGCCTTGCCATTTCCCCCCTCCATCAGCCCCTCGCTCCAGACCACACCACTGCTCTCCTCCTTCCCTTTCCCTTGGCCAATTGTTACTCGCTCCTTGCCCCCCCCTCCCCCACCACAGCCATCCTGCTCTCCGGCCGCTCGCTCCTCGCAAGCCCCCCTCCCCCACTGCCACCCCACTCTCCAGCTGCACCCTGCTTCCCCACCCCCCTCTCCTCCAGACACTAGCCCCAGGCCACGCCATTTCCCTCCTCTCGGCCACTCGCTCCCACGTTTGATCATTCCCTGTCACGCCGCCTGATGAAGCAAGGCGGGCTGCGAGGGGTGACAGGGTGACGTAAGTGCGAGTGGCCGGGAGGAGGGAAGACGCACAGCCTACAGCTAGCGGCTGGAGGGGGGGTGGGGGACAGTGGGGAGCGAGCAGCCAGAGAGTGGGGATGCGGGAGGGGAGGCGGGTAGCAAGCAGCCAGAGAGTGGGGGGGCGGGTAGCGAGGATTGAGCTCCAGTCTCAAAGTGCCTCATTCAGCTGCTCAATGACACTGGCGATACGCGGTGACACATGCGGCAATTAGTCCTAGTAAGACCTTTGACTGTGCATACGCAGCATTTCACTGAGAGCAGGAGACCGTTTGCACATGGAACACTCTGATGACGTCAGCGGGCCGCTGCGTTGTCAGGAGTCATTTTGTATGAAGATAGATTGGAGAAATTAGGACTGTTTTCTTTGGAGAAGAGAAGGCTGAGAGGTGATTTGGTCGAGGTATTCAAAATCATGAGGGGTCTAGACAGAGTAGATAGAGAGAAACTGTTCCCACTTGTGAAAGGATCGAGAACGAGAGGACACAGATTTAAAGTATTTGGTAAGAGAAGCAAAAGTGACAGGAGGAAAAACTTTTTTACGCAGCGAGTAGTTAAGGTCTGGAATGCGCTGCCTGAGAGTGCGGTGGAGGCAGGTTCAATTGAAGCATTCAAAAGGGAATTAGACTGTTATTGTGCAGGGTTACAGGGAGAAGGCGGGGGAATGGAACTGAGTGAATTGCTCTTTCGGTGAGCCAGTGCGGACACGATGGGCCAAATGGCCTCCTCCTGCACTGTAACAATTCTGTGATTCTGTGTTTTAAATTGCTCAAGGATATGTGTCCAAAACACTCTTCATAGACAAGGCTACAGTAAGAGTAAATGGAGGGGAGAGGGGTGGGGGAAGGGGGTGTTATGAACTTTGTGTTAGTGGTTGGAAATAGAACAGCTTTCCGTTCAAGCACCCTGAGTTGATCAAGCACTCCCACCTTAGGTTTGTAAGGTTAGTTGCAGAATAAAGCTCCCGCTATCCTGTCCAAAGAGGTGTCTCGGCCCCAGCATCTGAACTTCACACCCTAGTGTACAAGCGCAACAGTTTTTCACTCCCTATCCCAGCCATCCCATGGCTTCTGTAAGTGAGACTGCCATTGTGCTAAAATAGGGGCAATTTTGTGCAATGGGCACCATGTCCATTAGTGTTTGGGTTTGAGTGCCCCAACTCATTCCTTAAAGGACCCTTAACAGCCAGAGGAGAGAACACATTCATTCCCATCATTCTGAGCTGGACAGATGTGAAGATTAGGGTGCTACCCTGTTTCTATCTAGATTTCAAGGGTCCATGCAGTTCAAGGACATTATCGCTACAGCAGCTGCTAAAAAGTGAAAGGGAAGTGCAATAATTTGAACTGCAATGTAACCCGAAAGGTTACAAGTGGAGATAACTGTATGTCAGTAACAGAGGCACAAACGTGTATAAAAAGCTGCAGTGGACCAAAGGGCCAATTCTAGAATTTGGAGTAGGGAAAAAGGGGAGCATAACTCTTGCCCAAAAATGGTGGGGGGTGGGGAGCGGGGTGGGGTGGTGGTGAAATGGGCACATTCCCCTCAGGCCCACCCGATGCTAAGAGAGAGAGAGAAAGACTTGCATTTATATAGCACCTTTGACAGACCACAGGGTGTCTCAAATTGCTTTACAGTCAGTGCTGTAATGCAGGAAACGCAGCAGGCAATCGATACACAGCAAATGATAATGACCAGATTATCTGCTTCTGTGATGTTAATTGAGAGATAAATATTGGCCAGGACACCGCAAATAACTCCCCTGCTCTTCTTTGAAATAGTGCCACGGGATCTTTTAGATCCACCCGAGAGGGCAGTCAGGGCCTTGGTTTAACACCTCATCTGAAAGACAGCACCTCTGACAGTGCAGCACTCACTCAGTACTACACTGGAGTGTCAGCCTTGATTTTTGTGCTCAGGTCGTCCAACCCACAACCTTCTGAGTCAGAGGCAAGCATGCTACCCACTGAGCCACAGGTTTGAAATAGCATGAGAGGAGACAGTTAGTGTGGATATTCCCCTCAGCTGTGCCTTCTTCCATTTTGATTATTCAAATCAAGATAGGAACTAAGTAGACAATGTGATATTGCACTTTAGTGTGTCCAACAGTGAAGGGATGCAGTTTCAATCCAGCTCCCCTCTCCTCAATTTTATTGAGTTGTTGTATGGAAGTGAGATGTTGTTCCACATTGTTATGGAAAAGTCGGGGTAGGGTGCAGGTGCTGATTTCTTTATAACACAAAGTGACATGAGTAGGGACCTGGGAGATGGTTGTTCACTACCCCTCACTGGTCTAGTTGCTGTTTAACCAGGAAATATCAAAGCCAGGCATGGAGAGAAAAAATAAGTTTTAAGAGAAAAAGGTGCAATGTTGTTGCAACAAAAAAAAAGAGGATGTATACAGCTACAGAACCTTTTAGATTGTCTGCTAACTCAGATGATCACAGTTTCCCTTTAAGACTGTGTCCATTCACAAATCTATGTGACACACATCACTCACCCATGACTATCAAGCTGAAGTGTCTGGTGGCTTCACCTGCTTCATTCACAGCAATACAGGAGTACCATCCAGAGTCATTTGTGCCAACAGATGGCAGCTGCAACCTCATCTCTTGATTCTCGGTAACCAGGTCATTAAGAATGAGCAGTTCACCATCCTTCAACCAGGAGAACATTGGGGGCGGGATTCCACCGGCATTGCATGTGAAAGTCACCGAAGTTCCTCCGGCAACCATCATTTCCTCAGTGTCTCCGGGATTCTCAAATCTTGGAGGAACTGTGGGGGGAAGAAACAGCATCATCAAAACATAATCTGCAGCAAAAATTTCAGATAATCCCTGAATTAGATATCTTAGAGCCAATTTGCCTCTCTAGGCCCCAGACAGGAACAGGGTACTTGAGGTGCACTGCACCTGTAAAGGCAAGGAATGTCCTTGATCTTCCTGAAGAGCAGCAGCCAGAAGGTCCTGAGGACCAATGATCACCGGACACAGGCCTACGCCCAGTGATGGTAAAATTGGGACAGTCCAGAAATGCCTAGGACAGTGTTGTGGCCCCACCTGCCTTCCCAGGTCAATGTAAAAAGCCCCATATACAATTTGAAGAGTTGAGAACTCTTGCCCAATATTTATCCCTCAGCTAACATCACTGAAACAGATTATCTGGTCATCATCTCATTAGTGTTTGTGGGCCTGACGTAACTGGGCTCCATCCACTCTTCTTTGCTCTTCATTGAACCAAAGAAGTCAGCATCCTCTAAACTCAACGAAGAGGAGCATCTACCCTCTTAGCTTCTATTGCCTACAATCAGCAGGCTTTTAAAACCCATGTGTACATGGTTAGCATCACTTAACCACTACTGCTCATCTTCCCTGCTTCTTTTTTATTGAATCTTGGTGGAGTCCTGCACTATGAGCCTTAGCCTTTTTGCCTAGGTTTGCCAATAAGGAAAAAGTTTGGAAGTGTAGATGACCATCCAGTATTACTGGGATGGCAAAGCAAATTCTCATTTGTCTATTAATCCAGTATGGTAGCCAGCCTTGTTGGATTGGTTAATCCAGTAGGAGGGCCAGCCTTGTTGAAGTGATACAATGGTGGTCTATCACATTGAATGGTCGGGTGCTGGCTTTGTAACTTGTAAGGCCACCAATTCGTAAAGTTCTCATTGGCTGGGGGGACAAACTGAATGGAGACCAGTCACAGATTACTCCGACATGCTTTCATACATGTCCTGACTTCAGAGAGGCTTCGGCAGAGGCCTGAGAGCTGGTCAAATGGTCAAACTGAGAGAGTGGGGAGGAATATTAATAAATGAAGTGGGTGGGTGCTGGGTGGGGGCGGGGGAGGGGCGTGGAAGTGGGGGGGAATGTAAACACGAATTTTCCTCCGGAATGTTTTGTCCAAAGGTAAAGACACACCTTGAATTTGCAGGTGGTAATGTCGCTCTGTCACACCAGCTTGACTCACAGCGACACACGTGTAGGTTCCTGTATCAGAAATCTGAACCTGAGCAATCCTGAAGGAAGCAGAAAAAAAAGTTATAAAGTTTTTTTAACTGAAACATCAAAAAGCTACGGGTCCTCTCTTTTCAGTGACTGCACAAATTTTTCAGCTTTTCTTCCTGTTGACATACGGAACTGAAAAATCATTGCAGAGGCACCAGATTTCAGATATAACTTATCCGGGGATTGTACAAATTTGAATAAATAAACAAAAGGCACCAACTCTACAAGAGTGAACGTTCGGAGATGCTCCTCCTACAATGTCCCTAGCACTTTTACCTCAGGATCTGGCCAGCTGACAGCAGCCTCATGTGGGACGAGATAGGGAGTGGCAATCCGTCCTTCAACCAGCTCAGCTGTGGGGGAGGTATACCAACAGCTCTGCATTGCAATGTGACCACTGCATTAGGCACTGCCGTGAGGGTCTCGGGATGACTGGCAACCCCGCTGATATTCGGAGGCACTGGGGACAAGGAGAAAAGCAAAATTATATTTAGACTCATGAATACCAGGGAATCTGTAAAAAAAGTGTTGTGGATTCACGTGCCACTCCAGAGACATCAGCAGATAATCCAAGCTGACACTCCAGTGCAGTACTGAGGGAGTGCAGTACTGAGGGAGTGCTGCACTGACAGAGGTGAAGTCTTTCAAATGAGACATTAAACCGAGGCCCTCTTGGGTGGACGTAAAAGACCCCATCACACTATTCGAAGAAGAACAGAGCCAATTTTTATCCCTCAGCCTACATCACTAAAACAGATTATCTGGTGTCATCTCAGTGCCATTTGTGAGACCTTGCTCTGTGCAAATTGGCTGCTGCATTTCCTACATTACAACAGCAACTACTCTTCAAAGGTAATTCATTGTCTATAAAGAGCTTTGGGATATTCTGAGGATATGAAAGGTTCTATATAAATGCCAATTCTTTTCTTTTATCGTCTGCAGGTTATGTTGGAGCTTCTCTTTATAAGTTGTGAAGAGAGGTTGAGGTTTGGGTTGACAAGCTTTAGAAAAATAAAAAGGATCAGTCGTTGTGAATGTTGAGGCGATTCTGTACAAAACTTGAATAGGAGAACCAGACAACATCACAGAAGCTGAAGATGCCACAAAGAATAACTATTTCCTATGTAGAGGTGACCGCCATCACATTTAGTGATTATACCTAAAGAGAGTTGGATCAACCCTGATTTAGAAAATTGAAGAGGGGCTTAGGGTGATAGATGAGAAATGATCCTGTGGAGTCCTCAGTGAGAAACTGAAATACAATCCTCACTGTGTGGCTCCAACATCCATTGTTCCATTTTACGAGTCTTTTTATGTCAGTGCGAACCAAGATTAACAAACCCGCTACAACAAACCAGGGATGAGTAGAAAGAGATAAATTGACCTGAGTTGAGTTCAAGTATATACTTCTGCAAAAATTCAAATTTTGATCAATTTAATTACATTTTGGATAACCACCTAACAATAACAAATCTGCAAGATTACAGGGAAAGGGCAGGCAAGTGGTTCTAGCTGAATTGCCCTTGCAGAGGGTCAACATGGACTCAATAGGCCAAATGGCCTCCTTTTGTGCTGTAGCATTCAATGATTTTACTGGCCAAGTCTGACCCCTTTTTAAAGACTGGCTATATGATAGCTATGCCTTTGGACTGGATTTTATAAGCTCACTGCCGCGATCTCAAGCTCATTTAAATAGCTGGGGCAGGCCGCTCCCCCCCCCACACCCGATCATGTGGAGGGGGTGGACTGCCCGTCCCTGGCAATGGCAGCAGCTGCCTGTGCGCAGGCGCTGACACCCTTTTTGAAGGGCAGACAGCCCTTCCGTCTTATTTAAATATTTAAAGATATATGGAATGAAATGCTCATTAAGAAAAGGGGTGAGTTGGAATTCTTACAAAGCTGAGTTACCCAATATGGAGCTGCCATTTTGCTTTCAAAGCACTTTGGAAAACACTTTGAGGTAACAGCTTTTGCCATGGGTCAGTAAGCTAAGTCTGGATGTTCACTTACCGAGTACATTGAGTATGAATATTTTCGTCTCTTCCCCAGCTGGATTTCGTGCCACACAAGTGTACCTTCCTGCATCTGAGGCCAAAACCTTCTTTATACCCAAGGAACTACCATCTGAGGACAAACTACAGAACAGACAGAGAAAAAATATCTGATGACCAAATGAACCAGCAGCATTTTACATTCTCAATTGCCATCATGCAGCCTCACTTGAGGCCCAGTGAAACAGGCTTGATCAGGTGACCTCCCTGCCATCAATCAACTCATTCCCAGATGTCTGTCAAATTCAGTCAAAGAGTTTGGGTCTAGATAGTTAGAAAGAAACCGATCCCATTGGCAGAAAGGGTCGAGAAACAGAGGACCCCAATTATAACTGATTGGCAAAAGAACCAACAGCAATATGAGGAAGGACTTTTTTTATGCAATGTGTGTTTAGGATCTGGAATGCATTGCCTGACAGTGTGGTCGAGGCAATTCAATCCTGACTTTCAAAAGGGAATTGGATAAACACCTGAACAGAAACATTTTGTAGGGCTAAGGGGAAAGGTCAGGGGAGTGGGGCTAGCCGAGCTGCTCTTGCAGAGAGCTGGCACGGATACGACAGGCGAATGGCCTCCTACTGTGCTGTAACTATTCTATGATGATTTTATGATTCTAGTTCCTCATTCTGACAAGTTTATGGTCAGATCTTTTCTATTAAGTTTATAGCTTTTCAGTGGGTTTTGAAACCAGATATAGAGTCATAGAGTTTAGCCCACTGAGTCCATATCTGAATGGTAAAAAGTGTCAAGTATCGGTGACTGTGGTAGAGCTGAACTGATGACAACTTTTAGACAGATAAACACACTGGGTCTATCTGCTGTCCAATGCTGGTGTGTGTTGCATGCTTTCCCTTTACCACCACTACATGCCATCACCCCCACCCAACCTCCTCCCCCCAGCCCAAAAATCGAGATTGCCCCATTTATTCCAATACCAAACCCAGATTAAAAACATCAACAAATTAAGTTTTAAGATAAAAGTCAATTTTTCCACTTTTCTCGGTGTCTTTTCATAAGGCTTTTGGTGATTTTC
The DNA here is from genome assembly GCF_036365525.1 of Heterodontus francisci. Taxonomy (NCBI): domain Eukaryota; kingdom Metazoa; phylum Chordata; class Chondrichthyes; order Heterodontiformes; family Heterodontidae; genus Heterodontus; species Heterodontus francisci. Next base: position 13,725,395 of record NC_090402.1, read on the forward strand.
ATCTGTAGTGGAGCAAACCGCAAAACTCAAGCCATGGCCTCATTGCCTGCCCATCCCGTGACTTGCCTCTGCCCAGTTAAAAAGTGGAAAAACCATCCCAAAATCCTGAGTATCTCCGTGTTTGCTGCGTTATTCACCACATTTCCATCTCTTAAAGACAAAAGTATTTGTACGTGGGACTTACTACACTTGTATTTTTGGAGACCTATTTACATCTCAATAAAATAGTAAATGGTTGACTCTAATATATTTTTCTATACTGGGGTGTACTTACAACACTCTTAACTTTGGCCTAAATAATACCTTGCACAAGTTTATCATCTACTAACTTCTGTAACTAATGCCTCAGATATTAAACTTGACTCCCCCGTCTGTAATCTGCACAGAACAATAGCCTTTTCCCGCACCACAGTCCTTTTAACATTTGTTATGAACTTATGTGGGAGAACTGGTGGAGTATGTCAAAGAAATTAACATTTTCCAAATGTTAATTAGGCGCAAACAAATCAACATGACGTCTAAGAACATAAGACAAGAAACAAGATGAAAGAAACAATTACAGCCATGGGGAGAGATGATATGTTAGAGGGATCATCAAATGAGGCTATATGAGTGGAACTAAGGAACAAAAAAGGGGAATTCACACTGCTGAGAGTGTACTATAGATGTCCAAATAGTACAAGGGAGATAGAAGAGCAAATTTGTAGACAAATTCCAGTCAGATGTAAAAACAATAAGGCAGTATTAATGGGGGATTTCAATTAATCTAATATTAACTGGGATACAGTCACTGCTAAAGGTACAGAGGGCACAGAATTCCTAAACTGTATTCAGGAAAACTTTTTCAGCCAGTATGTGGCACGTCCAACAAGGGGAGGGGGCTGAGGGAATTCTGGATTTAGTTTTAGGGAATGAAGCTGGGCAGGTGGAAGCTACAACACAGGACTACTTGCATGCCAAACTGCATAAGCAGCATGCGAAAGACAGAGCTAAGCGATCCCATAACCAATGGATCAGATCTAAGCTCTGCAGTCCTGCCACATCCAGTCGTGAATGGTGGTGGACAATTAAACAACTAACTGGAAGAGGTGGCTCCACAAATATCCCCATCCTCAATGATGGGGGAGCCCAGCACATCAGCGCAAAAGATAAGGTTGAAGCATTTGCAACAATCTTCAGCCAGAAGTGCCGAGTGGATGATCCATCTCAGCCTCCTCCTGAAGTCCCCAGCATCACAGATGTCAGACTTTAGCCAATTCGATTCACTCCACGTAATATCAAGAAACGACTGAAGGCACTGGATACTGCAAAGGCTATGGGCCCTGACAATATGCCGGCAATAGTACTGAAGACTTGTGCTCCAGAACCTGCTGCACCCCTAGCCAAGCTGTTCCAGTACAGCTACAACACTGGCATCTACCGGCAATGTGGAAAATTGCCCGGGTATGTCCTGGACCCAAAAATCAGAACAAGTTCAACCCGGCCAATTACCGCCCAATCAGTCTACTCTCAATCATCAGTAAAGTGATGGAATGTGTCATCAACAGTGCTATCAAGTGTCGCTTGCTTAGCAATAACCTGTTCAGTGACGCTCAGTTTGGGTTCTGCCAGGGCCACTCACCTCCTGACCTCATTACAGCTTTGGTTCAAGCATGGACAAAAGAGATGAACTTAAGAGGTGAGGTGAGAGTGACTGCCCTTGACATCAAGGCAGCATTTGACCGAGTATGGCATCAAAGAGCCCTAGCAAAACTAAAGTCAATGGGAATCAGGGGGAAAACCCTCCGCTGGTTGGAGTCATTCCTAGCGCAAAGGAAGATGGTTGTGGTTGTTGGAGGTCAATCATCTCAGCTCCAGGACATCACTGCAGGAGTTCCTCAGGGTAGTGTCCTACGCCCAACCATCTTCAGCTGCTTGATCAATGACCTTCAATCATAAGGTCAGAAGTGGGGATGCTCGCTGATGATTGCACAATGTTCAGCACCATTTGCGACTCCTCAGATACTGAAGCAGTCCATGTAGAAATGCAGCAGATCCTGGATAATATCCAGCCTTGGGCTGATAAGTGGCAAGTAACATTCACTCCACACAAGTGCCAGGCGATGACCATCTCCAACAAGAGAGAATCCTTGTGCCATAGAGCATCTCCAACAAGAGAGAATCGAACCATCTCCCCCTTGTTATTCAATGGCATTACGATCGCTGAATCCCCCACTATCAACATCCTACGGCTTACCATTGACCAGAAACTGAACTGGAGTAGCCGTATTTATACCATGGCTACAAGAGCAGGTCAGAGGCTAGGAATCCTGCAGCGAGTAACGCACCTCCTGACTCCCCAAAACCTGTCTATCATCTACAAGGCACAAGTCAGGAGTGTGATGGAATACTCTCCACTTGACTGGATGGGTGCAGCTCCAGCAACACTCAAGAAGCTCGACACCATCCAGGACAAAGCAGCCCGCTTGATTGACACCCCATCCACAAAGATTCACTCCCTCCACCACCGACGTACAGTGGCAACAGTGTGTACCATCTACAAGATGCACTGCAGCAACGCACCAAGGCTCCTTAGACAGCACCTTTCAAACCCGCGACCTCTACCAACTAGAAGGACAAGGGCAGCAAATGCATGGGAACACCACTACCTGCAAGTTCCCCTCCAAGTCACAGACCATCCAGACTTGGAACTATATCGCCGCCGTTCCTTCACTGTCGCTGGGTCAAGATCCTGGAACTCCCTTCCTAACAGCACTGTGGGTGTACATACCCCACATGGACTGCATCAGTTCAAGAAGGCAGCTCACCACCACCTTCTCAAGGGCAATTAGGGATGGGCAATAAATGCTGACCTAGCCAGTGATGCCCACATCCCATGAATGAATAAAAAAAAGGACAGCACTTTTGTGATAGTGATCATAATTCAGTTAGATTTAACACAGTTATAGAAAAGGGCAAAGATAAAATAGGAGTAAAGATTCCAAATTGGTGGAAGGCCAATTTTACGAGGCTGAGAAGCGATTTGGCAAAAGTGGATTGGAAACAGCTGCTTGCAGGTAAGTTGGTGTTAGAGCAATGGGAGGCATTCAAGAAAGAGATTCAAGGGGTTCAGGGTAAATATGTTCCCACAAAGAAAAAGAGTAGGACAGCCTCCTGGATGACAAGGTGCATAAAGGGTAAAATAAGGCAAAAAATAGGAGCTTATGTCAAACACTGAGAACTTCATACAGCAGAAAACCTAGAAGAATACAGAAGTATAGGGGTGAAATTAAAAGGGAAAATAGGAAAGCAAAGAGAGGGCATGAAAATACTGGCAAATAAAATCAAGGAAAATCCAAAGATGTTTTATAAATACATAAAGAGCAAAAGGGTAACTAAGGTAAGAGTAGGGCCTATTAGGGATCAAAAAGGTAACCTATGCGTGGAGGCAGAGGATGTGGATTAAGATTCTTAATGAATAATTTGCAGCTTTCTTCACACAAGGGGGCTGATGATGACATCGTAGTTGAGGAAGAAGACTGTGAAATATTGAACGAGATAAACATTGTAAGAGAGGAAGCGTTAAAGGGTTTGACATCTTTGAAAGTAGATAAATCACCAGGCCTGGATTAAATATATCTCAGGTTGTTAAAAGAAGCAAGGGAGGAAATTGCAGAGGCCCTGACCATCGTATTTCAATCCTCCCTGACTACAGGAGTGGTGCCAGAGGATTGGAGGACTGCCAACATTGTACCAGTGTTTAAAAAGGGAGGATAGGATAATCCAAGTAATTATAGGCCAGTTAGCTTAACTTCAGTTGTAGGCGAATTATTAGAATCAATTCTGAAGGACAGTATAAAACTTCATTTAGAAAGGCATAGATTAATCAAGGAGAGTCACCATGGATTTGTTAAGGGAAGGTGATGTCTGACTAACTTGATTGAATTTTTTGAGGAGTGGACAGGTAGGGTTGATGAGGTCAGTGCAGAGGATGTGGTCTACATGGATTTTAACAAGGATTTTGACAAGGTCCTACATGGCAGGCTGGTCAAAAAAATGAAAGCCTCTGGAATCTAAGGGTGCATGGTAAATTGGATCCAAAACTGGCTTAGTGGCAGGAAGCAAAGAGTAATGGTTGACAGGTATTTTTGTGACTGGAAGGCTGTTACCAGTGGGGTCCCGCAGGGCTCAGTACTCCATCGCTTGCTTTTCATAGTTTATATTAATGATTCAGACTCAAATGCAGGGGGCATGATAACGAAGTTTGCAGATCATACAGAATTTGGGCATGTGGTTGACAGTGAGGAGGAAAGCTTTAGTCTGCAAGAAGATCTAGGTGGTCTGGTCAGTTGGGCAGAAAAACTGAAAATGGAATTCAATCCGGAGACGTGTGAGGTAATGCATTTTCAGAGGTGCAACAAGGTAGGGAATACACAATATGAGAGGATACTGTGGAGGAACAGAGGGATCTTGGAATGTATGTCCACAGATCCTTAAAGGTAGCAGGACAGGTCGATAAGGTGGTTAAGAAGGCCTATGGCTTGCTTTCCTTTATTAGCCAAGGAACAGAATATAAGAGCAGAGAACTGCATACAACACTAATTAGACTACAGCTTGAGTACTGCGCACATTGCTGGTCACCACATTACAGGAAAGATGTGATTGAACTGGAAAGGGTGCAGAGGAGATTTACGAGGATGTTGCCAGGACTGGAAAATTTTAGTTATAAGGAAAGACTGGATAGGCTGGGATTGTTTTGCTTGGAACAGAGGAGGCTGACGGGTGATGTAATTGAGGTGTATAATCATAGAATCACAGAATTGTTACGGCGCAGAAGGAGGCCATTCATCCCATCATGGCCGCACTGGCTCTCTGAAAGAGCAACTCCCTCAGTTCCATTCCCCCACCTTCTCCCCATAACCCTGCACATTCTTCCTTTTCATATAACTGTCTAATTCTCTTTTGAATGCTTCAATTGAACCTGCCTCCACCACGTTCTCAGGCAGCACATTCCAGACCTTAACCACTCGCCGTGTGAAAAAGTTTTTCCTCATGTCACTTTTGCTTCTCTTACCAGATACTTTAAATCTGTGCTCTCTTGTTTTCGATCCTTTTGCAAGTGGGAACAGTTTCTCTGTATCTACTCTGTCCAGACCCCTCATGATTTTGAATACCTCGATCAAATCACCTCTCAGCCTTCTCTTCTCCAAGGAAAACAGTCCTAACTGCTCCAATCTAACTTTATAACTGAAATTCCTCATCCCTGGAATCATTCTTGTGAATCTTTTCTGTACTCTCTCTAATGTCCTCACGTCTTTCCTCAAGTGTGGTGCCCTGAATTGGACACAATACTCCAGCTGAGGCCGAACTAGTGTCTTATACAAGTTCAACATAACTTCCTTGCTCTTGTACACTATGCCCCTATTAATAAAGCCCAGGATACTGTATGCTTTATTAACTACTCTCTCAACCTGTCCTGCCACCTTCAATGACTTATGCACATATACACCCAGGCCCCTATACTCCTGCACGCTCCTTAGAATTGTACCCTTTATTTTTTATTGTCTCTCCATGTTCTTCCTACCAAAATGAATCACCTCACATTTCTCTGCATTGAACTTCATCTGCCACCTGTCTGCCTAATATTATGAGGAGCCTAGATAGAGTAAATAGGGATGACCGATTTACCTGAGCAGACGGGTCAAAAACCAGGGGGAGAGATTTAAAGTAATTGGTAGAAGGATTAGAGGGGAGATGTGGAAACATTTTTTCACCCAGAAGGTGGTAGGGACCTGGAACTCTCAGCCTGAAAGGGAGGGAGAGACAGAAACTCTCACCACATTTAAAAAGTATTTGGATGTCTACTTGAAGAGCCCTGACCTGCAGGGCTAAGGACCTAGTGCAGGAAGGTGGGATTAGGCTGGGTAGCTCTTTGTCGACCAGCACAGACATGATGGGCCAAATGGCCTCCTTTTATGTCATAAATGTTTTATGATTAGGCCCATTGTACTCAAAGCCTACCTGCATGTTGTAAATAGTTTATTAGCGATAAATATGTAAAAAATAAATACACACTCACTTAAAGTGTGCTTTTTCCAGTTTTTCCAATGGCTGGCCATCTTTCAGCCATTTTAGACTGGGTTTCGGCTCCCCTGTAGCCACACATTCCAAGCTCACATGTTCATTCACCATGGCGTCATATTCACTGGGCACATTCGAGCCGAGAATGTTTGGGAACACTGGTTAGTAAGAACAAAAAAAAATGAGCAAAACTTTAAAAAACATTGTCATTCAATTTGTAAACCTTTCTGATTAGTATTAGTGACAAGAAGAAATTCGATGGGTTGTAGACGTGAGGAGATGGAGTGGACGACAGGCAAGAGAAAGACTGGGTGCCTTAGCAATTTCAAACACTGTCCTTCCACCACCAAAAGAAAAGAAAGACCTGCACTTATATAGCAACTTTTACCACCTGATGTCCCAAAGTGCTTTACAGCCAATGAGGCACTTTAGAAGTGTAATCATTATTGTAATGTAGGACAGAGTTCAAAGCTAGCCCAGTCTGCCCATTATTGAACATCAGCTGGCAACCCAACTCAATGATGGGTGGTGTAGGAAATGGAGGTGTCACTTAGGTGAAGTAGGAGATGGTTTTCTGAGGTTAGGTGCAAAGGGACATTGTAACTCCTTTGTTGTAGAGTTTGGCAAACAAATGGTGTGAAGACATCATTTGCATAGATATTATAACCAACTACTAAAGGCAGAAATGTTTCATTATTCTTCTTTGGCCTCCTTATCTCAAGAGACAATGGGTAAGTGCCTGGAGGTGGTCAGTGGTTTGTGAAGCAGTGCCTGGAGTGACTATAAAGGCCAATTCTAGAGCGACAGACTCTTCCACAGGCGCTGCAGATAAAATTGGTTGTCGGGGCTATTACACAGTTGGCTCTCCCCTTGCGCCTCTGTCTTTTTTCCTGCCAACTGCGAAGTCTCTTCGACTCGCCACTCTTTAGCCCCGCCTTTATGGCTGCCCGCCCGCTCTGGCAATCACTGGCAACTGACTACCACGACTTGTGGCCAATGTCATAGGACTTCATGTCGCGTTTGCAGACGTCTTTAAAGCGGAGAAATGGACGGCCGGTGGGTCTGATACCAGCGACGAGCTCACTGTACAATGTGTCCTTGGGGATTCTGCCATCTCCCATGCGGCTCACATGGCCAAGCCATCTCAAGCGCCGCTGGCTCAGTAGGGTGTATATGCTGAGGATGTTGGCCGCCTCGAGGACTTCTGCGTTGGAGATACAGTCCTGCCACCTGATGCCAAGGATTCTCCGGAGGCAGCGAAGATGGAATGAGTTGAGACGTCACTCTTGGCTGACATATGTTGTTCAGGCCTCGCTGCCATAGAGCAAGGTACTGAGGACACAGGCTTGATATGCTCGGACTTTTGTGTTCTGTGTCAGTGCGCCATTTTCCCACACTCTCTTGGCCAGTCTGGACATAGCAGCGGATGCCTTTCCCTGTGCTTGCTGATTTCTGCATCGAGAGACAGGTTACTGGTGATAGTTGAGCCTAGGTAGGTGAACTCTTGAACCACTTCCAGAGCGTGGTCGCCGATATTATTATTGTACAGCATAATATAAACAGTCTGGGCGATACAGCAGGTCATATGGATGTGAATAGAGAAAAGACAGATTGATGTTTTAGCTGTAGATCCTTGATTGGAGTTCTGATCACTTTACAACTAAACTTTAACTTGCCTTTTCTTTTTACAGGTAATGACATCCTGCGGTGTATTTCCAGAATTCTGTGTTCTTTTTATTTCTTTGTTCTGTTTCCGTCTCCTTTTGACAGAACCTCCATCAAATCAGAGCACAGTTTCTATAGTGCAAGTCAGTGGCCAATTGTGGCTCAGTTAGTAGCACTCTTGCCTTAGCGTATGAAGATTATGAGTTCAACTCCCACTTCAGAGATCTGAGCACAAAATCTAGGCTGACACTCCATTGCAGTACTGAGGGAGTACATGGCGTGATTTCCAAGAAAAGCAGTGGTGATCTCCCTGTTGTCCTGGCCAATATTTATACCCAACAATCATCACTAAAACAATTGATCTAGTTATTATCACATTTCTGTTTGTGGGAGCTTGCTGTGTGCAAATTGGCTACCGTGTTTCCCACATTGCAACAGTGACTACACTTCATTGGCTGTAGGCGCTTTAGGACATCCTCAGGTAGCAAACAGCGCTATATAAATGCAAGTCTTTCTTGCATTGACCTTTCTTTTCCGTCCTTACTATCAACTATCTTCAGATCATTAATTCTGAGACCTTTCTCTTTGATGTGAATATCATCATCTTACCTTGAACAATCAGTGAGTAATGTTTGCGCACTTCTCCCTCAGAATTCCTCGCCAAGCAGGTGTAATTCCCGGCATGGAAAAGCTGTAACCGGATGGTTTGCAATCTACTGCCACTGGATAGAACATGCCAATCCCAGCTGTTGCTAGTCTCTGTTAAAACAGTTTCATTATGGCTTATATTACTGCAAGATAAAGGAGATAGCAACACAGCAATATCAACAGGAAATATTTCAAAAGCCTCCTGTACAAATAGAATAATACAGCCCACAAAGAGGCCATTTGGCCCATCGTGCTTATGCTGGTTCTCTGAACAAGCTACCAATTGGCCCCACTCCTCTGCTCTTTCAGAAGTCCTGCAAAAGACTTTATTGTTAAGTTGAGATCCAATACCCTTTTGAAAGTTGCCACTGAATCAAACATTTTAAAGTTTTTAAAAATGCGCTTTCCGCTCTGCATCGGGTCCCTGACCCTCACACCCATGTCTCTGCAAAATAGTAAATAATATTAGCAAAATACAACCCATATGTGAAACCAAAAATATTGGTGCATGGGCCAACCCCAAAGTAGTGCAAATTTGACGAATGACTCATAAGTGACCGTAACACATTTTACGTGCACTTTTCACCCATCATTATTCCCAACTCGAGGGGCTGGATTTTGTGCTGGAGGCAGGGCTCCTGGCACTGGACTGAAAAAGCGGGGGAACCGCCTCTGCCTTTTGACGCCCCCCGCCCCCTCCACCCCTCGGAACGATCCTCTGCTCTTTTTAATTCAAGGTTTCAGAAGGTGGGATCCCCATCCCTGTAAAAATGGGGATCCTGCTCCATGAGCTGCCGGCCAATCAGAGGGCCAGCAGCTCAGCAGTATCGGCGGCGCCACCGGCAGTGGTGGCCACTGCCAGTACTGCAGAGGTCTTGGACCCAGATCCAACGCTGGAGACCCAGAGAAGAGGTGAATGAGGTGGAAGAGTGAGGCGGGGTTGCCAGGGCTAGTCCAGAGGCCCTGGTGAGGGGGGGAGCTAAGGGGTGGTCTTGCAGTCCAGGAGCAGGGGGAGTCCCGCAGGGTGAATTGGCTCCTGGTGGAGATCCTCTGTGGGCTACAAATTGCCCATGGAGGAGGGAACCCTCCCCCAAGCCTGCAGGGAGGGTGCTTCACGTTACAAGGCATCTTCCCCACGTGGCGGAGGCCACCCCGCCATTGGTAAGATCCCAGTGGCCGTTAATAGGCCACTTAAGGGACTCAATTGGCCTGTGGGCGAGAAGGCTGTCTTTGACCTATCTGGTCCTCAGAAAGAACACTGGGTGACGGGGAGGTAAAGGGACCTCTGCCCGCCGCACCCACCACCTGTAGCAATACTCCGTGCCCCCGCCTCCAATCCCGTCTCATGGGGCCATATAAAATCCAGCCCAAGATCTCTATTGATGAGGAATGGCTACTTGACCCATCTAAGTTCATCCATCCAGAAAGATCGTGGCTTTCAAAAGGGAATTAGAGAAGATCCTGAAGAGTAAATATTTGCAGGGGTATGGGGGAAGTGCAGTGGAATGGGATTAGCTGAGTTGCCCTTGCAGAGAGCTGGCACAGACACAATGGGCTGAATGGCCTCCTTCTGTGTTGTAACCATTCTATGATTCTTTGATCCTAATGTCTCTCCACTGCATAATCAAATTATTGTATGATTCAATAGTTTTCATTTCCACTCTCCTATTTGGAATCCATTCCCGTATTGATCACTCTGTGTGGAAAAGAATTTCCAGATAACAGTTCTAAGTTTGTTCTTTTTCCTAGTTCCAACCTGTCACTCTTGCTCTAACTTGGAATTTAGTCAGAAGTAATTTTCTGAATTTGCCATTTTGATACCATGCGCTCCAGCTTATCTTTACCCGTTACCCCTCATGTGGGTGTATAAATCCAGAGGTGCTTTTCTGCCCTCACCCATGTATAAAACTGAATGACGAGTGAACAGCAATTATTATTTTTTTTTATTATTTAGAGATACAGCACTGAAACAGGCCCTTCAGCCCATCGAGTCTGTGCCGACCATCAACCACCCATTTATACTAATCCTACCCTAATCCCATATTCCTACCACATCCCCACCTGTCCCTATATTCCCCTACCACCTACCTATACTAGGAGCAATTTATAATGGCCAATTTACCTATCAACCGGCAAGTCTTTTGGCTGTGGGAGGAAACCGGAGCACCCGGCGAAAACCCACGCAGACACAGGGAGAACTTGCAAACTCCGCACAGGCAGTACCCAGAATTGAACCCGAGTCGCTGGAGCTGTGAGGCTGCGGTGCTAACCACTGCGCCACTGTGCCGCCCATTAGTGAGAACACAAAAGGCAAATTACTGAAGATGCTGCAAATCGGAAATGTGAACAGAAAATGCTGGAAATACTCAGCAGGTCAAATAGCTGTGAATCAGAGTTAACAGGTGGAATTTAATGCTCTCCCCCATGGCGGGTTTGGAGGTGGGGAGAGCATAAATTCGGGCGGGATGGTAGTGGAGGAGTTCCCCATCACCATCCCGCCTGCTCTGAAGATTAGTCCAGGACGGGAAGGCGTGTGAATGGCCTTCCTGCCCCACCGCCAATTGAGGCCTTTAACTGGGCAATTAACCCCCAATTAAGGGCCTCTTCCCGCTGCAGCCGCACATTCCTGTGCAGTGGGCGGCCCTGTCATGGCACGGGAAGCACAGCACGAGAAACCATGCGGACTTCTTTCCGGATCCGGGGTGGGTGGTGGGTTCTCATTAAAAGGCACTTACTGCCTGAACGAGGGACGTGGCATCGGGAAAGGGGGCCTCACTGACGGCCACCTCTCTGCCCTTGCTGCCGACTGCACCCCTCCCCCCCCCCCCGCGACCCCCACACCCCACAGGACCCCTACCACCCTGACCCACCTAAGGCCTGGTTCCAACGATGCTCCTCGGCCTCCAGGATGGTCACCTCCATCAGCAGCCACCGTTTCCGCGGTGCTGTCAGCCTCTGACTGGCCAGCAGCTCTTCAAGGGCGGGATTTCCAGCGACTGGGTCCTAAATCCTATAGACGGTCCACTTAAGTGTCTGATTGGTACGAATTTAGTGGGCCTTCTGGAAAAGAGGTGATGCGGGGATCTCGTGTTGGTTTTGCCAGGATAAAAGTCCCCCTGGCTGTATTTTACCTCAGCAACAGGGCTCCCGGCAACGGATCAGAAGGTGGTGGGGGTGGGGGGGTGATCCCGCCCTCAGCCCTTTATTGGACCCCGGCCGAATTCAACGGCGGGTAGGCAAATAACTGATTGCTGACAGGGATGCCACCCCCTTTAAGTGACAAGATCCCGTCCCAAGAGCTACTGGCCAATCAAAGGGCCAGCAGCTCAGAAATCCCAGCAGCAGTTGGGACTGCAGGACGCCCGGGAGCAGGAGACCCCCGCACTGCAGGTAAGTGGATAAAATTCAGACCATTAACTCTGTTTTTCTCCCCACAGTGGCTGCCTGACTTGCTGACTATTTCCAGCATTTTCTGTTTATCTTTCAAATAATGGATGGCACCACTTGGTGTTGTGTAATATTGGGACCACAACCCTTTGCCTAGGTTTCCCAAGACAAAGAAGTCTTTGAGGCAGAGGGGTATCTCGCAGTCTGGAAAAAGCAGAGACAAAAACCCAACGTATTGCAATTCGATAGCAAAATGTGTAGGTGCGGTGATATCAGAAGAAGAAAATGACCATAAACTCCATTAAGCCTGCTGTTTCCATAGAACATGTACAATCATTCAAGTCTATCTCGCATTCTTCTGCAGCTGTTCAATTTCCTGAAAGTTTTGTTAAAGTATTCTGATCCCCAAACTTTCATCCTCCTTACAGCTCCATGATGCCATAACCTGTTGCATTAAATGTGACCACCCCCCCCCCCCTTCACTGTACCAGCTCTTGATTCATCCAACAACCGGCAGCAGGACAGGAACCATTGCTTCACAGAATCATGGAAACTTATGTCACAGAAGGAGGCCGTTCAGCCAGTCGTGCCTGTGCTGGCTCGTTGAAAGAGCAGTTGTGCTTAGTCCCACATCCCCAGCTTTTTATCCATAATTCTGTAAGTTTCTCATCCTCAACTTCCTTTTAAAATTATTTATGGAATCAGCTTCCACCATCTTTTCAAGTAGAGCGTTCAAGATCCCGACAACTCTCTGAGTGATAAAATGTCTCCTTCTCGGCCCTCTAGGTCTTGTGTCAATGATTTTGAATCTATAACCTCTGGTTATTGACCCATTAACCAGAGCAAATAATGTTTCTCTCTCTACTCTATCAAAACCTCTCATTATCTTGGAAACTTCTTTGAGGCTTAACTTTCTGTACGCTAAGGAGAAAAGGCCTAACTTCCAACCTCTCCTCATAACTGAAGTCCCTCATCCCTGGGAACATTCCAGTAAATTTCCTCTGTACCCTTTCTAAGGCCTTTACATCTTTCCTGAAGCGTGATGCCTAGAATGGTCCACAATACTTCAGCTGAGGCCTAACCAGCGATTATAAAGTTCTAGAATGATCTCTTTGCTTTTATATTCTCTTCCTCTATTTATAAACACAAGTAACCCACATGCTTTTTTATCCCCCTTATCAACTTGCTGTGTCACCTTTAAGGACTTATGTATATGGACACCAAGGGTCTCTGTTCATCTACACTTTTCCATGCAAATCCTGGCCATCCTGCCGATATTTATTCCAGAATGTGCCACCTGGCACATTTTTAAAAAGCAGAAGTTTATTAATACAATAGAATGACATAGAAAACACAGCACAGAAAATGGCCATTCGGCCTAACTCATCTATGCTGGTATTTGCACTCCACACGAGTCTCTTCCCATTCCATCAGCCTCATCACAGCCTGTCAGCATATCTTTCCATTCCCTTTTCTCTCATGCCTAGTTTCCTTTTGAAAGCATCCCGGCGATTTACCTCAACCACTTCCCGTCGTAGACAGTTCCATAGTCTAAGCACTTCAATAACTGTACTGAGCATGCCCAGTTTACCTATTGGTTCTCCATCTTTGAGCCAAGTGATGGCGGGTGGCGGAACTCCCAACGCATGGCACGACAGAACAAGGGCACTGCCAGCTGTCTGCTCAACAACCTCCTGTAAGGGCTCTTCAAAGGTTGGTGGGGCTGAAATATGGGAGAAGAATCAGTAATGTAGAAATAAAGAATAATTGAACATTTACAGTGAAAACCCAGACAACAATTTGGTGCTTTTTCCAACTTTCACCATTAGTCTCCCCATTGGCAATTTGTTACCATTACATTCTATACTCTGATTTCTACGAAATTTGATTCAAATTCAATTGTTCTTTAAAATCAAATGATTGATATGTTTAAATTAAAATACAAAAAACAGTGAATGTGTTTGTCTTGAACAATGGACAATTAAAAGGCAAAGTTACAGCAAAGAGTGCGTGTGGACTCTTAGCGCAGGGTTTTCCCTGCAGGCCTCTGGATCCTGCCGTCAGGCTCAAATGGGGGTTGGATCCCACACTGTGTAGGGAAACAGTTACTCGCCTGTGATTTTCCCCAAATTGGCCAATTAGTGGCCAGAGGGCGGGCTCACCATCCAATTAAAGATGGCAGGGTAAGAGTCCTGAAGCTGGAAGGCCAATAGGAGGCCCTCCAATCTGAAAGCAGCTGCAGGGTGCCATGGCAGGTAAGTGAGGGGGATGGCACCCCAAAATGGAGGTGCCCTCTCTCCAACTTTTTCAAATGTAAACATAGAGTCAGCAGCCTGGCTGCCATTGTCAGTGGGGGTGGGGGGGGAAAGCCCCTTCAGGGTGCAACCTGTGGCTGCTGCTGGACCCAGGCCGGCAAGGAGGGAGGGCCTCTAAGCCTGCCTGGACTTCTGGCCTCCTGATGTTCCACCAGCAGGCCACCTCCAGGCAGCTAAACTGACCCCCGCCGCCTACAGGGACCTGGTGGCTGACTGGAAAATCCCAGTCAGCCTCCGACAAAAGGCCTTCAGGGCTGCCGACCCCCCCACCACCCGCCCTCCCCCCGTCTCTGGGAAAATGGTCTGGGGGTGGGATGGAGGCCAGGAACCAGCACACAGGCCAGCAGTGTGAAATTCTGTGCCCGCCTGCCCCCAGTGGGGGCTAAAAATCCAGCTCACGATCTCTGTCATACAATTGGTTGATAACATCAACCAGAGCCCAATGGAAGAGGAGACTGAGTCAACCTAGGCTGTATTACCGTACCATTGGGCAGTGTCAGGAGTGGCTTGTGACAGAATGCCCACCCAACATTCCAAAAAGAATGATCCTCCACAAGAGATACCAAATAACACTGGGAAGACTGGGAAGAGGTTGATTTTAACCCAGGGTGGGTTTTAGGCAAGGCAAGTGCTGCCACATATTTTTTTTTGATTCTTTCCTGGGATTTGGGAATCACTGGCAAGGCCCATCCTAATTGCCCTTGGCAACTGAGTGACTTGCTAGACCACTTCAGAGGGCAGTTAAGAGTCAACCAGATTGTTGTGGGTCTGGAGTCACATGTATGCCAGACCAGGTAAGGACAGCAGATTTCCTTCCCTAAAGGATATTAGTGAACCAGATGGGTTTTTACAACAATCGATGATACTTTCATGGCACCATTGCCAAGACTAGCTTTCAATTCCAGATTTGTATTAATTAATTGAATTTATTAATTAATTGAATTTAAACCCCATCAGCTGCCTTCAACCCGTGTCCCCAGGACATTAGCAGGACCTCTGGATTACTAGTTCAGTGATATTACCACTACGTCACCGTCTCAGGGCATTTTAATTCCCAGACCTCATTTCAACATTGCTGGTCCACTTCCTGCCTGGCACAGGAGGGAAGAGGGAAGAGAGCGGCTGCAGGAAGGTAGAAATTGGAGAGGCCAACAATCACCTTCCAGGTAATAGGCAGAGGGATTTTTGGGAGAGTCTTGTTGAAGGGAAGTGGGAGGAATCCAGGTCAGGGGAGGTTGCGACTTTCCTTGCGGGAATGGATAAAACATTCCTGCTCCTAATGGTCCCATAAAGGAAACTTTTTCACTTGCCTGGAGAGCTTCTTCACCCTTTCCACCAGCTGCAGACCTGCTTCAAAGTTTAGCGGGAAAGCAATGGTGACTTCCCCTGCTCACACCCTAGTTAAAATGGGTATCCCAATGTTATCATAGGACGCCTAAATCTGGCTGGCACCTCATATATTGCCAAAATCAGTGGAAAATTAGAGCTTAGCAGGAAAGTAGCAGGAAATAGAGCCATTCCATTTTAATCTCACGTCCAATCTATTCAGCCAAGCAGGGCGAGTTAAAATTCCAGCCAGGAATCTAACAGTCTGGAAAATCCAAAACCAACATCCTACTGCATCCATGGAACAGCATGTGGGTGCATCAATATCATAACGGGAAGGAAGCAAGGAACAAGAGAAGGCCATTTGGCCCATCAAGCCTGATCCATCCACATGTACAATCCACTATATCATGGGTTCTACCCAATCTCCGTTCAATTGCGTGAAGGCAAGTTCTACATCAGAACCTTCCAAAAATGTGACAAAATGGCTGAAGTGTAATATACTGAGCAAACAGTTGTCTGAAGACTAACATGTCCCCCCATCCTTACTGTGTACGCTCAGCCTGAAGGTCCTTTTCACGTGTCCAGCACAGTTGGTAACTTTACACATATAGTGCCCAGAATCTGTAACCTAAAACCAGATGGAGTAAAAATAAAGAAGTTAGCAGAGGGCAAAGTGTGTTATTTGGAGGTTTTAAAAATGAGCAGAAAATTCAGTCACAATAATACCTATAAAATTCAGAAATGCAAGGAAGGGTGTTACAGAAAGAGGTTGGAGGTTAGAGGTAAAGGAAAGAATGGACTGCATGCCGGCAATGGCCGAAAATAAATAGCGGCCCGCTCACACCAGCCGCATGTTGCAGAGCCGCCACAGTCTACCATGTGGCAGCTCATTTAAATAACCAGGGCGCGCCCCCCACCCCCCCACCCCGCACCCCGATAACATGTCGGGGGTGGGCTGTCCGTCCCCAGCAATGTTGACAGCTGCCTGTGTACAGGCACTGATGCCATTTTTAAAGGGCTGTTAGCCCTACCAGCAGATTTACATATTTAAAGATAAAGTGAATAACAAAATAAAATACAATTATTTTGCCCCTCCCCCACTTCCCAATAACCATAAAATTATTAATTTGCCCAGCCCCCCCCCCAAAACACTTACCTTTACAATCTGACCTTCCTCCCCGAAACTGCAACAACTTTAATCTCCAACCCTTCCCACTAACCCCTGCACCAGTGATGTTACTTTGACCCGGTCCCACCCCCTCACCGAGAAACTTACCTCCTCCCCCCTCCCCACTAGTGTGGCGCCTCGTTTCCCCGGATGGGGATTCGAAGGCACGGGACTGCCAGCCACCAGGCCGAAGATTGGAGCAGGAACTCAGGCAGCGACGCAAGTATGAATAATTCATTAATTTTAATTTATTTAAATATGCAAATGGGGTTCCCGTTGTCGAGCAGCGGAGGGGGGAGGGCCGCCACGAGGCTTTGCCATTGCCAGCAATATTGGGCTGGATCCTCCCGGCGTTGGAATGCATGGTGGCCCTCTCCCGGAGGCATCTTCAGACCCCCCCCCGCCCACAACCTCGGACCCCGACTCCTGGGGGAGAACTGTCCAGCCCATTAACACCAGATGACAAGGTTTCTCTCATATCTTGCTCAGAGGGGACTAAAAGTGCTTGGTATAGGAAAGGAAAGTGAGCTTCTCGGAGGTGATGTTGCAGTGCAGGAGATGTGGGAGGTTCGTCAGAGATCAAAGAAGATCTTCATAAACACTGAAATGCACTGCGACCATTTAAGGGGATGGGGGGGAGGTGGGAGAATGTGCGTGGGCGTGCATGTGTTCCAGATCATTTTACATCGGACCACATAAAAGAATGTTAACAACCAAACATGAGATGAATACAACTTGTCATCTTCCCACCAAATACTGTACAATTGAATTAAATTGCCGTCAACATTTGAAATACTGAACATAGATATTACCTGAGCATCTTCAATTTGGAGTATCTGACCCTCGGATAGGGTCCTGACACCATTTACCAAGGCCAGTTGGTGGTCATTCTTATACCACACAACAGTAGGAGCTGGAACTGCCTCTGACTCACATCTGAAAGTGGCCATCTCTCCAGCACGGACTGTGATGGCCTCAGAGTAACTGTCGCCATGGTGTTTAATAGTGGGCGGGGCTTTGAGGGGGAAAATTCAAATGACATCAGTTAGAATGTAATGGAATGCTATCTGCTGTTGGAAATAGAGGCAATGGCTAAAAAGCAAGCTGTAATATCCTTAAATGTTCATGGCACAAGAGTTATAAATAATTTGCTGTCAGGTTATAGTATAGACTGCCCACAATGCTGCCCAGTAAACCAACAGCACATTAATTCTTGATAAACTTGGACATCACAATCATTAATCTTCAGTCACTCATCAATGACATCTGAACACACAGGACAATCGTTCAGTATTAAACTATAGTGTTATAGTCTCCCCATATCATGATGCCCTGGGTGCTTCATGTTGGGTTTACATTGCATTTGACATAGTCAACCACACTAACCTACACCAATGCCTATCCTCCATTTTCCAGCTCAATGGGAGTGTCCTGACTTGCTTCATCTCTTACCTATATGATCGTAGCCAGAGCATCTCAAACTCACTTATCTTCCCGCTCCAGTACCGTTATTGCCAGATTCCCTAAAGATCTAGCTTTGGCCCACCGCTCTTCCTCATCTGCAAGCTGCCCCTTGGGGACATCATCCATAGACATGAGGTCAGCTTCCAATTGTACACTGGTGGCAACCAGCTCTGTCTCTCTCCACCTCGCCACTGCACCGTGTTGTCAGATTGCCTGTCCGATATCCACTCATGGCTGAGCTGAAATTTCCTTCAGCTACACACTGGGAAGACAGAAGCCATCATCTTTGACCCCGGCTACAAGTCCACACCCAAATCCACATCATTTATTCCCCTCTCTGGTCACTGTGTCAGGCTGAACCAAACTGTTTGCAGATTAGGCATCAAAGTCAACTCTGAGCTGAGCTTCCAACTCAAGTTCTTTCCATCACTGCCTATTTCCACCTTCATAACATTGTGCTCCTCTGCCCATCTGCTGGGGAAACCCTCATTCATATATTTTTCACCTCCAGACTCAATATTCTAATGCTCTCTTGACCGACCTATCCTCAACCCTCCGTAAACTTTACCTGAGCCATCATCCCTATCATCACTGGCTTACATTGGCCCCCACTCACCTGATGCCTCAAATTGAAAATGATCATCCTTGTGCTAAATCTCTTCATGGCCTTTCCCATCCTATCTCGGTAACCTCCAGCCCCACAAACCCTGCCGAGCTCTCCATTCCTCCAACCTCTTGTGCATCCTCCTCTCTTGGCCCCACCATTGGCAGTTGTATCTTCAGCCACATAAGGCTACACGCTGTGGAATTCCCTCCACAAAATCTCCCTCTCCTGCTTTAAAACCCTCCAAAAAACCCAACCTCTTTGACCTGGCTCGTGGTCACCCTTCCTACAATCTCCTTTGATACACCCCGTGTGAATCATCTTGGGACACCTTTTTATGTTAATGGTATTATATAATTGCATGTAGTAGTAGTTGTTTGATTGAGTAAAGATCAAATGATGGAATGATTTTGTTGGGGGGCGGTTACTGATTGATACAGTCAGTTAGATACTGCATGTTCACATCTGGGACTTCACTTCCACTGAGCCCAGAATGATGGGTAGAACGTTCCTTTGTCTCTTGACTATAAGTGTCCTACATGAAATGAATCTGGGAAGGCTCAATCCACTTTCTAATAAATATGGGCTCACAGCATACATTTCCCCAACTCTGGCACTAAATTGCTAATCTCACTCGGACAGGTCATAGGATGTCCAATATGAGAAATGGAAAACTGTCATTGTGATGCTCTCCGGAGGTTGGAGGCTGAGGCAGATTTATTGGAGTTGGGTAGAGGTAGCATTGCTGTGGATATAACTGTGCTATAGTTAATCAGGGGAGTGTTCGATGCAGCAATATATGGGAAGCTTTACTATGGATCTAACTGTGCTGTGCCTAACCTGAGAGCCCTTAATGCTGATTTCAGATGTTGTTTGTGTTGCTGTTATAACAGTAAATTTGTTGTAACATGTCCTTTAACATGTGTGTTCCCCACCTTCCGCACGAACGTGCAATGAGTTAATTTTGATACTCACTGTAGACATGAAGGTGGATGTGCTTCTCGTCACTCCCTGCTGCATTGGTGGTGATACAAACATATTTGCCATTGTGTTCTGTCTTTGCTTTGGGAATGTGAAGGATATGACCACCTGGATTGCAAATAGGAAGAGATCAGATCAGAGATGATGAAACTATAATCCAAAGAAATAGTTCTAACGAACATGGAATAATCTATTCTGTTAAGAAGTGGACATTGAACTATGTTTGTTTGGTTAATCAAGGACCCTTTTTGATTGAGTTCAGCCTTTGGAACTTCCTCTTGTGTATCCAACATTTCTTATATATTCTAGGTCTCCAGATCGAAAGGAATGTATCCTATGTCTTATTTGCTTTCAATAACTGTACTCAAATAAGTTTGGTAGGCCTGTCATTTTAAAACACTAATAGTTCAAGGGAACGTCCATCTTCTCTCTGCCTTCTTGAGATTCCATGGATACTGGTCACCCTTCGGCAGTTCACGCAATTCTTTATATGTAAATTTGAACACTAAGACACTAAGTATTAGCAGGAATCAAACTTGTGAGCAATGTAACCAAACCAAATCTGTCCTCACCCAGTGGCCACACGCATGTCTTCCAGCGAGAGCCACCGAGTGTCAACTGGAAGCAGGAGGTCTTATCCTCTCTGGTGATGCCCCAACTGGAGTCTGACTGAACTAAGCTATCTCTCCAAAATCTGGCAATTGAATGAGACACTTTCCTGGTCTGTATGGCTCAGTACACACTGGCTACTGCATTCGCTCATTGACAAATGGGGGAGCTGTAGGAGTGCTAATTTTAAATTTATTGCAGGTTTCAACCTAATCCCAAGATTGAAGGAGAGAAGAATAACTTTATTAAGATTTAAAATATCTTTAAATCGAACAACTCCGGGGCCTATACTCCTTGATCTGACCAATTGTCTAATTGATACAATACAGGAATGTTCCTAAATTACATATGTAAAATCATCTGAAGCACACTTACTCAACTAAAGGACCACCTATAAACGCTTATCTAGTATCACAACAGGAGCCCATAAAAAAGTGGGCTTGTAATAAATTAAAGAAAACTGATTTGAACGGATGATGTATCTTACTGACTTGTTTATGTGGTATGGAGGGCTACATGTACTGTTAATAATCCTCTTCTGTTCTCAGCTCCCGAGACACAGCTTGGGAACAATCATTTTGTGAAGAATCGCCTCCTCAGTGTCATCATGAGTAAAGGATGGAGGACTACGGACAGCACTCTCAAATGAAGCTGTCACTGGGGAGGTCAAAGGTTGTTCTGCATTACTCACAGCCAACCCCCAACTCACATTTTTCTTGTCATCGTCTCACCTGGGAGGTTGAAGATGTCGGAGCCGAGCTGCAGCAGCTGTCCGTCTTTGTACCACACGATGTCTGCTGCAGGCACTGCTTGGGATTCACATGTTAACCAAATGGGGTTGTTCACCACAACACTAGTGTTTTCTGGATTTGGACCAAGTATGTGCGGAGGCACTGTACAAAAACAAGCCGAACCAGATGTGTGAATTGCTGTTGACTGAACTCTATTCAATCCCTGCACCAAAACCAAGCTTCACATTTCAAGGGATTTATGTCTTTAGAATTTTCTTCCTTCACCTTTGGAACATAATTTTTCAGCAATATAAACATTAATGCATAATCAAAATTCAATATTTTTTATTTTCCTTTTTTTAATGTGGTTATTATTCTTCTGACAGAGGCAGACTTGATTCCCTAGGAAGGAATTAGGTCGAGTAAGAGGCAGTGCAATACATCTTGATTTTAGTACAGTGAAGAGGCAGCTACAGGTCGCTGGAGTTCAGGAGGAACAAGGAAGGAAAGCTCAGAGGAGGCATCACATGAAAAGTATTGATAGAAAGAAACAAGAAAGGAGAGCGGGAGAGTTTGGAGACTAGAGAAGAAGGTGACTAAAGATGGAAAAGGTCACCTATCAAATAAAAAGCTTTTCCATGCAATAAGAGAACTGATCAATTCTGCTCCATACATCTGGGTCTACTATATAGCAGTGGGAAGCCCTAACTAACTAATTAAGTCAAGGAACCTAATTAAATATGAATACATTAAATCTACTTAAACTTTTCTACTTCGGCTTTGTGCCCAGATTTTTCCCTATGTCTCTGTGAAATGCTTTGGGACTTGCTTTCCTGTGTTAAAGGCACGACATTAATTCAAGTTTCTGCTATCGCTCTTACTTGCATGTCATCTCACTACTGCTGATGCCGCAATGAAGTGTAAGCTGCATATCGTGTCCTCAAAACGGAGCAGAAATCGTTACCTTGAACATGAAGGTTGAAAAGCTTCTCTGTGGTCCCGGCTGGGTTTTCTGCTACACATATGTAGCCAGCTGTGTCAGATAACTGCACTGCGTGAATCTACAGAAAAAGTATAACAAGCAGCATGTGAGTCAGTTTCAGTCAGAAGCCAGACTCTGCGCAGAATAGGGACTAGGATTCCTCCGCAGCTGGGAGTAAATCTATGGATTTGATTCCAACAGAGATAATCCGATACATTATTTGCCCGATTCCACAGAGCTCTCACCTGTAGAATGCTGCCATTAACCAGAAGCTGGTGTCTGTGGCCTGTCGTAATGGATAGGCCATCTCTGAACCAAGAGATGGAAGGTGGCGGGTTCCCGTCTGCCTTGCAATGGAGTTGAACTGTTTTGTTAACAATCGACACCAGCTCCTCTCCAAACTCCCCACCTTCTGCATGAATAACAGGAGGGACTAGAGAAAGGTAAATAAGAATGCACGTGAGGGGTTGGTTACTGTTATGGAAAGCAGACAACTGAAACAAAAATAATTAACAATTAATTACTGCTAACTAGGAGTGGGATTCATTACCTGAATGGTATGACTTGAACAATTACAGGTTTGGTCTGAAATACTGATGTGTTTGACCAATTTGATTCATTTTGGCACCCTTTTCAAAAAGTGGATAACAATTGATTAGCGGCAAAACACGGGTCCCACATGTGTTTGACATCATTAAATAACTTCCATTTATGAAGTAACTTTAATGTAGAAAGAGTCCCAAATGCACTTCACTGAATGTGTGTGAGGAAAAGGGATGCCAGGTCAGAAAGAGATAGATTGAGGAGTGGCCAAAATCTGACTTTGAAGAAGTTTTTTTAAAGTAGGAAGAGAAATGGGAAGCAGGGAAGTGTGGGCAGGGAATTCCAAAGGATAGGTGTCCGGTAGCTAAAAGCCTACCCTTGATGGTGAGGCAAAGGGAGTGGGACTTGCACAAGAGGCCAGAGTCAGAGAAACTGTGTTCTGGGGAAGGGCAGGGCATAGGGCTAAAGGAGGTTGTGGCTGGAGATAGGGTGAGTGAAGCCATTGAGGGACTTCAAGACAGGGATTTTAAATGTAAGGCTTTAGGGGGCAAGGAGCCAATGCCGATCAATAAATGGTCTACTTGTTCTGGGGGAAACGGTGTGGATCTGGCTGGAACTACATAAGATAAGGTCAACAAAAACCTGACTTTGCAGTTAACGGCCCGATCAAGTGAGATAATATCCCACATTAGGCAGCCCACTGGAAGTTACCCGTTCTGCAGATCCTAGTCGTGTGGGAGGAGGGAAACAAATGCTGGACCCTTGTGTGAATCCTATTATCCCATTAGTCTGTTAGGCTTGTTACTCTTGAAGTGTCGTCATTGTTCTTACGTAGGCAAAAGTGGCACCAATTTGCAGACAGCGGTGGTTCACAGACTACAGTTAAACAAGTGGACAGATACAGTGATACTGATTGATGCTTGTTGAGAGATTAATGTTGGCCCAGGCAGCGAGAGAACTCTCCTCCTCTTCCCCAAATGGTTCCACGGGATCTTTCCCAAATGCCTGGGCAGCTTAACTGTTCATCCAAAAGACTACACATCTGACAGTGCAGTGTTCCATCAGTACTGCATTTTTGAAGTGCCAGCCTAGATCATAAGTTCTCAAACAGGGAGAGGGGGAGCTTGCTGAGGTTAGTGGAGGTGCGAGGAAAACGCACCCTGTAACTCAGTAATTTCACCACTGATAAATAAATAAATAGCAGCAAAACCCCCGACATGTCACACCAAATAACTGCTATGCTGTGGAATTGCCATTCTCTTTTGTCTCTGTATCGAATTCCTCTGATCCCTCGGGGCCCCTGAGATGTTTAGAGGGACTAGGAGAGTCCCGCAAATTTCCTTCCAGCCACCGAGAAATTCCTCGCATCTGCTCAGGGTTTCCGCACCTCTGGCAAAGTAATGTTGGGAAAGCGGGAGCAGATCTGAGGGATATCCCAGCCAATGAGGTCTAATGATATGACTGGACTTCATATTAAAAATGAAAGTGCAAGGGAGCAGAACTGAAACAGGTAAAGTGACAAAACTGCTGAACTGTTCTGGGTTTCCAGCATATATCTACACTAACATCAATCATGCAAAGAACTGTGTCTTCGAAAGAGATGGGGCTACATGGGGAAAGAATCACTGAAGGTATGGGGTGGGGGTTCTTCGGAAAAAATGTTTGGGTATCTCTAGCCTGGGTTATGTGATCAAATCGTGAAGTGTCAGTTGAATTGACAACCTTCAGACCCAAAGATGAGATTATTGTCAGAGCCAAGGCCAACAATTCACACTTGGATTGTCGGGTGTGCTCAGGAATCAATTATAATTTTGTTTGCTTTGGGACTGAACCAAGTGCTGTGGTTTCCAGCTTTACATGTACACTGGATGTTTTGGGACTTTGTTATCAGGGCTATTTCCAAGACAGTGCATCATTGCACAACAAAAAAGGAAACATTTAAAAATTAAGTTGAGAAAACATGAAAATAAGATGCACTCTGGTCAACAATTCAGGAAACCCAGACGCCTTCCTATGCATGTTTCTGGCTGCTCCTGATGTACCTAGTGCTATAATTATTGTACTTAGTGATGACTAAGTGATATTTTTCCACCTGTTTAGGTTTATGGATCTTGATCTCCAGCCAATGAGATTTTACAGATTCAATTTCTTGGGGTCAGTAGACATGCTCTTTGTGGTTGCTCTTACTGGTAGTTGGAGCTCATACAAAGTGGCTTGCTTCCAAACTCTGAAAATGTTCAAAAAGGAAAACAATCCTTCTTCTTAAAGGGGAGCCTCAGCGCTGTGCAGCAAGCACCTTGATGGGGTGCGACTAACCTGCAAGCACTCACGGAATCGTTACAACACTGAAGGAGGCCATTCGGCCCATCGTGTCCACATCTGCTGTCTGAAAGAGCAACTCCCTCAGTTCCATTCCCCTGCCTTCTCCCCATAACTCTGCACACTTTTCCTTTTCATATAACTGTCTAATTCCCTTTTGAATGCTTCAGTTGAACCTGCCTCCAACACGTTCTCAGGCAGCGCATTCCAGACCTTAACCACTCGTTGCGTGAAAAAGTTTTTCTCATGTTACTTTTGCTTCTCTTACCAAATACTTTAAGTCTGTGCCCTCTCGTTTTCAATCCTTTCACGAGTGAGAACAGTTTCTCTCTATCTACTCTGTCCAGACCCCTCATGATTTTGAATACCTCGATCAAATCACCTCTCAGCCTTCTCTTCTCCAAGGAAAACAGTCCTAACTTCTCTAATCTAACTTCATAACTGAAATTCCTCATCCCTGGAACCATTCTTGTGAATCTTTTCTGTACTCTCTCCAATGTCCTCACGTCTTTCAAGTGCGGCACCCAGAATTGGATGCAATACTCCAGCTGAGGCCAAACTAGTGTCTTATACAAGTTCAACATAACTTCCTTGCCCTTATACTCTACGCCCCTATTAATAAAGCCCAGGATACTGTATACTTTATTAACCACTCTCTCAACCTGTCCTGCCACCTTCAATGATTTATGCACATATACACCCAGGTCCCTCTGCTCCTGGACCCTCTTTAAAATGGTATCCTTTTTTCTATATTGTCTCTCCATGGTCTTCCTACCAAAATGAATCACTTCACATTTCTCTGCATTGAACAGGCAACTCAGAACAGGCAATCTCACCAGATGTTATTCCCCACTCAACGGGAGCAATTTTAACTGACTTGCCTGGCAAGAAACGGGTGAAATGCTGCATTTATACCCCACCCATTGAGTTCAATAAAGTGTAAAATGAGGCAGGGTGTAAATTGGAACATGGGTGTTCCAACCCATCCCACCCGTTTCTCACCAGGTGAGTCAGGTTAAAAAGACCCCTGGTGACTCTGGTAATTTTTTTACTTGGTATCTCTCCATCCTCCTTCAATCTTTCAAATGCAAAGGTTTTTAAAACCCAAACTAATCTTGATTAACCTCATTTTTGTTCTTACCTTTTCCAATCTTGTTTTATGCCCTTGCCCTCCACTTTGGGGGCAGCGGGGGAGGGGAGGGAGGTGTTAATTGATTTGAGTTATTAAACAGTGAAACTCACGTGCCAGGGAGATGAAGGTAGAGGGTATCCCTTTAAAACTTGCAGCACTTCCCAGATCTGCTGCTTCTCCCATTACTTTACTCCTCCAAGCATGTACAAAAATGCATCAAAAACCCAGAGGAGAGAAAAGCCAAAATATGCCCTTTGATCGGAACTGACCCAGGTGACAGCAATTTGAGGGAACAACTATCATTCACGGTGCCATTAAACTTCACAGACTGAAACAGAAGTCCATTCCCCAGAGCATCAGTCTTCTTCCCTCTTTTACCTGCACCCTTTGGGAATTATTCAGAATATACTACACCCGGTGTTTAACCCCTGACATTAACCCTCAGAGTGCCTTTGGCAACTGCTGACAAACTTACTGAACAAGCAGAGTCCTGACCAGTTGTGATATGCAAAAAGGAAGTTTAAGATTAGCCTGGCCATTTGATCTTTAGCATTTAATTGGCGGAGAAACTAGGCTTGTGAGGCTAGACATCAGTAAGTACAGAGTGGGAACTGGGGACCCTAGAGAGAGGGTCAATAAAACACTTCAAACATGAAAAAAATAAGGAAAACGGTAAAAAATTTGAATAATAAATTACATTAACAAGAAAAACAATATTAAATAAAATGGGGAATTGCATGGCAACAAAGAAGGGCTGATGAAGTGAGTGTCTGCATTTTATTTAAATATGCATTTACTTTAACAATTTAATGCTAATATCTCTGTAATGAGGCAATTCTTGAAATCTTGAGATGTTTTATAATGTAAAATTTGTGCTTATCTTTATGGTCCATGTGCTGAAGGTTTACAAAAAAAGTCAGCCCAGGAAGAATGAAGGATTCTCTGGCCCCTTTTAACTTTTACAAATCAGTACATCCGCAGCCATAAATACCCTGCCTCTCCACACAGATTTCAGCCAGAGGTTCTCTCTTTGACCCATCTACTGGCTCCCTGTCCCACTGAGCTTAATACTGTCAAGTTGCATTACGCAGATCAACATCTGGAAATCCCAGCCAGACGGCAGTGCACACGCCATCAGACCCAGCCTCTGACCAGGAAGCGAGAAAAGGAACAAATTGTGAATGCCGGAAATCTGAAGTGGAAACAGCATATGGAAAAACCTGGAACTCCCTTCCTAACAGCACGGTGGGTGTACCTACACCACATGGACTGCAGTGGTTCAGGAAGGCGGCTCACCACCAGCTTCTCAAGGGCAATTAGGGATGGGCAACAAATGCTGGCCTGGCCAGCGATGCTCACATCCCATGTACAAATAAAAAAAGCACCATCATAAGGGAGGGAAAATGAGTAGAAAAGGAACAGAGCACAGAATGGACAATACCACCTGCCTAAGTTATCAAGTGCACCAATAGCTCTCTAAGACTACACCTAAAGGTTTCAGACAAACATTTACAAAAACAACAGTCCTCACTCCATTGAGCCACAGGTTCACAAGGACAATGTCCTTCAGCATCGTCCAAACCTTGCCATTTGTATACTTACTCAGGACCACAAGTTCATAGTGTAGTTGGTCCTCTCCAACTTCATTAATGGCTTGGCACGTATATCTCCCAGCATGGCCAACTCGCACCCTGGGGATCTGAAGAATATGGCTTCCTGGTAAGGGGTCAAAGTTCACATTTTGGTTAACTTTATTTGAGAAATTCATCTCAACGAATATACCATTAATGAAAAAAAGGAAACTGTGGGAATAATCTTCTTGAAGAACGATTGAGCGGGAACTCCAGGTGGTTCCTCGCAAGCTTCTGGAGTCTTAGGTTTCACACTCTAAGCTTTGCCAAGGACAAAATGTTGAAGATCAATTATTGCGTTAACATTTCTGACTAATGCTTTTTCCCCACTGGTAAATTCAGTACTTGGCCTAAAAACTCGACTGGATATCTAAATCAAACAACGCTTGGGTCTGCTGGTACCATTCACACTGAATATTCGTTATACTCTACCAGTCACAGCTTGTCATTGGCCATTCTTGCTTCTGATTCCACGTCTCAGGATCCAATCAGCGGTTACCATTTTAAAGGGGCACTGTTCCTATTTTTTAGAAAAAAGTGTTTGGCAAACCTATCTTTACCGACATTTTCTACCCTTCCTTCTCAACGGTGCTGACCCGTGCTATAGTTGTGATGCCATGGGTGCCAGAATGATCCTTCTTTACATATGAGGCTTGATGGTGAGTGCCAGCAGGCTATCCGACCGTGGTACATCACAGCCAAGCTCGATCATAATTGCACCTAATATCCTGCCCTGCACATTCCACCAAGAACCACAGCACAGTGATCAGGACCGAGAACCCTGACTGATTTTTGCCTCGTCAATGGCCGGGACGCTAAGTCCAAATTTGATTATTCTTACTAATGCCACATCCAAGATTAGTTAACAGTACATTTCAAACCTTTGGCCTTCCTGGTTGACACTGGGGCCCAGTGCATTTACCAGTAGAGCTATCTGATTGTTGTTGAACAGTGGGACATCCTAATGCAACGCATAAATCACGCCATTGTGTTGCGCCAACACTGTGATGACACTTACAGATGCTGAAGATAATGCTTTCCCTGTTTTTCTTCATCCTGAAAGAAAGACAGTCTCCCTTTAAAGAGTAACTGTTTATAATTCCTATCAATGTTGGTGTTATGATCTAGGCTTTTCCTTCAGCAGTTATATCGAATTCTCCTTCAATGACGTTTGCCCCATGAGAGCTGTCACTGCAAGCCATAGTTTGCACAGCCCAAGGCTAATAATTATCCTATTTTACAGTAACTCTGTGCATTGGAATTCATGTAGGATCCTCATTACACATCCTGTCAATCCAGAAGGTGGAAAATTTCACACTCAGGATTAGGCTGATACAAGGTAAAGTGCCTTAAATAAATAATTTACAAAGACATAGGTTGTACAGCATGAATAAGACTTTCCAATAGATCCATGTAGAACAGTGGTTTAAAGAGTCCCTTATTCTTCCAGCTCCTTCTGTTAAACTCCAGAAACAATGCAGTCTCTTGTCCTAATACATAAACCACATGCTTAAGCAGCTCTGGTGTGTGTGTGGAGCTCAAAAGATCCATGTCGGACTGCTGAAGACTCAACGGTCCCCTGGTGTTACACATTCAATTCCTCTGAAGGAGGAGGTAAACTGAACTTTAATAGTCTTACCAGCTGAACACACAATGGGATGAGTGCTCCAATTAGTTACACCTCCCACCTCCAGTTCTACTGCCTAAGAACTCATCGATTTCACCGTGTGACGCTAATGCAGCCTTTCAATATTTCACTGAGATTAAACTGTGTGTGGCAGCAAATGGGTTCCGCTGGCTGCCTGGCAGAAGTCAGGGTGTCCAAGGAGCCATTTCAGATTTCAACAAGGCAAGTGCTATCCACCTTAGGACTGGATTTTATAAACCTACTATACACTTTAAACTTAACGAGACAAAGGTTCTATTTTAGTCAAATGGTGCGAAATTGCACATTTGCCCAATTTTTTTTCCTGGCGTCAGTATCGAGCCATAATATGGGTTAGGTAAAGAATAAAGCCCCCTCTGCTTACCCCAACGACATGCCTTAACTGTAATTTCACAAGAGTGCACCTCACTACAGCAGTGTGACACTGACTGCACCATCTGTCCTTGCGGACTTTCCAAATGGAAATTAAAGGGAGGTATTCCATTTGGCACTCCTGCTCCATACCCACAGACCCTGAAATTTCCATCCACTTTGCACGGGAGATGCACAGTTTCCCAACAAGCACAGAGACCACTGGAGCAGGAAATCTTTCTTTAGCACCAAACCTTGGCGCTGTTAACTCATTCCCACTCAGAATTCATTAAACTTTCCAAATTTATTCCATTTGGGTTTCTTGCAGCCAGTAGAAAGAAGAGGTTTTTACCCAGTCAATCTGAGCTGGATTTTAAACAAGGCCCCAGCAGTGAAAGCATAGTGTTCTAACCCTGAACGTAACTCCACTTCAATTATGTACCAGATCATAGCTTCTTAAAAAAGCTTAGCCACATCCCTGAAGTGTTTTTGAATATTTGGGGCAATGCTTACACCCAGAATAGACAGTAACAATTTTTGTTGCTCTGCAGTTTTCATACAAAATGGAAGTGCACTGAAATGCAAAATGGCATGTGTCTCTTTTAGGGTCTCTCACTGTGTAAAATGGAGACAATCTATCAAAGTGCACAAAAACTAAATGGACATCACTAAGGAGGTCTGCAACCCACCTGGAAGAATCAGGACATCATCTGTGGTGGAGAGAGCTTTACCATCCTTGTACCAGGAGAGCTTGGGTGGTGGTATGGCATTAGTCTCACAGTAAAGAGAAATTGGGTTATTCATAATCACTTCCCGATGTTCCACAATTTCCTCGGCTTCGTCCTCCCGGTATATCACCTCCCAGGCAGCATTCACACCATACAGCTTCTGGAAGATTGGAGGCACTGCCGTATGTGCCGGAAGAAAAAGGATTAGAACATAATTAATCTGAAGTATTGTGCACAGTTCCGTTCATCGAACCAAGAGAAGCAAAAAAAACTTGCATTTATATGGCACCTTTCACAACATCAGGGCATTCCAAAATGCTTCACAGCCAATGAAGTACTTTTTTTTTTAAAGTGTAGTCACCGTTGTAATATAGGAAACGCAACAGGCAATTTGTGCACAGCAAGATTCCACTACAGCAGATATTGATTAGATTAAAACAGATCATTTACTCGTTATCTCAGTGCTGTGTGGGACCTTGCTCTGGATGTTGGTTGAGGGATAGATATTGGTCAGTGCTCCTGCTCTTCTTTGAAACAGTGCACCTGAGGGACTGAATTTTACCGGCCCTCTAGGGACGTGTTGGGAGACGGCGGGGGGTGCGGGGAGGGCAGGGAATGGTGAGGGAGGGGCGGGGATTGACGTGTCCGTCATCTTCCCACCACCATGCCATCTTGTCAGCGGTGGGGAAGGTAGCAGACAGCCCTCCCACCCAGAGGCCATTTGAGCCACTCAAGTGGCCAATTAGGGGCCTCTTGCTGCTGACATTAGCATTTAACCAGCAGCGGGCGGGTCCTCCTGCATGTGGGAAAACCACCAGGTAAACCATGGTGGCCCCCAGCGGGCTCAGGGGGGATTCCTCCAACTCACTTGGGCACTCTTTGGCCCACACCCCCAGGGCAATGGCCCTGTCTGCCCTCTTTGGCCCACATCCCCAGGGCAATGGCCCTGTCTGCCCTCATCAACCCCACCACCCCGTCATGGGGGGGCCTGCCTGACCTGGCCCTGGCACCCCTTGACCCCACTCAGCTGGTTGGGAGGGCAGTGACCTTCCATTGTGTCCTCTTCTTCCAGATGCAGTCCCAGCAGTAGTCACCACTCCCAGTGGCACTGCTGAGACTGCAGAGCTGCTGGCCCTCCAATTGGCCTGCAGTTCCTGGGGGTGGGCGACTGTCCTTTAAAGGGACGGAGCCCTGATGGCCACCTCATTAGTTGCCTGTCGCCCTGTAAAATGTGGCTCCGGGTCCCGCAGAACGCCACAGCGGGGTCGCCATCACCCCTCCCCCACTTTCTGGCCCATCGGTGGGACCCCCACCACTAGAACAAAATTCCAGCTGAGAGGACAGATGGTGCCTCACCCAGAAGACGGCATATCCCAACGTGCAGCATTCCCTCAGCGCTGCAGTCAACCTAGATTTTATGCTCCAGTCTCCGGAGTGGGATTTGAACCCACAACCTTCTGATTCAGGAGGTGAGAGTTCTATGGATGCTGACACCAGATTATTGTTAACCTTGAGTGGATACAGTGATCAGCAGGTGTGATGATTCTCGTTTCAGGGATCTAGGCTTAGTATAAAGCTTAAGGAAGTTGGACTGTGTTCTTCAGGAAGAGGTGACTTTCAGTTGATAATTAAAGTCTTCAAGCTTACATTGGGGGATTGGCGAAACTGATCTTGGCAAACTGTCCAAATGCAAATAAAAAGTTAGAAGTTCAGACTGAGAAGGAAAGTCAGATCATCGTCCAAAGGGTAATTGGCTTGTGGAATAAATGACCAGAGAAACTACAGATCCAGAGAGTTTAATGGGTTCAAGAGGCAACTAGATGCATCTCTGGAAAGAGAAATGATTGAGGGATATGGCGAGAAGACAGTAAAATAAAAGCAAAATACTGCGGATGCTGGAAATCTGAAACAAAAACAAGAAATGCTGGAACCACTCAGCATGTCTGGCAGCATCTGTGGAAAGAGAAGCAGAGTTAATGTTTCGGGTCAGTGACCCTTCTTCGAGTTAACGTTCCGAAGAAGGGTCACTGACCCGAAACGTTAACTCTGCTTCTCTTTCCACAGATGCTGCCAGACCTGCTGAGTGATTCCAGCATTTCTTGTTTTTGTGGCGAGAAGACAGGCTAGGTACAATTTAATTCAATCAAAAAGGAACTGACTTGTTGAGCCATGCCAGTTCTTAAAGATTCCTGCAGGTTCCAGGTACCTTCTATTCTACCCTTTCCCTGAGAGTAACATGACTGAGATTAGGAACACATACATTTGATGATTTGGGACGCAAACACATTTGCTAAGCATCAGCGACCCATCCTGGGGTTCAGATGATATAGAAAAACTGCTTAAGCCTTGTTCTCATAGTTTATGGAATGTTTGGAATCCCTTTGATATGTTACCTCCTTGTAACACAGTCCAAGCCATATGGTTTCCTGTACTAAACCTGTAACTGTACACCGGCAAACTGGAATCGTGTACAAGGGTATTGACTAACAGGAACTGTGCATGAGGATACAGGCAAACTGGAACTGTACTGAGGAGAAAAAGCAAACTGGCAGAACACACGGAGACTTCATGGAAACCTGACATTATTCACACTAGCTGTCATCTCTGGAATGATTACTGACCTTGAATATTGACATGAAAATCCTTCTCATCTTCCCCTGCAAGGTTTCTGGCCACACAGGTGTAACGTCCTGTGTCCGACACCCTTGTGTGTTTGATTTGGAGAACGTGTCCTTCATCAAGAATCTGGAGATGTTCAGTTCCTGACAACAGCTGGAGTAAGAGGGAATGGTTACAGTTTAATGGTTATAAAGTGACCTTCTTAGTTTAGAGATACAGCACTGAAACAGGCCCTTCGGCCCATCGAGTCTGTGCCGACCATCAACCACCCATTTTATACTAATCCCATATTCCTACCACATCCCCACCTGTCCCTATATTTCCCTACCACCTACCTATACTAGGGGCAATTTATAATAGCCAATTTACCTACCAACCTGCAAGTCTTTTGGCTTGTGGGAGGAAACCGGAGCACCCGGAGAAAACCCACGCAGACACAGGGAGAACTTGCAAACTCCACACAGGCAGTACCCAGAATTGAACCCGGGTCGCTGGAGCTGTGAGGCTGCAGTGCTAACCACTGCGCCACTGTGCCGCCCCACTGGACATGTGGACATGTACTCTGTTACCTTCCCCTGCATGGCTGAATCTTGTGGGTAAATTTGCTGATTCTGTGCTTGCAATGGGGAGACACTGTGAAAGGCAAAATGAACCGGAATGAGGGGGGGGGGGGGGCGGTGGTTATAACAGGGTGGTCTATGACCTCTGACCCAAGTTCTGTCTGAATGCAGCTGCCCAATAGGGTGCAGGGATCAGTGAATTTATCTTCTCCCTATCTTTTTACAGTGCCTACAAGCAAGTGTGCCTGGGATTTCTACAGGGAACAGGGGATAGACATAGTTCTCCTGGATAACTCCAGTAATATCTGCGGAACCCCTGGAGCAGTGTGTAAATGACTAAATCGCCATTTTTGCAGCCGTTAAAGTTTCGATACGGGATCATGAGAACCACATGGAATGATTTGGTTTCAGACAAGAGGGAGTGGTGTCCATATCTGCAGATACTAAAAAAGGAGGCACAGTAATTAATTCTGAGGACCAAGGAAAGATGCAAGGGGATAAACGCAGAAAATTCTGGAAATTCTCAGCAGATCAGGCAGCATCTGATTTCAAGGCAGACCTTGAAATGTCACAGACTTGAAACATTAACTCTGTTTCTCTCTTCACGGATGCTGCCTGACTGGTTGAGTGCTTCCAGCATTTTGAGTTTTCATTTCAGCTTGCCAGCATCTGCAGTATTTTGTTTTTGTATAGCTGCAAGGAGATTATTAATAAGGTGGTGGAAATGGGTGAAAAAAGTGACAAATAGAATTCAGTGTCAGTACATGAAGTGGTACAATTTAATTTAAAAGTGTAATATTTAAGGAAGTATGAGCTGGCATTTATGTAGTGCCTATCACAACCGCAAGATGTCCCTAAGTGCTTCACAACCAAAGAAGTACTTCTCAAATGTAATCACTGTATATTCTGTGAATGGGGGAAGAGTAGCAAGATTTGGGGGTTCGGGTTCACAAGACATTAAAAGTAAGCTTCCAATGGATTAGGTCATAAAAAAACGCTACTTGAATGCTGTTTTATCTGGCAAGCGGTATAGCATATAAAGCCAAGGTGCAATGGTGAATCTATGTAAAATCATAGTAAGACCACAACTGGACCACTGCTTGCACCATGGCCCCACACTACTGGAAGGATGTTGAAACAATAGTGCGGATACTGTGAAGATTCACTAAGAGTCCACCTACCATGAAGAAATACAAATACAACCAAAGACTTGATAAACTGTTTTCATTAGAACACAGGAGATTAAGGAGTAATTTGAGTGAGGCGTTTAAAATTATAAACAGGACAGAGTACATAGAAACAGGTTGTTTCCAATGGTTGAGGGGGGTAGAACAAGAGGACATAAATATAAATATAAATGTCAAGAAAATTTGAATAGAGAGCAGGGGAAATCTGTCAACACAGGGCTGTGAGACTGAATGCACAATGGAGTTAGATATTGAAGCAGAGTCCATGTCAACATTTAAGCATTGGTTAAACAGGTGGTTGAAGGAAAGGGAATTGAAGGGATATGAGAACAGGATGGATACAATGGAATTAGGATATTGCTTGTGTGAAGGATAAACACCAACATGGATACATGCCATTCAAACTTGGAAATATATCGCTGTTCCTTCAGTGTCGCTGGGTCAAAATCCTGGAACTCCCTTCCTAACAGTACTCTGGGTGTACCTACACTACATGGACTGCAGTGGTTCAAGGTGGCTCATCACCACATTCTCAAGGGCAGTTAGGGATGGGCAACAAATGCTGGCCAAGCCAGTGATGCCCACATCGCCCCGAATGAATTTTTAAAAAAGGGTCGTAATTTCTGAACGGTTCTATGGCCATTTTCTACTCCCATATCTTCGTGGAAGTAGGATTAAAAACAGAAAATGCTGAAAATACTCAGCAGGTCTGGCAGCATCTGCAGAAACAGAGTTAATGTTTCAGGTCAATGACCTTTCATCAGAACCGGTCTCTGATTCTCTCTCCACCGATGCTGCCTGACCAGTTAAGTATTTCTAGCATTTTCTGTTTTTATTTCAGATTTCCAGCATGCGCAGTATTTTGACTTTATGGAATTAGGATTAGTTGTACTTGTGCTGTCTTATACTTTTTAGGAAAAACCTAAATTGAACTACAGGCCCCTAGATTAAGATCAAGACATGTACCAAGTTACAATGGGACTAGACATGTGAATGTCAATGCTAACATGTGCTGGACTGCCACCTGGAGAAAGCTTCCTTCATGTTGACTTTTCACAAGCTGTCTTCAATAAGCACTGCATGTAAAAGTTGGAATGAGAGCATTAGTTTCTCCTGGGCCAGTGGGTTTTACTAGGGACCAGTGACTGGTCCACATGTCCAGTGGGTTCTGAAGCCTTGATCCTTGATTGAATCCAGATGTTCAGTTCCCTGGCCTTTAATGGTCTTTGTTTTATTTGAACAGAACGTGCAGGAGTCTGATTGGGATGAAAGCCTCTTCTCCCCGCTGCCTGTAACGATCATTTGTGAAATGAGTGCGGACAGTCTCTCAAGTTCAGCCCCGTGGACATGGAAACATAGCAGATCACTTTGAGAATAATTGGCGATCTCACTCAGGGAGGCCACGAGGATGGTTGGTGTGATGTCGAATCTCAAACCTGTGCTTTTGATTTGAGGATCAAGGTACATTGTTGGATCAGAGTGGAGGAAGCTTTCCGAAATGGCTGGCCCATGCCAGACAGAAGTGGAAGTGATTATTGTTGTGACTGGGTGCCTGAAATTGGAAAATATTCTGTTCCCCAAAACTAACACCCTCACCTGATGAGCACAAAGGTTACCAGAGAACTAAAATAAATAGAAAGTATCCACAGAATGAGACAATTATTTCTATTTCACGCACAAACACACAGATATGCAGATTATTGTGCATTCTTCACAGTTGCTCAAACTCAATTGAACCCTGGGCATGAGCAACTATGGGGAATGTACAACTCCGGGCTGCTGTATCATCCCTCATAGATATGCTCAATGGGAGCAAAGATAACAGCACAGGTGGCACATACCTTGCATTTTCTAGACCAGTGCACCCAACACCCTTAAAGAGCTCTCAAGCTCTTGAAGTCAGGCTTGAGAGGATTCTGATGCTAGTCTCACATTGATCAATATCGGGATTTTTATCAAATCAGGCTGGTTGTTCACAGGTAACTTTTTGTTACTCCCTGTCAGGGATGAAAACCAGCAAGAGAGAAATGTGAATCCAAAATGGATAAGATTGCCGCAGTTCGTCCATTTCTGGCCATTCATTACTGTTACCTGCGCATCCTTATACCAGCGAAGAGCAGGAGCTGGGGTCGCCCAGGATTCACACGTCAGTGTCAGGGTGGTGTTCACCTTGGTCTTCACCTGCGTTGCACGAAAACCTCCTGCTGTTTGATCATCCTTTACAATCAGCGGAGGAACTGATGCGAAAGAATTTTAAAATTTTTAATTAAATTCTAAATTTTTAAAACGTTATCTACCTTGTTGATCATGGCAGGTATTGTACCAAAATACGATTTTGCTTTTTTGCTTGCCTGACCGGTACTGTCTGCTCGTGGCTCACTGAGTTCTCACTATATGGAATGTGTGAGTAGGGCAGCGATCTCTCTGGGATTGTCCTGGAAATCACCAGGAATTAAAGACTAACCTCCGTCAACCTGCTGTCAGCAACTCGGGAGAAACATATTAGGAGCAAAATGTTCTTTGAACACCTTTGTTTGTTAGTTATGAAAATATCGGCCATGGGAATAAAGGCTGTTGACTGACAGTGAAGAATCATTCAATAGTTTAATCTATTCAATTTCTGATTGGCAGGGGTAGGTGGTGCACCAGGAGAATGGATCTGTCAGGCGAACAATGATGGGAGAGTGTGGGCGGGGCATCTGGAGGCAGGAGGTCATGTGATGAAACTTTCAGGATTAAGTCCAATCAAAGCTGGTAATCCATGATTCAGCCAGGTTTATATCTCTGGGAAGAATGCAACAAATCAGGCCGAGCTCTCCAGCCGCTCCCTCACACTTCCTACTAGCTGTATTATATTAGAAATGGCAGAGGGCTGGGGGCAGGTAATTTGACAACCATGGGGTGGAGGGGGGGGGGGGAATTAGAAACAAAAGGGGATCCTTACTAGCAAGAAACATTTCCAGAGAGAGGTGAAAAATCTAAATTAACCGTTCCCATCTCTGAGGGAATTATAGATTGGGAAGAGCAAAGACTTGGCAGAAGTCATGAGGGTGCTGCATTCCATAATGGCATGTGAATTATTAATTTTAAAATGAAGATTAAAATTCAAGAAAAAATTAACAAGAACATAACTGTACATGGGCTTGGCTTTCTTTAAAGTGTGAGATAAAAACACGAGTAGGGTGAACAGAGTGAAGCCTCTCAACCTCTCAACATCCACCTCTGATAGTTCATCACCTTTTGTTTCCATACCCTACACTATTGGCTAAACCACAAATTGCCTTGGTTCCCTTTTGGAGGCTTCATATATTTAAGTGCCATTTTGTACTATATCTGAATCACTAGGAAGGCACTTACTGAAAACCTTGAGCTCGTAATCCTTCACAGCTTCCCCAGCTATATTAGTCACAACACAGCTGTAGCGACCAGCATCTTCCTCCTGTACGTTCAGAATCTGTAGTCCCCGACCTCCTGAAAACAGAAGCGTATAGTATTGCCAAATAAAGTATATCTGTGAAATCCCTGAGTTAGTAACACTGCCGCATTTCCACTCCATTCAAATCTAATTAGCTGCCTTGTTTCTCTATACATCACAAGTACTTTATTGACTGTAAAGCACTTTGGTTCATTCTGAAGTTGTGAAAGCTGCTATATAAATGCGAGTTCTTTCTTTATGGGTAATGATATGACAATAACTCGAACATTAAAAGTCACTGTTCTTCTTTTCTCCACAAGATGACAACATGTCCTCTAAAAGCAAAATAGCCCAAACTCCTGATAGCCCTGCTTGATGCAGAGATGGCGCAGTGTAACTCCTCTCAGCCTCTTCCAACACAGTAGAGTCCCTGGGCTGGCGCCCACTACTGGATTGCCTGAGCACTGCAAATACTTCAAAATCCAGCAGGTTCCTTTTCATTTCGAACCGCCCAATTTCGCAATATCCGCTGTGCCCAGGTGATGCAGTGGCCCTACCTGCAGTGTGATGGCAAGCTCCGTTACCATCCCCTCCAAGGAACCCTGACCAATGCCATGGGAGATTCACCAGTGAACTAAAAACATTCTTGTCTTCATAATTCAGAGACGGTGATATAATTCTGCATATTGGCTCAGGTTGTTCTATGATGAGAGATTGAGTAGAATGGGCATATACACTGTGGAGTTTAGAAGAATGAAAGGTGATCTCATTGAAACTTTCAGATTCTCAAGGGGCTTGGCTGAGTATATACTGAGAGGCTGTTTCCTCTGGCTGGAGAGTCTAGAACGAGTCTCAGGATAAGGGGCCAATCGTTTAAGATTGAGATGAGGAATTTCTCACTCAGAGCTTAGTGAATCTTGGGAATTCTCTATCTCAGACAGCTGTGAATAGAACCATAGAAAAGTTATGGCACAGAAAGAGGCCATTCAGCCCATTGTGTCTGTGCCGGCTGTAAAAACTAGCCGCCTATTTTAATCCCACTTTCCAGCACCTGGTCTGTAGCCTTGCAGGTTACAGCACTTCAGGTGCAGGTTCAGGTACCTTTTAAAAGAGTTGAGGGTTTCTGCCTCCACCACCAGTTGAGGCAGTGAATTCCAGGCACCCACCACCCTCTGCGTGAAAAAGTTTTTCCTCATGTTCCCTCTAATCCTTCTACCAATACCTTAAATCTGTGCCCCCTGGTAATTAACCTCTCCGCTGGGGGAAACAGGTCCTTCCTGTCTACTCTATATAAGCCCCTCATACTTTTGTACAGCTCAATTAAGTCACCCCTCAGCCTCCTCTGTTCTAAGGAAAACAGCCAGTCGTTGCGTAGATTCAAGGCTGATAGATAAAAGTTTGGAGTCTAAGGGATATGGGGACTGGTTGGGAAAGTGGAATTGAGGTCAAAGAACAGCCATGATCCTACGGAATGGCAGAGCAGGCTCAAGGGGCCAAATGGCCTACTCCTGCTCCCAGTTATTATGTTCTTAGTATAACCGGCCAAGGGGCTTGGATCTAGTGGGGAGGGGTTGTGTGGGAAAGGATGCTCATTGGGGCTAGTACTCAGGGGACTTCAGTGGTGTAAGGAATAGTCTGGTCAGAGAAGAAGGTCACTCAATACATCCTGGTGCTTTCCTGGCTCTAGGTATGACTACACACAGCCCTTTTACCAACCATATTAAAATGTATCTCTCCTTTTCAGTTCTGATGAAGCGTACACACCCGTAACTTTATTACCTGCTTTGTTTCTCTTTACAGTTGATGGCCAGCCTGCTTTGTATTTCCAACATTTTCTGTTGTTTTAGATAAAGTTAACTATTTGTTGCGGTGGTGTTGAATGGACAGGGTTGGATCCATTGGAATTCTTTACAACTCGAATACCAACGGATTTGGTCAATTGGAATTCCACACTGAATGAGCATTAAACTTGGAACAGGTAAAGAAAAAAAAATAAACTGCATTCATATAGAGCCTTTGACAATCCCAAAGTGCTTTACAGCAAATTAAATACCTTTTCTTTTAAATGTAGTCATTAACTGCACTGTAGAAAATGCAGCAGTCAATTAAGGTCCCACGAAGAGCAGTGAGATACTGATCAACTAATCTATTTAGTAATGTT
This sequence comes from Heterodontus francisci, assembly GCF_036365525.1. Taxonomy (NCBI): domain Eukaryota; kingdom Metazoa; phylum Chordata; class Chondrichthyes; order Heterodontiformes; family Heterodontidae; genus Heterodontus; species Heterodontus francisci. Next base: position 13,765,650 of record NC_090402.1, read on the forward strand.
GGTTGAGGGTTAAGTATTGCCAACACACCAAGGAGAACGACCCTGCTTTTCAAAATAGTGCCATGGGATATTTTATATCCACCTAAGAAGGGAGACAGGGCTTCAATTTTACATCTCGTGAGACAGCACCTCTTACAGTGCAGCACTCCCTCAGTATGGCACTGGAGTGTCAGCCTAGATTATATACCCAAATCTCTGAAGTGAGACTTGAACACACAGCCTCAAGAACTCAACCAACTGAGCCGCAGCTGACACCTACAGGTTTGGCTGGACTAATGTAGATTTAGTTTTGTCTTTCACTGGTGTGAATTATTAGGGCTATTTTGATGAACATGCTTGTGGCTAGTCAGGAAATCGCAGACTCTCTCCCTACAATCCTGTCTCAGGATGGACAATCGTGGTGAATGTATCTACAAATACCTGATCTGTGAGCCTCCATTTCATAACATTGGCTCCATTACATCAATGACTCTACAAATACAGAGAAAGGTCAAAGAACAAGAGCTCGGACCACATAAAATTAGCCACCTTGGCAGGCCAATACCTGGCAACAAATGGATATTCCTGGAAGCCTTGAAGGGTATCCCGTCCTTGAGCCAGGTGATGGTTGGGCTCGGATAGGCCACAGCCTCACACACCAATGAGGTGGGATTATTCACAATAACTACAACATCCTCCGGGGCACCATCTTCACCAACAGTGGGAATTCTGGGCGTAACTGGCAAAATGATAGCACACAAGGGCATGAGGGTCAGCACAGAGCTCTTTCACGCACTCAACACTGCCATGCAGCCTGTGACAGGAGAGAACATTCTAGCCACAAACTGACACAGCAATCCAATCAGGAGCCGAATGGTGTCCTCCTGTGCCGTAATGACTGCATGACTCTATGATGCACAATAGCCATCACCATTTATCCTCCAGTGACAAGGCAGTCCATTCATTTTTGCTGATACGCAAAGGAGTAGGCACAGTGGGAGGAACAGAAATGGGGGGAGGAATGCGAACAGCAGGAGGAATGGAGATTGGGTGGGAGGAAAGGGAAGGGGGAGGAGCAGAAACAGTGGGAGAAACAGGAGCAGTGGGATGAGCAGGAATGGCTAAGGAATGGGAATGGTGGAGGAACGAGAACACAGTGAGAAATGGGGACAAGAACAGAGGTTGAAATGGGAAGGAGATTGGGAGCACAGAGATGAACTGGAACGGTAGGAATTTAGCAATCACCTCAGCTTGTAGGCGGTCACTTGTCAAAGTAAAAAAGGATCTGAAATGGGTAGATAGGGGAGAAGGTGCTCGATATAGTTTTGTGCCAAGCTTCACTGAAATATTCCTTTAAATTTCAAAATTAATTTATGTTACGAGGAGGTAGTGGCAGCAGCATCATCAGGTACTAATGCACTGCCAGAGATATAGTTCACCCGATTACAGCACCTACACCAATTGAACTGAGATTTGGTGCAATGTTACATGGATCCTCTCTGTTGAGAGAGGAAAGTGGAAACTGTGGCTCTAGATTCACTGCCACGGGCTGCTCATGTGTCTGAGTGACAATGGCACAAGTTTGTCATGTGCCCACCTTCTCTCATCCCCCATCCCCTGTGATCATGTAGCACGAGGGTGAAGGAACCTAGACAGCGAGAGGGAGAGAGAGAGAGAGGAAAAAAATGGATGTGAAAACTAAACTGAAATTTTAAAAAAGCAGTTCTAGAGGATTTTATTTTGGAAATTTACACCAAATAACATATTTTACTTTGCTCATGACAGTTCAAACATATGCAATCTAATTGAAAGATTTTTATCAAGCTGCTCATGAGGGAACAAACCAGATGCTTTTTATTAAAGTAGCTCTACCTTTACCACTTGGCTTTGGCAATCAGTAGTAAGCATTGTTATAGGCTTAGCTAGACTTTCTGAATCCAGTTTCTAGTGGACAGCAGCCACATCACAAACTGTATAATTCAGCACTACACTGGCAGTCATTCAGGCAGAGAGAGTGATGGAAATTATAGTGTCACACTGGTGCTCAGCTGAGGTTGGGGTCAAGGAATTTTACTCTGGATGAAGTCCATGACTTGGGAGTGTTCGACACTGAAGCTGGGCTGAAGTATCCCATTTCCCATTGTCGAAATCCCCTTCAACAACTTCTTTAAGCATTAGAAATTCTAAATAGAATGCGTTGCCTGATGGTTCCATGGGGCCAGATTCTATTCCAGCGATGGATGACCTGGTGGTGGGCCAGAAGGCTGGGAGAGACCTCGCCTCGTCCCTCTGACGGACCCCTGGTGGAATTCCACGATGGGCAGCTAATTAACTGCCTGCCGTCCCTTTAAGAGACAAGAGGGCGGCACAGTGGCGCAGTGGTTAGCACCGTAGCCTCACAGCTCCAGGGACCCGGGTTCGATTCCGGGTACTGCCTGTGTGGAGTTTGTAAGTTCTCCCTGTGTCTGCGTGGGTTTTCTCCGGGTGCTCCGGTTTCCTCCCACAAGCCAAAAAGACTTGCAGGTTGATAGGTAAATTGGCCATTATAAATTGTCACTAGTATAGGTAGGTGGTAGGGAAATATAGGGACAGGTGGGGATTTTTGGTAGGAATATGGGATTAGTGTAGGATTAGTATAAATGGGTGGTTGATGTTCGGCACAGACTCGGTGGGCCGAAGGGCCTGTTTCAGTGCTGTATCTCTAATCATAATCAAGCTCCCGGCCAATCAGAAAGCCAGCAGCTCTACAGTACTAGCAGCGCCATCGGGAGCAGTGGTCACTTCCGGTATTGCAGGATATCCTGCAGTGGGCAAGATGTCAGAGATCCTAGGAGGCAGGTAAGTGGGATAAGGGTTGACGGGGCCAGTCAGGCATGCCCCAGTGAGGTGAATGGGGGCAGGGGCGGATTGGCAAGGTTGGGGGGGTTGCCGCGGAGGTGACCATCGCTGCTGGAACAGGGGGGGGGGGGGCAACTATAATGAATTCTTTTAGCACCCTCCAGAGTCCATGGATTGTCCCCAGAGGAGGGAACCCACTGAGCCCACTAGGAGGTCTTACCTGCCAGTGTCTCCATGCAGCAGCTGACCCCTCCCGACTTCAGAGCGGAGGTGGGAAGCTACCCTTGAATGGCCATCAATTGGCCACTCAAGGGCCTCAATTAACCTTGGGGGTGGGAGGTTGTCCTTGGCCATCCCACTCCCACCCTCCCACATCTCTGGACAAAATGGAATGGGGGCAAGACAACATCTGGCATGTCGCCCGAAGCCACCCCATGCCATTTTGTGTGCCCCCTCCTCCTTTCCCATCTCCAAGGGCAAGATAAAATCCTGCCCATGGGGTGATGGGAAATGCCCATGTGCCTAACATTCCCCATATGGTGAACTGCTGTTCTTAACTGGGAAAATAAGAAAGAGGAAGGATTGAACAGGGTGGTTCTTATGGGGTAGAAGGAAAACACAGACCCAAAGCAATTTTAATCGCCCTGTAAAAAGGCTCAAGCCTAATAATCACCCACCCAGTCTTATTGTTCCACACAGATTGATTCATTTTTAATCATTTGAAGTAGGAAGACCTTTCATTTTTTTTGTCTCTCTTTCCCCAACTGCACCTCCCCTGGTTTGCACCATTCCGTGATCACAAAGGGTTGCTGGCAGCGCCAGTCTGAAACGGCCCCATGTGGGGTTAACAAGATGTCTTGCCTTCTGACACCGCCTCCCCCCACCTTTACTACTTGGCAGTAACCCACCACAATATAGCTGGAAACGGGATCACAAAGGAATTGGTGGAGTCGCGGGTTGCAGGGGAGGGGTGGTGGTCACAGGTGCAAATGCACGTCCCACTGAGTGGCATCATAACTCAGTGTGTCCCCATGCTGTCTGTCACAGTATTTAGCCAGAGATGCTCATGTTCAACATCCTGCCTCACTCACCTAGAACGCTGAGATGGTAGTTTATGGATTTGTCACCTATAGAGTTAGTCGCCACGCATGTGTACCGTCCTGTGTGGGACAAACTCGCCTCCAGGATTTCCAGAATGGATCCATCTGATGAAACCCGTAAATCTGTGCTTCCAGTCAGTTCCTGGCCATCTCTCAACCAAGTGATCTGTGGTTTTGGATGGCCTAAAATGAAAGAAAAATGGGCACTGATTTATTATGGCGGCAGCATATCTGTTGGTGAAAGCTACTTTTCTCTCATTAGCAACTGGAATGTGTTTGCAGAATGAGTCCCCACATCTTGGAGCTCATTGAAAACATATGGAGGAGATCACACTGTCTAGAATATGTTACATACAGTATAATATATAGGCTGGGGCTTGTCATAAAGACATAGTGCGGTTGGAATGGTACACCTGGTACATATAGACAATAGCACAGCTGTACGTATTATAGAGAAAGACACACCTTGTTTACATTGCCAAGAATAATGAACTTTGTATACATTACTGAAAATAGTGTCACCGATAGAAACAGGGATTTTTAGTCCCATTAACAGTGTGACACTTGTTCTCCATGTTGCAACCTGAGGTAATGTGAAGAGAGGAATGTAGGAGTCCTTCATCATTATAATTACTTCAACAAAATTGATGTTTGCTACATGCTGTATGCATCAATCATCACAAAGTTTCCAGAAAGAGCCCGCAATAAATATGTTAATTAGACCAATAGGCTGAAAATTTGACATAGCATCAGGATGTTTTAGTCTGAACACTGCCGTGTTGTGTGATACTGTGCATAACACACTATGTGTCTGCATCTGTGAATACTAATCAGTTCCTCTGATTATGAGCTGGTTCAGAAACTTCCTCAAAGTCACTTGAGAATGAAAGGAGTATATTACAGATAAATGTAAATGGTTTTCGTAAAATGTAATTCTAATTGGTTTCCTTGGAATGTTTTAAAACTTTTTCGCTTTAGTATCTTCCCCTCAGACGACATTTTGCAGCCAAGACACGAGGAGGAGGTGGTCACTCAAGCCTCTGCTACAGTAACGCAAGCTGCAATAGCACACTGTGAATGGTTCTCCACAAAATGCGTCTGCTGCCATTCGTTGCTTTCTCCCTCTCAGTACAGCCGAGATCAGAACCTCAACATGGATGTTGTGTTGTGCGTATCCTGTCCCTGTCACCTCGTCCAGCACCAATGCACTAGAGCAACACGTCACCCTCAGAAACAGCTGAGATTTAAGGGAGACAGCATGGGTCAGCCTCACTAAACTTTCTCTTTAACACTAACAAATGGACATCGACCCGATACGTTGGGCTGAATTTTTGTTTTGGGGTCAGCACCCCAACGGCGGGTGCATTTCCACATCCCAACCCCGTATCACATTGGCGCTTGACGACCGACGTGATTTTTGACGAGCTGGTCAATTAGTGTTCAGGGTATACGCTCGCTGTCCAATTAAGGGTGGAGGGCCAACAGGAGGCCTTCCAACACTGAATGATCAGCAGCTACGCTGACAGAACTGGGCACTGCCAATATAGATAGGAGAGAGAGGATGCCTCAAGATTCAGGCGCCTTCTGAAGAGCTTTTATATATTTTTAAATTCAAAAAAGGCCACAACAGGCAGGCTATCATCATGGAGGTGAAACCCCTTGATGGGACAGCCAATGGGTTGCAGCTGTGGCCCCATGGCTATGGTGGGTACTGGGGCGGAGAGGGGGGGTGTGTGCGGGGAGGGTGGGTGTGGTTAACTAGCAGGATAGAGCGCTGCCCTCTCTTCCCCTACCCACAAGACTGCCGCCGGGAGGCCACCTCCATCTTTTGGGCTGTGTTTCAGTCTCAATGGGGGAGGGGGTTGGGTCCGCATGCCGACTGGAAAATTCCAATTGGCATCTGCTTTGTGGCCTTAATAGACCCTTTAATGAGCATCATGGGCTACCTGCCTCTTGCGTGTGGGCGGCCGTCACCCAACCCAATCCTGCCTGAACAAAAATGGCCCGGAAGCGGGACCATGGCAGCAGACTGGCACGCTGGCTGGTAGCGGGCAATTATGAGCCCGGCCGCCTTCAGTCCTGCCTCCTCAGGTGATCGAAAGTTTTACCCATTAACTCTCTCCACAGATGCTGCCCAACCTGCTGAGTATTTCCAGCCTTTTCTGTTTTCTCTCTCTTTAACACTGTTATTCAGTTGGAATACGTTCCCCATTTACAGGTATCGCCCAACACACTCTTGCTACTCTCCACAGAGTGCAGTTACACACAGAGGGTACAAAATAAAAATTAATTAAAAAATGAAAGAACCAAACTTCCACAGAGGTGGCAGCAGGGAAACTGGTTTCTGCATCACAGAAATTAATAACTATGGATTAATGGATTAATAATAATTAATCACGGTTTCTGCTCCTGATGGCAATCCAGTGACCTCCCTTACCCCCAGCCCTTCACCATCCCCCAACCCCCTGTCCAGTGCATGTGCGGACTTCAGGACAGGACCAGGGTTATGATGCCTCCTGCTAATTGAATAGTGAGACAACAATCAGTGCTCATTCAGTAAGTTGAGTAAGATACCGTGATCTTGAGGTACCCCATTCCAGAGTGAGATCTTGGCTTTAGAAGAGGAAAAGAGAATAGCAGGAAAAACACAAACGCACACATGCTGACAAATAAAATCTTTAGGCTAATTGAAAGAAAGTCTTCGGGACACACTTACCCGTGGTCAAACAAGTCAGGTTGAGGTTCTCATCTTGCTGGATCTGCACCTTTTCCACCCGGTGTTCATTTAAAAAGCTGGGAGGACCTGCACAAACATGGAGTGTGGGTATTTTAGTGAGCGGTGATGGACTTTACTGTGGCACTGATCCTCCCCAACTGACAACATGGTTATCAGCCTTACTCTTTGAAATGGTCCAACCGACACTCCTCTGCTTTGCTGCCTTGCTGCTCGCCTCGGAAAACCTCTTACAGAGCTTTACGGCTATGTGTTTGGTAATCTCTTCTAAAGAGCTGGCACGGACTTGATGGGCCAATTGGCCTCTTTCTGTGCTGTACCATTTTATGGGTTCGGCTACTGTTCCATTTCTCCTCCCTGAAGAGTTTGGACCATTTACACCATTAAACGCACTAAATACCTCACTTTAGTTCACCTACTTTGAGCTATTGTTGTACTAACATGGTCATTACTGTAACCAAGCTTTCTACCTCATGGAGCCACCATTATCAGTTGAACAGCCTGTTCAGCTGAGGTGGTGTCTGCAGAATAATAGAAGCTTGAATGCTTAGGAACAGGAGTCGGCCATTCAGCCCCTTAAGCCTGTTCTGCCATTCACTGAGATCATGGCTGATCTGTATCTTAACTCCAGCCACCTGTCTTGGCTCCATATCCTTTTGTCCCATTTGTTATGACCAGGTGAGAAAGGGGTCTAGGGGTCCCTCTCAGCCTTCACCTGGTCTTACTGTAGCAGGGTTTAATTTTAAACACACCATGTTTTTAGCTCCCCCTTGGTGAATCCTTGTTCACTGCTTTCCAATTATAAGACAAAGAAACCATCACAAACTGGTTTTCTTAGGTTTAAAGATGAAAGGTTGAAATTTATTAAACTTAAACTCTAATTCGGTTAACGCCTACGGATACATGACACGCCCATGCTAGCATGCATACGCGATACACACATGCAGAAATAGAGCAGAGGAAACAATAAAGTGTAAAAGTTTGAGGCAATCTCTGAAAAGGATTTTTGTTACAGATCTTCGAGCTCACTGTAGAGTCCTTGATTGTAGGTAGATCTTGGTTTTTGTTGGGGCCCAGTATTCTTCTTAAACCCTGTTCGCTGTAGGAGACTTTTCTCTCTTGGGGTTTATGTGTCCTCAGTGGATTTGGAGTTCCATGAGAAAGAGATGGGAGCAGTCAGGAGAGGCTGTGGCGAGCCAGACAGGAGAGGTCTTTTCAGTCCAGGAGCAAACAGACACTCTGAGTTCAAACTTTTTGTACCATTCAGAAAACCCCAGGTTGCCAAGCAGGTTAGTCATGTGACTAACTGGTCTGACCAAGTCTTGGCTCTGTGGATTATATCATCTTAGCAGGGCCTGGAATGCACTTCCCTGCCTTCAATGTCTGGTGCTCAAAGTCCATTGTGGGTTAAATGGATAAGGGAAGTAACCTCTCTTGTCCCTATTGGTATGTAAATGTCTGGCAGCTCTTGTAACAGGCCTTTGTAACAGGCCTTCTCTTCTTCCCAGCAACAATTTGAAATGTAAAGTCCATGTGGCGAAATTAATATGCCTCATTCTTGGCAGAAATGCAATTTGAGAAAAGGCGCATTTCATTGAAAGGGTCGAGAGAAAATATAAGATACAGAAAAAAAAACATGCATTTCTCTCATTCATTGCCATTCATTCATAAATCCTAAAACTTATTACAGTTTGTCTTTTCTTAGTGCCACTGCTGCTTTAATTGCCCCTTTTTTGTCATCCCAATAAACATGTGGTTCCTTTTTTCAGGAAGTTTCTCTTCCGTTTGCCCATTTCCATGGCTGCCTAGGGTCTTTGAGATGGTTAGGTTTAATTAGTCCTGAGTTGGAAATTTTTTTCAGGAGAGTCAGTAGTGGGCGGGTCATGCTGAGTCATGCAAAAGCTTTTGACTTTAGGGGGATGGGTGGTTCCCTTTTTTCTGGCTGCGAGTGAGTGGGGGGGGGGGTTTCTTTGCTAATCTCCCCTTTGTCCTCTGGGACACTCCTGCCTTTATGTATTTGTGCAGACTCTACCGCATGCCCCTGTGGCATTTCGACTAGGGGAGGCATCTCCCTCAAGGTTTCTCTGTCCCCTAGATGTCTTTCTTTGTTTCTGCAGGTTCCTGTAAATGGTGTTAGCAACTTTGGTGGGGTGCTTCCAGTGTCTTCATTTACATAGGAGGATGTGGGGTCTAACTTTTCAAATTTCGGGTTTGGCTGACCGGACAGTAAGGGTTTTCATCCAGGATTCCTCCCGGACTTCTTTTAACCTGTCCTCTTTGTCACTTTTTCCCCTTCCCTTTCTAAATTTTCCAGCCTTGTGCCTGCCTGTCTTTTTTTGTTCTCAGCGGGGGTCCCTTGCAGTTAACTAGCCCTCTGCTGGAAGGTCCTCCTGATACCGATACAGGACTGAGGGGTTCAGGTTTCACTGTAGGCTGGGGTTTCCTCTCAAACTGGCACATGTGGCAACTCCTGCAGAACTCCACCACATCTTTGTGGAGTTTTGGCCAGTCAAAATGCTGTCTTATGCGGGCTTTGGTCTTTCATATACCTGTATGTAGTCAGTGTACTCTCGTGGGCCCTTCTTAATATTTCTCTCTGGTACCTCTGCGGCACCACTAATTGGTGAACCACCGCCCACTCCTTGCTCGCAGGTCTGTTAGGTCTCCACTTCCTCATCAGTACCTCATTCTTTAAATAGTAGCAATCAGGAACTCCCTCTGCTTCAATTTCAGACTGGGCAGCCTGTGCTAACTCTCGCAATACTGGGTTAGCGCATTGAGCCTCACCTGGGGAAAATCCATTTAATTCATTCCCTGCATCTCCTAACTTACCAAAGGAGGTCTCCGACAGACAGACCTGGTCATCTGCCTGCAGTGCTAATTCAGTCTCCTCTGGGGGAGCTGGTTTGATTAGATTAGATTAGAGATACAGCACTGAAACAGGCCCTTCGGCCCACCGAGTCTGTGCCGAACATCAACCACCCATTTATACTAATCCTACACTAATCCCATATTCCTACCAAACATCCCCACCTGTCCCTATATTTCCCTACCACCTACCTATACTAGTGACAATTTATAATGGCCAATTTACCTATCAACCTGCAAGTCTTTTGGCTTGTGGGAGGAAACCGGAGCACCCGGAGAAAACCCACGCAGACACAGGGAGAACTTGCAAACTCCACACAGGCAGAACCCGGAATCGAACCCGGGTCCCTGGAGCTGTGAGGCTGCAGTGCTAACCACTGCGCCACTGTGCCGTTTGATCATGGCCTGATCCACTACACATTCAGGGAAACTGCAGGGGTCTGTCTCCTGCCACTGCCCTGTCTCTCTGACCTCCTGCAGTCTTTCTTTCACCACTGGGGGGGGGTGAGGGTGAGGGAGCTACCACCTTCACCCCTGCCAGATTATTAACCAGGAGCAGGTCAATCCCATCCACAGGCAAACTAGGAACAATCCCTACAGTCACCAGTCCCGAAACTAGGTCGCCCTCCAGGTGCACCCGGTGTACTGGTACAGGCATACACTGCCCTCCAATACCGTTCACCACCATTTTGCTGTTCACTGCACTCTCCTCTCTGGGGCAAAGGTCAGGACTTTTCCCAGTAAAAGGGATCTAGTGGCCCCTGTGTCCCTAAGAATTACTATGGGCTTGCTTGCCCCACTCAAGGGGTATTGGGTTACTTTCCCTTCAAACACAAAACCCTGATAGCCTTCAGGAATCCTATTAACTTTTCCTGCACTTGCAGTAGTAAACTTCCTGGGTTGCACTCTTACTCAGTTAAAGCCACAGCTTGTTCTGTTGTGCTCACCTCCAGGATTCCTTCTTCACTGAGCGGATGTGCCCTGATTAACCCTACAGGTTTTCCCTCTAATTTCCAGCAGTCAGCTCTTAAATGCCCTGCTTCATTACAATGGAAGCACACAGGTCTCCGGGTCTCACTCCTGCTCAGCGCACCTTCCTTTTTGGCTAGAGGAGGGCCCCCTGTGTCTCCTTTCTCTCCCAGGACTGCTTGGGCGGAGATCACCTTCCCACCCTTTGTCCTTTTCGGATTTGTGGGGGTGGCTAGGAAAGGTTCTCCCCTAGGAAACCGACTTATAAATTAAAGCAAACTCATCAGCTAGAATGGTCACTTGCCGGGCTCCCTGAACCCGCTACTCCTCTACATGTGTCTTGATGGAGAGTGGGAGGGAGTTTTTAAATTCCTCTAACAGATTTACTCCTCTGAGAAACTCATAACTGAGCTGCACTTTAAGAGCCCTCAGCCACTGGTCAAAAGCCAGCTGCTTACTTCTTTCAAACGCCATATCAGTTTGATTAGCTTGCTTCTTGAGGGTTTTAAACTTGTGGCGAGATGCTTCGGGTACCAATTCATATGCCCCGAGGATAGCATTTTTTGTCAGTTCATAATTTGATGAACTCTCATCTGGCAATAGGGAATAAACCTCATGGGCTTTTCCATTAGCTTGCTTTGTAATAAAAGAGGCCAAGTCTCAGTTGGCCATTTTAGCTGCTTTGCCAGTTTCTCAAAGGACACCAAAAATGTTTCTACATCTTCCTCATTGAAGTTTGGAATTAGTTGACCTAGTTTTAACAATTTTGTACCCAGCCTTGAATTATGCTCCCCCATATTGGCCATGCTTTCACTGGGGTTACTCTGTCGCCCCCTAGTTAACTCAAGCCACTTCAGCTCTCTCTCTTCGCATTCCTTCCGGAATGTTCTCTCTCCTTCTCTCCTCTCTCTCTTGTTCCTTCTCCTGTCTTTCTTTTTCTTCATGTTCCTTCTGGAATGCTCTCTCTTTCTCCCTTTCCCGCCTCTCTCTCTCTCTCTTTCCTGTCTCTCCTTTTCTCTATCTCTCTCTTCTAATTCAAGTTTGTAAAAGCAAAATATCACAGATGCTGGAAATCTGAAATAAAAACAAGAAATGCTGGAAATGATCTGTTCTAATGAAGGGTCACTGACCTGAAACGTTAACTGTGCTTCTCTCTCCACAGATGCTGCCAGACCTGCCGAGTATTTCCAGCATTTCTTGTTTTACTTCTAATTTAAGTTTCCTTTGTTCCATTTGTATCTTTGCTCGCAATACCCTGTCGGGGTCTACTTCTAACACCGCTTCTGCTTCCTCAGATTCAAGGGAAAAATGGTTGGCCAGTAGTCTTAGGAGTTCAGACTTCCTAGCCTTGCCATGTACAGTGATCCCACACTGCTCAGCCATTTTTCTCAACTCCTCCATAGACAATGCTTTTAACTTATCCCAATTTACTTCACCCTGGCTTGGAGAGCTACTAGCTTCAGTTGCAGACATGTTAGTATTCAAGCACACACAACCACATGAAAACCTGTATTGAAATCTTGTCCTTTTTTGATTGGGAACAATTTGGCTACCCACTTCCAATTTCTCTCGTTTGTGGGTAGAATCCAGGACGGTAGCTCCCAAATTTCTGTTGTGACCAGGTGAGAAAGGTGTCTCGGGGTCCCCCTTAGCCTTCACCTGGTCTTAATGTAACAGGGTTTAATTTTAAACACACCATGTTTTTAGCTCCCCCTTGGTGAATCCTTGTTCACTGCTTTCCAATTCTAAGGCAAAGAAACCAGCAAAAACAAGTTTTCTTAGGTTTAAAGAAGAAAGGTTGAAATTTATTAAACTTAAACTCTAATTCAGTTAATGCCTCCGGATACACGACACGCCCACGCCAGCATGCATACGTGATACACACAAGCAGATCGAGCTAGAACAGAGGAGACAAAATAAAGTGTAAAAGTTTGAGGCAATCTCTAAAGAGGATTTTTGTTACGGTTCTTCGAGCCCACTGTAGAGTCCTTGATTGTAGGTAGATCTTGGTTTTTGCTGGGGCCCAGTATTCTTCTTAAACCTTGTTCACTGTAGGAGACTTTTCTCTCTTGGGGTTCATATGTCTTCAGTGGGTTTTGAAGTTCCGTGAGAAAGAGATGGGAGCAGACAGGAGAGGCTGTGGTGAGCCAGACATGAGAGGTCTTTTCAGTCCAGGAGCAAACAGACACTCTGAGTTCAAACTTTTTGTATCATTCAGAAAACCCCAGGTTGCCAAGCAGGTTAGTCATGTGACTAACTGGTCTGACCAAATCTTGGCTCTGTGGATTATATCATCTTAGCAGAGCCTGGAATGCACCTCCCTACCTTCAATGTCTGGTGCTCAAAGACCATTGTGGGTTAAATGGATAAGGGAAGTAACCTCTCTTGTCCCTATTGGTATGTAAATGCCTTGTAGCAAAGTGTTTGGCAGCCCTTGTAACAGGCCTTCTCTTCTTCCCAGCAACAATTTGAAATTTAATGTCCATATTGCAAAATTAATATACCTCATTCTTAGCATGACACATTGTTTAACTCTTACAACTGACACTGTTGAGAGAGAGAGAGAGAGGGGGGGGGGGGATTCTGAGTGGTGGGAAACAATGAACCCTTTTTGATAGGGGTAGAGATAGACTTTAGATGGGAGAATGAGCCTTTCAGGGAAAAGAGATCAAAACCTTGCTAAAAGACAAGGGGATGAAGGGAGAAATGCAGAAAGTCTTCTGCAGAATGCAAGAGGGTAGGACCCTTTTTTTGGAAGGGGGAAGGAGATACTGACTCTGTAAAAGTGGGAGGGGCAGTGGTGAGAGAGAGAAATGCTTTTGAGGAGGGAAAAAGAGAGACCCATTTGGGCAAGAGATAAGAGTAGAGTGAGAGGTGGCATTGCTGGAGGGAGAGTAAGAGAAGGGACAAACACCAAAATATGTTCGCCAGTGTCTCTTGATAGAAGGTTGGCCTGCATGGACATTAGGGGATTAAAGGAATCGGTCTCAATTGTGATGCCCTTCTTGGTTGAAGAGCACACTGAGATTCACTGTCTGAGCTTACATATGAAGAATAGCCACTTTAGAGTCATAGAGTTATACAGCATTGTGTCTGTGCCGGCCATACAGCACCCAAATATGGGTATCAAAGGATGACTTGTGTCAATGGAACCATATTTCAGCACCTTCAGAAAAGGAGAAACTATCAGAAAGGAAAAATAAAGTCTATTGTCCAGGATTTTATTTATGTGGTCTATTTATATGACCTAGAGCAGTTAGTGTAAAACACAATCTTCGCGTACACAGAAAGTTTCCTAGTGTCAGAATCTACAGACAACAGAGAGACCTCTGGCCTACAGAGATGGGGTTTTGAATAAAACTCTGTAAAGTTCTGTCCTTACTTAGCACATTCAGGTGAAAATCCTTCACAGCTTCCCCCGCAGAGTTGCTGGCCACGCAAATGTAATGGCCGGCGTCTCCCATGTGGACACGGGTCAGTTTGAGGCTCCGTCCACCTTGTGGAGGGGTAATCAGAAAATGGGAAAGAATTAAAGCAGTAAATTAATTGCGTAGATAACAATGTTTTGTACAGTCATGAAGGACTGTCAAAGCTTAAAACAGAAGATGTCAGAGAGGAAAATGTATTATGAAATGTTTTTGCAGTAACACCTGAATAACTGTAACTGGACATTTGAAGGATGTGCACCCCTCTGTTTTTCAGGCCTCTGCTCCCTGGGCCTCACACTAACTGATGATAGAAAGTTGAGCTGCCTGAAGCTTCTGCCAGTTTAGCTGCTAGAAATTTAACAGTGGCGGTTTGGCCCCAGATGTTGCTGCTATATTCTACCCCCACCCTGGGCCCAGGCAGGGAGTGCTGGGCTTCTGCTTGCCAGCAGTGGAAGACCACAGGCTATGGGCACCAGTCTCCCTGCTTTGTGGCACTCCTGAACTTCAGCACTAATTGTGCTTTTATTCCATTTGATGGGCATGTTCAGGGCAAAATGGCAGCTCAGGATCACCTGACATCCTGCGCGTACCATCAAACCATCCCACATGCTCTGAGATGCCCCAGTGCAGCAGTAAGGCGGCCTCTCCAGATCATTGAGTTGTAGAGAACTTGTCTCAACACTTACAAAAAAAATAAGACTCTGTTTTGAGCCCAGATGAGGTTCATGAACAGGTAAACCAACTAGCAAAAGTAACATAGTTCCGAAGGTGCCCTTGTGGTGCAGAAACAGAGCCAAAGTCTCACTGAGACACCAGAGGCCAGGTTCAGACCCAGCTCTGTGCTGTTAACTGGGGCAGTGGGTGGGTGAGGAAATACATCAGTCAGAGTTCCGGCCCTGATAAGTAAGCACATGGGTCCTGCAGGGAAGTGCATGAGTGCTGACACCATGGGCTGAATTTTCCAATAGGTGGCGGGATCCCAATGTCGGGACCACATGTGAGCCTTGATCTGATGGTATCCAAATCCTTCCCACCTGTTCAATCTTCTCAGGGGCAGCTAATTAACAGGTGCTTCCAGGACCCCCATCCAAATAAGGAAGGTGGGCGGGCGAGCCGATCGGAGCGCCCAGGGCTGTGGGTAGCTAGCAGCCCCAGTGGGGGAAGAGGCGAGAGAACTGTCTAACAAAAGGGTCGCACAATTCCACATTCACCAGTGTATAAGCCTGCTTACAGTTAATTACAATGCAATGTCAGAACCAGGCTGTAGCCTTAATCAATATGCAATAACCCCTTACTTTTCCAATTCTGGCCACTTATAATTGTGACTAACGCTGTCAGACATCAAAAGAATGATTTATTTCTCCCTACAAGTCCAGCAATAGGAAAAATGTGTGAAATGAAAGGGTTCACAAATGTGAGAGAAGCAGATTTATTCCCAAGGTTGGTACCAGCAGGTGTTAGCCACACGCTCACCAGTAAATTGATCCAATACATCATTAGCCCATGAAAGTCAAGTGGCAAGAGGTCTCCTTCTCCTAATTTTTCATAAGTGGCAAGAACTCTGTGTCTACTTGTGTGTGTGTGTATGCATATGTTTACGCATGTATGTGTGCTTGCATTTGTGTATGCATATTGTGCCTGTGTATGCATGCACGTGTGTGTGTATGTGTGTGGTGTGTGTGTGTGTGTGTGTATGTATGTGGTGTGTGTGTGTGTGTGTATGTATGTGGTGTGTGTGTGTGTATGTATGTGGTGTGGGTGTGTGTGTGTGTGTGTGTGTGTGGTGTATGTATGTGGTGTGTGTGTGTGTGTGTGTGTGTGTGTATGTATGTGGTGTGTGTGTGTGTATGTATGTGGTGTGTGTGTGTGTGTGTGTGTGTGTGTGTATGTGGTGTGTGTGTGTGTGTGTGTATGTATGTGGTGTGTGTGTGTATGTATGTGGTGTGTGTGTGTGTGTATGTATGTGGTGTGTGTGTGTGTGTGTGTGTGTGTGTGTGTGTGTGTGTATGTATGTATGTGGTGTGTGTGCATGTATGTGGTGTGTGTTGTATGTGTATTTGCCATAATCAAAATTTATGATGTCAGACAATGTGTAAGAACAATTATTGCCATTCAGGGCTCACTCTCAAAACATAATCTTAGAAGCTCACCTAGTGCATTTTGCACGTGTAAACCAGTGATTCACATGCACAATGGTGCTGTTTGGTGTCAGCACTAACACATTGTACCATCACCCCTCCTGGGGCTCAGGTATTTATGTGAACAGGAAGTTCAATTAGAATTTGCCGTACTGTAGCGGCATGGCCCCTGTAAAAAACACTTTTAAAAAAGGTTAATTCTCCCCTTACCTGACAGCACTTGTATCTCACTGCTGGGGACGATGGGTGATCCATTTCTAAACCAGGTAAAGACAGGTGGAGGGACCCCGGAGGCCTCACATATCAGAGTGATAGAGTTGCTCAGGAGGGTACTGATATTTTCTGGAGCCCCCTTCTCCCCAGTGATTGCTGGAGGGACTGACCACAAACACATACACACACAGAGTTCAGCTGTCAGTCACTGACGGAGAAACACCAGACAGCAAAAAGCAAAGGCACTCACTGCCGCCTTTCTTGATTCAACTAACTGTGTAAACCTTGCATTAGGATCTAAATACCAAATATATACAAACCTCACCTTTTCATTCTCTTTGTTCTAAGAACTCTTGTATTTGCAACTTCCTTACTGTTCCAGACTGACAGTTCCGGAAGACAAACACTTTTGAAACTCAGGACTCTGGATTATGACATTCTGAAATTAAAATCCCAATTTCCCTGAAAATCTGGGATCATGTAAGGGTCTGTCTCAGTAAGGGAGGAATAATATGGGATGTCCACAAGGATTGGATTTTTAATGAATTAGTCACTTGAGACTGACATCGTAAATGACTACACTATGGTCCTTCCATCAATGAACAGAATCATAGAATGGTTTGAGGATGCCTTTGAGGCCACCTGACCCACCCCCCCCCCCCCACCTACCTGGACACAATGACCTGGACACAATGACCTGGACACAATGGTGGTGCAGCAGCTGTGGCCATTTTTCATTTAAAATTTTTTTAAGTTGTTGGGTGGGCACCTCAAGATGGAGGCACACTCTTTCCCCCTTACCTACACGCAGCTCCTCCCATGCTGGAGGGCCTCCTATTGGCTGTCTGGCTTCGAGGGCCCACGTGCCCTCCTTAATTGGATGGCAAGCCTGCCCTCTAGCCCCTAATTGTCCAATTTGAGGAACATCCATGTCAGATAACTGCTCCCGACACGGTGCAGGGTGGGAACCCACGTTTGGCCCTGACATCGGGATCCCCATCCAAAGCGGAAAATCCCGCCCCAGAGTGAATTCCTTAATATTGTGCCATCATGCTACTATGCCATTTGGGCGGCACAGTGGCACAGTGGTGAGCACCGTTGCCTCACAGCTCCAGGGACCCGGGTTCGGTTCTGGGTACTGCCTGTGTGGAGTTTGCGAGTTCTCCCTGTGTCTGCGTGGGTTTCCGCCGGGTGCTCCGGTTTCCTCCCGCAACCAAAGACTTGCAGGTTGATAGGTAAATTGGCCATTGTAAATTGCTCCTACTGTAGGTAGGGGAATTGTGGGGGTGTGAGAGGGTACTGGGATTAATGTAGGATTAGTATAAATCGGCACAGACTCGGTGGGCCGAAGGGCCTGTTTCAGTGCTGTATCTCCAAAATAAAAAAAATGCTGTCATTCACACAAATTAAAATCAATCACCAACTCTGTCAATGGCAATTCAGAAGCTGCAGCAGGAACGAGACAGAGTTTAGTCGGATGTTTATTCCAACCAGATTCACATCTGGTTTTAAGGAGACAATGATTTTACATCTTCATCAAGTGACTGTGCAGGTTAATGCTCAGCCTCCATTGAAAAGACACATTAAACCACAGGATGCAGGTAGTGAAAGTGACATCCCGTAACCCGAGCTACAATATTCACTGGATGGAAGGTTGAACGAACCAGCTCTAAAAATAATTTGCTCCCATGTCTCCTGAGTTTGTTGCTCACAGCCAAAGTGCTGCAGTTGGCTTTTGTGCGGCTGATTGTTATCCCCTGCTCCAGTCTGCTGGAAAAGTGCGTGTGCATGGCTATCAGCTGGGGAAAGGATTGGGCTGGACTGTGATGCCTATTTGAATAGCCTGCTGTTCCTCACTGATCAGACACACACATGAAGAATAGCTGCTCCCAGAGTGGAGGAAATGCCCACACAATGTAAAGCCTCCAGTGTTTTGACTGATTAATATGCTTGCAAACAAAATTAAAACTAGACCAAATAAAAGGGCCAGAAGAGAAAAAGATGATCTTTGACCCCCAAAGCACAAATGGGTTGGTAAACGTGACAAGAGGGAACACTCCAAGAATGATTAAATAGGCCATCATTTTAATAAGTAGCTCAGTCAGTTAGCACTCGAATGTCCTGATTTTGAACCCAAACACTCAAGACTTGTGTTCATCCAACATGCATAAAAATAGGTTACCATAGTTTGGCAATGACTGACAGCAATGTTCCCAGACAATCACAGAGCATGTTCAGATTAGACTTCTCCTCACGGTGACTTTACTGACCAACCCTCCAATTAAAATAAACAGCTCACTGCTTTTTTTAAAAAAACATAATGGGAGAAGAAGACTCATGTATTAAATGCTTGTTCAAGATCATCGCTGGCAGTAATTGCTGGCTTCACCTTTTAGGAAATTGGGAGAAAGTAGGAGTCGGCATGCAGGGCTCACTGCTCATTTAGTATCCATCCTTCGGCCCTCCCATCTCAGTAATGGCAACTGGAATTGGTACTGTAGACGTCTGTGTCTAGCAGCGACTCACCACTCTGGGTCTGGGTTTATTGAAGGTGCTTACTCAATGAAAAAAAAAATCCACCAAACCCATTACTTCAATTGCGACAGTTAAAGAAGGAATGAATTGCTTGAACGTCAGGTTCAGCTTGTGTAGGAGAGGGGTGGGGAGAATGTCTTTATTTAAACAGACTTGGAATCAGACAATCCAGCTGGCTTCACGATACAGTAACTTCAACTCTTGAGCAACTGAACTTCCCCAGGGATGGACAGTCAGATCAAAAGACTTTACATAACAATGGGAGGTCCATTCCCCTAGCATGGACACTAGATCCCATACACAACTTCTATGTTAGAAAATATAATTTGTTTCAATGCAGAATCCCTAGAGTATTTTTTAGTTTCTAGTTTGTTTTAGGTACATGAGTTTTGCCTTGTTAGACTATACAATTTTTGATGAAAAGCTTGTCTATGTGGAATGTCCCTTGAACATTCATGTAGTAACGGTTCATGAGTGTTAGTGAGACTTTCCAGAGTGTTACCTTATGTAACAGAGCTCAATAAATAGTTCAACATTGATTTTAAAAATTAGGTTGATAGAAAATTGTGGTTTGATTCCTGAATATTGTCATTTAAGGGCAGTAACTTATTGATCCTGTCCTCACCCAACATATATGTTAGGGTCTGAAGTTCTGTTAATAGATGGTAAATGCTTGGTAGTTCAAGATAATAGGGTGAACAGGTGTTAATTGTATTCAAATGTGTATATTTAAAGAAGAGCCAGCCAGCACTGGCTGTGTGTTAGGAGTGCAGAAGTAAGTTCTGTGGCAAACAATAAACAGTTTCTACCTAAGCTTCCTGGTCTCAGTGTTGTCTCCACAATCAGGTTTGAAAGTTCGATAACAACATACACTCTCATGCTTATACCAACACACGTGCACACAAACACACATGCATACCCACACACACACACATGCACCCACACACGTACACACCAACAAAGACACAGAAACACACACACTGACACAGGCATGCACAAACACACATTTCAGCAAGGTCACTGAATGGTAATCAGGAATGGGGCCTCTGGCTAATTTTTCCTTTCCCTAGCTCGGTAACACTGCAGCCTATTATAGAGTCCCTGCTTCTATCCCAGATATGCCGAGGCCTTCATCATGGGACTTCCTAGCCTACATGCGCCAGCTCCCAGCTAAGACATTAGCAAAGTACAATTTAAATCAGTCTTTGCATTGAAGTATAAATGTTTTCTAAACTGATTAATCATTGTCTTAAATTTACCTGTCACAATTGCCACAGTGGTGAATTGATGAGATTTTTAATTAACAGTTGCCCAAAAAGGTTAAGACTTAAAAACAAATCATGGTTTATTTGATGCCCTTATTTCATAAGACACTTTCCTTGCACTAAACTATTAAACATTAAGAGAAAGTAGACTGAATTTTTTTAAATGTCAAAAAGTGTCTGAAAATACACTGGAGGCTTCACACTCAATATTTTACTCATACAAATTTTATTTATCTTTAATTAATATATACAGAAGGGAAAAAATTAAATAAATGAAGGTAACAATTCAAAAAAAATTACATGATTGAACTGATCAACAAAAGACAATGTGTTAATCAGGGATGACTCAGGGGTTGGATGGCGGGCACCCTGTGTTCATTTTGGAAATTGTGGCGGACCTTCTAGGAAGTCATTGGTCTGGAGTTTCTCTTTGATTATACTGGTTTTTTTCAGTGTAATTCATCCAATGTCAGTTACTGGCGCAAAAGATTGTGGAATTTTAAAGCACAAATGACGTTCGGCAAGACTTGTGTTTCCGCAAACTTTTGAGCTAGTTTTAAAAACATCGCATTAGATGTTAGTGGTGAGGCACTGGCACAGTGCTAACATCACTAGACTAGTAGTCCAGAGGCCTAGGCTAGTGCTCTGGGGACATGGGTTCGAATCCCACCACAGCAGATGGTGGGATTTGAATTCAATTAATAAATCTGGAATTAAAATAAGCTAGACTAATGGTGACCATGAAACCAAAACAATTGTTGTAAAAACCCATCTGGTTCACTAATGCCCTTTAGGGAAAGAAATCTGCCATCCTTACCTGGTCTGACCTACATGTGACTCCAGATCCACAGCAATGTCGTTGACTCTGAAATGGCCTAACAAGCCATTCAGTTCAAGGGCAATTAGGGATGGGCAACAAATGCTGGCGTTGCCAGCGACTCCCACATCCCATTAATGAATAAAAAAAAGCAGGCCTTGACTACAAAACTGGGCATGTATTAAACACCACTGGGAGTTGCACCATTTCACTTGTTTGCAGCTCTTCATGGAGTTACTCATTGGGTTACTCATAGGTGATGGATTGACACCATGATTTAAAATGCTTATTTTTTGTGATAAGCTCATTTTCAGCTTTATCAATGAAACTTCACCAAGTTACCACTCCTAGGAACATAGAAGCAGGAGTAGGCCATTCAGCCCATCGAGACTGCTCTACCATTCAGTTAGCTCATGGCTGGTCGTCTATTTCAATGCCACTTTCCTGCACTATCCCCATATCCCTTGATGTCATTTATATCCAGATATCTATCGATTTCTGTCTTGAACATGCTCAATGCTTCCACTCTTAAATATATCAAGGAATATTTTTTAAAGCAAAATCACATTTTAAAATGCTGCCCAATCGTGCTGGTTCGTGGCAGATTTTGCGTTGTTGATATGCAAATTTGTTTGAGCGGAAACACGGGAAAGAAAACTTTTTGGCACTGGCGCAATTTGGGATGGAATTGTCAATTGCGCCCAAAGTGGAAACTCTACCCCCATTTAATCTTAGAGGAAGATGATGGTGCAGAGTGGTGGGAATAAGGAACAGGTGGGTGAGAAAGACAGCCAGACAGGAAGGAAAGCACGATTTTGGCTAAAACATCTCAATGTTGCTATAGAAAACAAACAGTGAACTAACAGTTTAAAATATCTTGCATGAAAAGAAAACTGTTTAGTATGGCATGTCTGTTCTGCAACAGCTGGATTGTATCAGTACAGAAATATACTCATCAATTACCAGGACCCGTCCAGTGTATTTTGTGGAAACTTGAGTTTTTTTTCCCCATAAGAATTACTATGGGTGTAAATGGAGAAGTCTGATTGTCAACTTACACAGAGCAAGATAATTAACTCTTTGGGTACCAAATTACCCATTTCAAATTTCTTACTTGTTATCAGTTATACATTGTAAAGTTGGGTCACACTGGCACATAAGTTACTCGCTGTCCACAAATGTGACTTATTCACCAGATTTTACAGGGAAAGACTACACTATTACCTGGCCCGTGGTTAACATTCCAGACTAAACCTCAGTATTGAATTGCAGCAGGCTATTCAAATATGGCAGCGGTCACCCCAGCTGAGTCCAGTAATGTCCTTATCTGACCTCCACATGCATATTTTCAAGCAGATTTGACTGGATGGAAATCTATGGCAGAAATGTGGTCTGATTGGTCATTTGCATTGTCCAAACCATAGTCATTCCTTTGATCCAGAAACCGATTGGTCATTCGCATGGGTCAGACACCGAGGAACAATTGCAGCACCAGTACCACCACTGCTCTAGTCAAAAGTCAGATAACTCACCACAGACCAAGAATGGAAATGCAAAACCTTTTTGATGTCCGTAAAGCTCACCATTGCATCAAGAGCTATCTCAGAGGACTAACTGACAGTTTTAAAGCATAAAACTCCAAGCTCAGGGGAGCAAACAAGTGACACCAGTAAATCTAATAATGAGGATTATTTAAACAAATAGCCTTTCCCTTTAACCAGTGTTCTGGACTCTACAAATACTTCAGCTCCTTCTGTCCCTTTTCTTTATGGTCACATAACTAATTACCTTAAATTTATGTCTGTTCAAAACCAGTAGTAACTTGAGCGCTTACCACGAACACTCAAATCAAACTTCCTGTCCGATCGCCCAGCCACGTTTACAGCCAGACAGGTGTAGCGGCCTGTGTGGTGCTCCTGTGCCCTTTGAACTTTCAGAGTCTGGCCCTCGTTTTCCACTTGGATGCCCCGCCTGCTCACCACAGGGCGTCCGTCTTTCATCCATGTCAATGTTGGCCGAGGAACTCCATGTGCATCGCATTCCAACGTGACCCCAGTTCCCCTAGTAATAGAAATTTCCGTCGGCCGTCCACCACCATTCTTGATCTTTGGTGTCACTGAAAGAGAAAGAAAACCGGGAAGGGATGATGCAAACTTCAAGTCGCCCACAGAGAGTTACGGAATCAGAGATACACTATGTTATATCTGAATCACTTTCATTATATAAAACATTTCAACTTCTCAATTCACCCATACTCACCATAAACCTCCACGTTATAGTCCTTCTTGCTTGTCCCAGCTAGATTAGTCCCTACACATGTGTAATTTCCAGTGTCTGATAACTGAGTTCTGGATATTTGCAGCATTTGTCTCCCTGAGAGAACAATAATTCGACCATCTTTCTCTGCAGAGAGGGGCATCCCTGTGGTTGATAGTGGGGAACAAAGAGCAAACGATATTAAGAAAGAGGACTGTAAAATTGGATTCAAACCTTGACAAAAAGAAGAACAGTTATTCCCTCTACTTACTAATTCACTGATGAATGAAAAGAGCTTTTCTTTATTTACCATATGAAAACCGCTCATCATTTGGAACACCTCTATTAGATCTCCTCGTTATAATGATCTCTTCTCATAACTAAAGCTTCTCCTCCCTACACTCTATACCTGAAAAGAATAAAATTATAGGACTGAATCTTGTTGGAAAAAGATGAGTGTTCATGGCACACACATGTGCAAATCGGCCAGCAAATTCAGGGGCTTACGAGATGTGTCAGAAGATGTGAAGCTCCAGAGCTTGCTGATCAATTTACGCCACACTACTCTTAGCCTCCCTGTTATTTTTAAGAATCTGCTGGATTTGCACATTAATTGCCCATTAAACATGCTGTGGAAAGTTAAGTCTGGTGATTAAGAGCCTAAGTATCCTTTTAACATGATAATAGCTAATGCAATGTCAATCAACATCTCCTGCCCAGAAAAGGAACAAGTTAAACTGTTCAGTCTCATGTAGTAATTTTTTCTTTGAGATTTTAAAAAGGTCAAATTTTACATTTTTCTTACTTTTCTTTTCTCCTTTTTTCTCTTTCTTAATCCAATCTTTCTTTCCTTCTCATTATCTATCTGTACCTGATTTGATTCTAATTCACCCTTCTTCTCAGTTAGTCCTGTGTTTCTTTCTCAATCCTTAAATCACATTGTTGAAGGAGATACACTATTGGCCCTGTTGTGGGACGCCCTTAAGAGGACCACCTTAAAAGCTGTAAGTGAAGGTCACCAGAGGAAGTGATGTCGCATCACACATGACCAGGGAGTTGTGGGTGTAGTCCGACAGAGTGAGATGTGTTTAGATTTGGCTTGTGCAGTAACTTTGTATAGAAATGTTCTAGTTAAGTTGTAAGAAAAACCCACATTTCTTTGGATATTACTTGCAGTCCTGTGAATCTTCAATAGTTCACACACCAAGGGAACAAGTAATATTACAGGTCCTATCATTCACCGAGGTCCTAGATACCCTGTTGTCCTCTACCCACCATGACCAATTCGCATTTCCAGCAAGTTATGGTACAAACACTTTATCAAGCTGAACGATGGAGGAAAAAGTCTAACTGCATACACCCCATTCCAGCAATAAATAGAGACAGTGAGGACAAAAGCTAGGAAGTTATGCTGAACCTTTATAAAGTTCTGGTTAGGCCCCAACTGGAGCATTGCATCCAGTTCTGCTCACCACACTTTAGGAAGGATGTGAGGTTCCTTGAGAGGGTGCAGAGGAGATTTACCAGAATGGTTCCAGGAATGGGGGATTTTAGTTACAAGGTTAGGTTGGAAAAATTGGGGTTGTTCTCCCTGGAGCAAAGGAGATTGAGAGGAGATTTGATAGAGGTGTACAAGATTATGACAGGCTTAGATAAATTAGACAAGGAAAAACTGTTCCCACTAACTGATTGTACAATGACTAGGGGACACAAATTGAAGGTTTTGGGCAAGAGATGCAGGGGGAATGTGAGGAAGAACCTTTTTATGCAGCCAGTGGTAATGACCTGGAACTCACTGCCCACGAGGGTGGTGGAAGTGGAGACAATCAATGATTTCAAAAGGAAATTGGATGGGCACTCGAAGGGAATAAACTTGCGGGGCTATGGGGATCGAGCGGGGGAGTGGGATTGACTTGATTGCTCCGCAGAGAGCTGTTGTGGACTCGATGGGCCGAATGGCCTCCTTTTATGCCATAAATGGCACTATGACTCTATTTAGCCCAATATCCTAACTGCAGCCCAACAAACAAGTGTACATGTTTAGCTTCGCCTCTTTGCATTTGTATTCCATACCCTCATTTACAAAATCTAGGATCCCAAATGCATTTTAAAAAATCAACTTGATCTCCTACATTTAAAGATCTGAGCATCTGGACCCTCTGAATCGCTTTGCTTTTCTACTTTTTTCAGGTTTTATTGTTTAGTGAATATTTTCTGCCCTTACTGTTTCTTCCAAAATGGATCCTTAAACCATTGTCTTTGTTGTCCTGAGGTTGTTTATAGTTCTCTTCACAGTTAACAAACCTGCCTGCTTTCATCATCTATATAATTTTGGTATTATGCCTCCTTTACCTAAGTTCAGATCATTTACAGATATTAAGAAGAGCACTGGTTCAAACACTGATCCCTGAGGACATCACTGTTCAGATCCCTCCAATCTTAAAAACATCCACAAACAACTACTCTCAACCTTCAGCCAAGTCTCTACCAGTACAAAAAAAAATGTTTTACCAAAGACAAATCTGGTGATGTGATTATACCTTTGGCCGAAATTGTTCCTTCGGCGGACAGGAGTCATCCACCAACTGAAAAGTCAGTGGCAAACCCGCCTCCACCTGGCCTGGGGATCCGGACCACATTTTGCAGTCCACAGGCTTTTAATTGGTCTGAGGCAGGACTTCCACCTCATTGAGGCAGGAGGTCCCGCCTAATGGAGCTGCCAACCAATCAGCAGGTCGGCAACTCTTTGTCCCAGCAGCGCCACCGGGAGCGGTGGCCATCGCTGAGACTGTAACCCAGCCATTGCAAAGAAGATGTCGGGGAGCCCAGGAACGAAGGCAGGTTTTTGGTGCCTCACCAGGGATGATCGGTCAGGCCCGGGCGAGGCAAAGGTGGTCGACTGGGGAGCATGTTGGGGGTGGTTGGAGCATTGGGGGCAGCCCTCCATCAGGCACAGGATGCCTGATCATGAGGGACCCCCACCCCCCCCACCACCCCAGGCTATCAGAAAGCTGCCTGCTTTTGTCCAACTGGCCTGTGGCGGGCAGGCCATTTTTCATGCCGTCGCCCTGCGTAAAGTGGCGGCGGAGGTGGGAGCGGGTCAGGAAGGGCCACCCGAGCCTCCCGCTCCATTTTACGGGCCCCCCCACCTTCCGCTCTTTGGGGGGGGGCATAAAATTCCAGCCTTTATCTCTGTCATAACGTAGTCATAACATCCCTCACCTCGTTTACAAATTTGGTATAAATTCACCAGAATGCTATTTTTTCCTTTCAAACATAAAAGTAGGTTGCTTGGGTGGATCCAGTTACCAGATGAACAGAGAATGGGAGGGGAATGTGTCTTCTCTCCAGGCCAACGTAACACCTTTTTGTCTTGTCCCACTTTTGTCACAATGGAGTATACAACTCAGATCCTCCACCAATCCAAGGAGAATTTGTCATTAGGATAGAAGGTTTGGAAGAATGAACTTGCTCTCAACACCCAGATAATCCGGTCAGCAACACAGCACAATGTATTGGTGTACTTACCATTCTTTCGCCACTCAAGAGTGGGAGAGGGAATCCCACTGCATTCACAAAACAAACTCATGGAGTTTCCCTCGATTACCATCACAGATGTTTGGTCCTTCAATCCATGACATGTTGGAGGCACTGCAAAATATTTCAAAACATTTCTTCATAGCGAGTCGGTCAGAGTAAATAACATTATACTTGTCACTAGCTGTTCTTCTGTGGTCAAAAACAAAATGTGTCTCTTTCTTCCTGTAACTCATCTCATTCCATCTCTAATTCCATAGCTGGCCTTCCCTTTACATTTGCCTTTGCCTCCCTATTGCAAAATGTTTGGACCCTGTGTGGCATCTCCCAATGCATGTGGCACGTCCAGCATTGGATAACATATATCACTCTGGCAAAGCCTATTTGGCAATGGAATACTTTATTTAGCGCACAACCAGGATATTTTTAACAAAGTCCTTCATCGTGTTGTGTCAACACAGTATTTGCTGGGTGAATATTCACATCTACAGTAATCAAAGCATGTATTATAGGATAAAAGCAAAATACTGCGGATGCTGGAAATCTGAAATAAAAACAAGAAATGCTGGAACCACTCAGCAGGTCTGGCAGCATCTATGGAAAGAGAAGCAGAGTTAACGTTTTGGGTCAATGACCCTTCTTCAGAACTAGCAAATATTAGAAATGTCAAAGGTTATAAGCAAGTGAGCCGGGGGTGGGGCAAGAGATAACAAAGGAGAAGGTGCAGATTGGACAAGGCCACATAGCTGACCAAGAGGTCATGGAGCAAAGGCAAACAATATGTTAATGGTGTGTTGAAAGACAAAGCATTAGTACAGATAGGGTGTTAACGAACTGAAGATTGAGCAGCAGCAAGTACAAACATGAAAAAAAACAGTGGGTAAGCAAACTGAACAAACTACAATGAAATGAAAAGAAAAAAAATTGTAAAAAATGTAAAAAAGAAAAATAACTAAAAATAAAAGTAAAATGGGGGGCCCATCATGCTCTGAAATTATTGAACTCAATGTTCAGTCCGGCAGGCTGTAGTGTGCCCGATCGGAAAATGAGATGCTGTTCCTCGAGCTTGCATTGATGTTCAGTGGAACACTGCAGCAAGCCCAGGATACAGATGTGAGCATGAGAGCAGGGGGGAGTGTTGAAATGGCAAGCAACCGGAAGCTCAGGGTCCTGCTTGCGGACTGAGCGGACGTGTTCCGCAAAGCGGTCATCCAGTCTGCGTTTGGTCTCCCCAATGTAGAGGAGACCACATGGTGAGCAGCAAATACAGTATACTACATAGGAGATGTGATGCAGCAAAATCCGTAAATGTTCAAACTTGTGGTCTAGTCTTCTCTAGCCTTTTCTCTCCCAATTTAGGCTTCTCTAAATCAGTTTCCCTTTTATTTGTTTCGTTTCTCTCTTGCCTTCATCCAGAAAAAAAATGTGGTCTTATAATACCTTTGTGTCTTCCCCTGCTGCAATGGAGGCACGGGCTGTCACTGAGGTGTCACTACACGAGTGCCAATAGCACTCAAATACCTCGCTCAAGAAGTGACCATTTGTCATGTGGAAGTCTGGACAGTGAATGTCAGTTGTGATGCCCCCAGTTTTCTCAGAATGGAATTTCTTCAAAATGCTGACTTATTCCCAAAAAATGCATTGCAAAGATGTGCTGTCAATCCTTAAAACAGCTACTGACCCCCAAGTTCAAGTTGGAGCTCTGTCTGGTTTATATTTCAGATCAGAAAAACTCCCAATGCACAATAAGCTTAGTCTTTGTGTCTTACTGCTCAATCTCACAGTGTCATCTGACACAGCATGCGTCTCATTTCCACCCATCTGTCAGGGAAGCGCATCAATGAATCATTCTCCATCCACTTAAGGTAGCCATTGACAGCCAGATGTGTGACTCACTGCAATAATCCTTGTAAAAGTGAGGCCAGATGTTCCACAGCATTAAAGCATTTTAACTCTGTGACTGTGGGCGACGGGGTTAGCTGCTCAGGTTTTACTGAAGAACACGATGCTTTCTACAGGCACGTTTACTTAAGTGAGCACATTAATTGCTATCGTGCACGTCGTCTGCATCCGACAGTGCTCTAAAAGATAAAGGAAGGGGTCTCCAGAGATCGTCCGACAGTCCAGGCCACCAACTTTACCGGGTTTCTCACCTATACTGGAACAAATGGCACCAGCAAATGCATTGAGCCAGTTCAATACAGCAAGGTGCTTGAATCATTACATAAAATTGTTTCAAGATGCAAGGTTGTGGAGTGTATAATGATGAACAGAGGGGAGATTTCTCCTCTGCTGACACCTGAAGGAATCACTACTTGCCAGACACAGAGCAGAGGAAAGAGAGGCAGAAGCTCATTAAGTCAACTCCTGAATTTCCCAGGGCTTCAAATGATGCAAATCTAGGCCTGCATTTGTAATATTCTCATGAGGTAGTAGGGGAATTCCTTGCCTCCTTCCTCATTGTCCTCTGTCTCTGCTCAGTGGATTCCCCAGCCCAGGGAAGTCTCCAGAAACCTGATCCGATGGGCCAGTCCCTGTTTTTATTAAAACTCTACTATCAGCAATAGCTTATCAGGCAGTGAGTCATAAAACCAATATCCCATGGAGATTTGTTTCATGTAACTACTTTAAATACTATGGTGCTCAATCTCAAAAGATTGCTCTCTAAGCAATCAAGAGCGTCTGTTTCACAGCCCACCCAGTCACTCAGTTGTGCTGTTCAGAGTTTTGGGACTAATTGTGAATAGTTACAGGTTGGAACATGGGAACATAGGAAAGAGGAGCAGGAGTGGGCCACGAGATACTGAGTGACCTTCTTCTCTGACCATACTATTCCTTACACCACTGAAGTCCCCTCGGTACTAGTCCCAATGAGCACCCTTTCCCACACAATCCCTTCCCACTAGCCCCTTGGCCAGTTATACTAAGAACATAAGAAATAGGAGCAGCAGCAGGCTATTCAGCCCCTCGAGCCTGCTCCGCCATTCAATTAGATCAAGGCCGATCTTCTACCTTAACACCATTTTTCTGCACTATCCACATATCCCTTGATATCTTTAATATCTAGAAATCTATCGATTTCTGTCTTGAACATAGTCAATGACTGAGCCTCCACAGCTCATAGTGCGCAGGACAGTTTGGGGCTAGTTCTGCGTGGGACAGTTTGGGGCTAATTCTGCGTGGGACAGTTTGGGGCTAATTGTGTGTGGGACAGTTTGGGGCGAATTGTGTGTGGGACAGTTTGGGGCTAATTCTGCGTGGGACAGTTTGGGGCGAATTGTGTGTGGGACAGTTTGGGGCTAATTCTGCGTGGGACAGTTTGGGGCGAATTGTGTGTGGGACAGTTTGGGGCTAATTCTGCGTGGGACAGTTTGGGGCTAATTCTGCGTGGGACAGTTTGGGGCTATATGTTGTGTTCCAGAGCATAGCAGGGAATTATCATTAGCTGGGTCTCAGTTGAGGAATGGTGCATGATAATGATGCATGGTCAATTCAACTGACTAATGCTCGAGGGCTTCATTTTTTATGGTGATGCACTGCAGTTTTAAACAGGCTGACAATTGCATTAAGGTAGCACAGATGAAGTTAAACCCTGAAATATTTCCCAGCTAGATTTCTCTGAGGTAGAGGCAAGTTAAACAATGGCTGCTTTAGCGTCTCAAAGCTGGTGAGGGAATTTCCCATATTCAAATAATCCTCATTAAACGATCCAAATGCATGATATATTGTATTGAGATAACAGCTGTGTGCTGTGTAATGCAGGGTTGCAGTATAATCTCAGGGGTTTAGGATGGCTATAGAAAACGTTCAATGCTCATTGTTTATCGCACCATCGCCATTCTGGAGTGTAATGCCCTCATAATCCACCCTCAGCCAACTAGCCTTGCCTGAGATAGGGTGTTCCCAGCAGGAGACACAGCTTCTTACCCATGCACAACATGGGAAAAAAACCCAGGAAAAATTCAAATGAGGAAACAGGAGGCCAAATAACAAGAGGGAGAGTCACCTTCCCAAAAACTATCAGACTGGTAACACACTCCCTGCTTACCCCACACATTTAAGTTGTAGTTCTTCTCTGTCTTTCCAGCTTCGTTCGAAGCCTCACAGGTATAATAGCCAGCATCTTGAACCTGGGCACTCTTTATCTAAGAGACCAACACAAATAATTAAATGTTTCTTCCAAAATATGCAATATGCCAACTTGAGGGAACTTCAGTCTGTAGTCAGTCTCGTGACTTCGCAGAAATCTGGGAGTTCAGATGCCAGGAAAAACTGCAAGGACGAAGCTTCACAGCCACTTAATTAACCTAAAGGTTAAATTAACGTTCAACCCCATCTGGGTATCTGTCACATTTCACATTATTTTTACAGTATATGAGTAAGTTATTCACTATAGTGAAAAAGGCAACTGAGGCACTGACCAAAAGATACAGAGCAAATCCAAAGTATTACTGTATAAGGCAATGGTCAGATCCTAATTACAGCACTCTGTGAAGTTTTAGTAACCATAGTCACAAGCAGGATAATATTGTTCAGGGAGTGGGGGGTGTGGGTTATAGAGACAAACAATCAAGATAATTCAGGATATTGGAAAAGAGGAAATTTTAATCTGACTCAAAATTTTCAAGATTATAACATGGACTGACAGATAATCCAGCCAAATTATTCACTATGACAAAAGATTCAAACGCCTGTGGCCACAAGTTAAAATTTAGATGTTAGGAGCAAATGGGGAAGTTAGGTGAAACTTTTTTACATAAAGAATAACAGACTTAAGGAAGGCCATTGAAGTGAACAATGAAAGTGGATTAAAGGGAAAATTTGTTGCTGGCGGGAGAAGGAATTGAGAGATTATAATGAGAGGGTGGGTACATGAGGTCAAGACTGATCAAAATAAGGATGGGTTTGTGATGTAGTCTTTTCTTGTGATGTAATCTTTTCTTATGTGGAAAGAGATGCAGTGGTTTTTGCGAGTTCATCCCAAGCAGCTCTGTAACATCGGAGTCTGTGCTCTATGGGCTGGTCCCAGGGACACACACCGAGATAAACATCAACTGCTGCTGGAGGACTATCAATTCAGTGAAAGACGCTCTTTGGTCTGCCAGAAACTTGCTGGTCTTCCAGCGCAAAGAGTTGTCCACGACCGAGTGTTGCAGACTGGCACATTCCATGGTCCAGGACTAGGTGCTGAGGGATGCACGAAAGCTTGGGGCAGCCGCAGCAAAGGCTCAATGGGGAAAGACCACTGTGTAAGGTCCCCCCACCAAAGTGAACAGAGGGGCTGGACCCATGGGAAACCCCTCGGGCTGTATACACCAGATATGGGTTTACTGTAAAATGTACATGGCATGTAAAATGGAATGGAAGAATTGTGAGGCAACTCACTCCTGTATTGAAGAAAACTGATTTCCTTTGCACTTTTTGGAATGTCAGCTTGGTGCTGTTTTGAACTGGTGTATAATGCATTTTTTTACAGATTTTTATGAATAAAGTATATTTTTGGGGAAAATTTTTTTCTTGTCCCTAAAACACTGCTGTTATTAAATTTGTACATCTCCCATGGCATTGCTCACAGGTACCTGTAGAACAATTGCTAATACGAACTGTAGCCCTGTTGCAGCCTAACAGTTTGCAGCAAATTTACCATCGCTAAGAAAAATTTATATTTTTTTAATTTGTTGTTTTCAAGAAGCAAATAGAAACAGGGATATTATAAATAGACACTTTCATCTCTGAATCAGAGGTGGTGGGATTAACTCCTACTGCAAGGGCTGGATCGTGTTCTCCCACAGGCATCAGTTTCCGTGGTGGCTGGTGGAGGGGGGGAAGGGGGTCTGAACATGGCTCTGGATGAGGCCCACCACGGACCTCGATGCCATGTGGGCCCGGCCCGATCCTCCCAGTGGCGGTGAGGCTCCGTGGCGGCAGCCCCCCACCCCCCCCAACGCCGCTGGGCGAGGGGCCCACAATTAAAATGAATGAATTAACATACACTTACCTGCGATCATGAGGTCCCGCTTCGATCTTTGGTGTGGTGGCAGCACTCGCGTGCTTTCAAATCCCCGTCTGGGGAAAGGTGGTGCCATACTGGTGGGGAGGGGGAAGGAGGTAAGATTTTCAGTGCGGATCAGCGGTGGGGGTGGGGGGGGGTGGAGTGGGGAGGTGGTGGGTACAAGGTCAAACTACGTAATGGGGGTAGGGGATGGGGGGAAGGGTTGGACTGTAAACTTTGTGCAGTTTGGGGGTGTAAAGGTCAAATGTTAAAGGTAAGTGTTTTAGGGGGTGGAAAGGGCAAATCGTTCATGTCATTGTTATTTGGGGGGGTGGGAAAGGGGCGTTAGAAATTTATTTCTTTAATTTTGGGAGTCTGTCTTTAAAAATTTAAGTTGGGCGGCAGGACTGGCTGCCCTTTAAAAATGGTACCAGCCTGCGCACAGGCAACTGACGCTGTTGCCGGGGACGGACAGCCCACCTCCTCTACGAGATTGGGGGTGTGGGGCAGGGTGCCCCGGCTATTTAAATGAGCCACCACCCTTAAGATTGCGGCGACTATTTTGCATGCGGCACCCCGCCCCCCTATTTTTTGAGCTCGCCACCAAGATCGGCAGCGGGCTCTTAAAATCCAGCCCCAAAGCTTTGAGCACAAAACTCTAGGATGACACTTCAAGGCAGTACTGAGGGAGAGCTGGACTGTCAGTGGTGCCATCCTTTGGAAAAGATGTTAAACCGAGACCCTGTCTGCATCTCAGGTTGACGTATAACATCCCACGGCACAATTCTGAATAAGAGCAGGGGAGTTCTCCCCGTTGTCCTGACCAATATTTATCCCTCAATCAACATCACAAAAAACAGATTATCTGATCATTATCACATTGCTGTTTGTGGGACCCTTTTTTTTTCCAAAATACACTTTATTCATAAAAATCGGTAAAAATTACATTCCCAAACAGTTTAAAACAGCATCAAGTCAAAAAATACAAACAGTGCAAACGTGATCAGTTACCTTCTATACAATCATGAGTTGCCTCACAACCCTTCCATTTCATTGTCATGCCAGGGTCACAGGTTCAAAGTGAGAGGGGAAAAGTTTAGGGGGGATATGCGTGGAAAGTTCTTTACGCAGAGGGTGGTGGGTGCCTGGAACGCGTTGCCAGCGGAGGTGGTAGATGCGAACACGATAGCGTCTTTTAAGATGTATCTAGACAGATACATGAATGGGCAGGAAGCAAAGAGATACAGACCCTTAGAAAATAGGCGACATGTTGAGGTAGAGGATCTGGATCGGCGCAGGCTTGGAGGGCCGAAGGGCCTGTTCCTGTGCTGTAATTTTTTTTGTTCTTTGTTCTTTGTTCATATACATTTTTACATTTACAGCACACAAAATTTTCCCGATACAGTTCGAGGGGTTTCCCATGGATCCAGCCCCTCAGTTCAACTTGGTGGGGGGACCTTACACAGTGGTCTTTCCCCATTGAGCCTTTGCTGCGGCTGCCCCAAGCTTTAGTGCGTCCCTCAGCACGTAGTCCTGGACCTTGGAATGTGCCAGTCTGCAACATTCGGTCGTGGACAACTCTTTTCGCTGGAAGACCAGCAAGTTTCGGGCAGACTATCACCGAATTGATAGTCCTCCAGCAGCAGTTGATGTTTGCCTCGGTGTGCGTCCCTGGGAACAGCCCATAGAGCACAGACTCCTGTGTCACTGAGCTGCTTGGGATGAACCTCGACAAAAACCACTGCATCTCTTTCCACACCTGCTTTGCAAAGACACATTCCAGGAAGAGGTGGGCAACCGTCTCTTCCCCACCACAGCCACCGCGGGGGCATTGTGCGGAGGGGGTGAGACTTCGGGTGTGCATGAAGGATCTGACAGGGAGGGCCCTTCTCACCACCAGCTAAGCTACGTCTTGCTGCTTGTTTGAAAGTTCTGGTGATGAGGCATTCCGCCAAATGACTTTGACGGTCTGCTCGGGGAACCATCCGACAGGATCCACCGTCTCCTTTTCCCGTAGGGCCCTGAGGACATTCCGTGCAGACCACTGCCTGATGGACCGGTGGTCAAAGGTGTTTTCCCGCAGAAACTGCTCCACGAAGGATAGGTGGTACGGCACCGCCCAACTGCATGGCGCGTTCCGCGGCAATGTGACCAGGCCCAACCTTCGCAACACCGGGGACAGATAGAACCTCAGCACGTAGTGACACTTGGAGTTTGCGTACTGGAGGTCTACACACAGCTTGATGCAGCCGCACACGAAGGTGGTCATCAGGATGAGGGCCACGTTGGGTAAATTTTTCCCGCCCTTGTCCAGAGATTTGAACATCGTGTCCCTCCGGACCCGGTCCATTTTAGATCCCCAGATGAAGCGGAAAATGACTCAGGTGACCACCACAGCGCAGGAGTCGGGTATGGGCCAGACCTGCACCACGTACAGCAACAAAGTGAGCGCCTCGCACCTGATGACCAGGTTCTTACCCACAATGGAGAGAGATCGCTGCCCCCACATGCTCAACTTTTGTTGTACCTTGGCTACTCGCTCCTCCCAGGTTTTGGTGCACGCCCCGGCCCTTCCGAACTATATTCCCAGCACCTTCAGGTAATCTGACCTGACGGTGAAGGGGACAAAGGATCGGTCAGCCCAGTTCCCAAAGAACATGGCCTCGCTTGTTGCCGTGGGTAACTTGGGCTCCCGAGGCCAGTTCGAACTGGTCGCAGATGCTCATCAGTCTGCGCACGGACAGCGGATCCGAGCAGAAGACGGCGACGTCATCCATGTACAGGGCGGTGTTAATTGGCTGACGAATTTCCTAAAGTATTTAATTGGCTGTAAAGCACTTTGGACCATCCTGTGGGTGTGAAAGGCACTTTATTGTACAATTTCTTTTGTTCTTTATGATTAAACATTGGTGATTGAAGCTCAGAGCAAAGCCTTTCATAAATGAGATTTGGTAATACTGACCTCTAGGAGACTGGCATTTGCAGAGAGTCTGAGGCCTGCACGCTTTGGTAGAGGTTGCCCATCCTTTGTCCAGCTGAGAGTGGGTGCTGGGAATGCCTGACTCTGACATTCCAAGCTCACTGAGTCATTGAAAATGACAGAAACATTCTGCTCATCTCCCAGAATGCTTGGTGGAACTACAAGATAAAAAGTGGTGAAACCGGTCAGTTTTTTTTTTACCTCAGCTAGAAACATATCTGTTCCAATATAATCTCCCCCTTAAAGGTGACTTTGAGTTTGGTGCATTTCACACAAAGTGGCCGGGATTTTGTCTTGGCGATGGGAGTCTCAAAAACTGGCAGAAGTGCCAGCAAGAGCCCCGCATCGCCTCCTCTGGAGAAGGCCCGCCAAATCAAGTGCTGATTAGGCACTTAAGTGTAGAGCGGCCGTCCTTTCCCGGGGCGGAGGTCCCGCCTGCTGAGAGCTGCCAGCCAATTAGAGGCCAGGAGCTCTTTCACTGAGCAGCGCCACTGGAGAGGCAGTGGCTGCTGCTGGTAGTGCACTCAGCCGAGCCCTGGTCCCAAGCCACTGGGTAAGTCACAGCAGGAGGGGTTTTGCAGGGTGGGGGCCATGGGGGCGGGGGTGTACAGGGGTTGGCCACAAGGGTAGAGGAGCTGGCTCTCAGCAGGCCCCCCCTTCCCGCTGCCAGGTCCCTCATTCAGGCACTAGCTGTCTTTTAATGAGGGTAACAACCCACCCCCACCCCGGAGCCGGCAAGCAAGCCAGGTTTGCTTGGCATGCTCCTCACGCGATAACAGTCCCACCCACCACTGGGCTAATGCCAGCAGTAGAATGAGGTCCTTAATTGGGCATTAATTGTCCACTTAAGGGCTTCAATTGATGGCAGGATGGGAAGGCCCCCCGATTTAATTTGGGGGGGTTATATGCCCAATTATATGCTCTCCCCACCTCCAAACCCGACATTTTATTGTTCCTGTACACTTGCCAAATCCTTATTATCTGGTCAAGAACCCGGGAACTCATGATTATCATTAGTGTAACTACTCATGGTTACAGCAACCAATCAGGGAGCTGATTAAAACAGCTGGTCATTACCTCATTTTTTATTCCGTTCTTAACCCCCTACTTCAGGAAGGAACCTGCTTGAAATTGCATCACACTCACAACTGATATTTCTAAGATAACTATACTGGTAGAGAGCTGTGTTGCCAATGAACATTCAAACTCACCTGCTTTCTCAACAAGTTTCACCAATTCTTAACCTTCATAGTTTTTTTCAGTTTCAAGTTTATTTCAAGACTGATTCAAATCTACTTACGGTAAACTTGCAGATGAATTTCCTGCTGGTCCTCTCCAGCAGGATTCACAGCGACACAGGTGTATGTTCCTGAATCAGAGAAGTGGACGCTGGCCAAGGAGAGAATCTCGCCTTCCAACAGGACCTAAGTGGAGAGCAAAAAAATGCTTTAGAGACAACCTCAGTCAAGATAAAAGAGATTGCAATAACTGTCAGCTGGAGGGTAAAAGGATTTCAGGATGGAGGAGAGAACAAGACAAACAGAAAGAAACAGAGACATACACACAAAGACAGAGACACAGATAGCAAGTCCCCCCTCATAGACAACCTCCTGCCTCAGGGTGAGACAGGGAAGATATTGGGGTTATATGCGTCTGATACTTCAATGTAGAAATTAATATCTTCTAAATAACTCAAAGCATCTTTCGAGAAAACTTACAGGACTAATCAGCAATCACCGGGTTTAGGAAAACAAATTTCACTGACCTTCAACCTCTCAGTCATCGTAGAGACAGGATTTTGGTCTTTCAACCATGTGATTTTGGGGGCGGGGATTCCTGTAGCCTCACATTGAAGTTCTATAGGCTGGTTTACAAGGACAGAAACCAAGTTCAGAGCAGTCGAAATCACCGGTGGAACTACAAACAAAATGTTTCAGATTAGTGAGAGAACCAAGTGTGCATAAGACCATTTACAATGTCTTAATAGAAGGGATATTTACTGTTAGTAACTTCAGTCTGGAATTGAGAGGTGCCAGAAAAACACAGCACACATGTTCCAGAATGGGAACTGGGGGTTGCGCATCAGTGTAAGTATCACACTCATCCTGATGCTGGTGTTGTGAGGAATAAGTGTGAATATCTTACAAATCCTGGCACTGGAATGGGGAAGTGGGGAACCAATACAATTACAAGGTGGTGATAGTAATTTGAATAGCGGTACAGCTGCCCCATCCCCTTTCTCTTCAATTTTTTTTTCTCTGTGTCTCCAGTTGGACATCTCCATATTATGGATTAATCTCGTCAGACAGGGCAGGCAGGTGACTTGCTCCCACATCTCCAGCCAATGCTGCCCCGAAAGACCCTGCTATAGGTTCATGAGAGCAGTCTCAGGTAAACTGTCCTTGGACTTTCCTTCCCCGCTGTGGAAAATAGCTCAGCCTCTACTCAGTACTTTCCCCATAAATAGGGACATTGAGTACAAAAACAAGGAAGTTATGATAAACCTATATAAAACACTGGTTCAGCCTCAACTGGAGTATTGTGTCCCATTCTGGGCACCACACTTTCAGAGGGATGTTAAGGCATTAGAGAGGGTCCAGAGTTTTGAGAATGGTCAGAGGGATGAGGAACGTCAGTTACGTGGATAGATTGGAGAAGCTGGGGCTGTTCTCCTGGGGGAAGATTAACAGGTGAAATAAAAACAGAAAGGGCTGGAAATACTCAGCAGGCCTGACAGCATCTGTGGAGAGAGAAGCAGAGTTAATGTTTCAGGGTTCTGATGAAAGGTCACAGACCTGAAACATTGGGCTGGATTCTATACAGACCTCAACTTCGGGATCTGTGGCGGTGGGGTGGGGGCGGAGGGATGATGTTGGCCCTGGACGAGGCCCACCACGGATCTCGACGCCGGTAGGGCCCAGCCCGATATTGCCGGCAGCAGCAAGGCCTCGTGGCGGGCCCCCCGCCACTCGGTGACAGGACCACCATTTAAATATTTATATGAATTAAATTTGTCATTTAGTAGTACAGAACTTGAGATTTGCTGAAAATAGAGACATGTTGTCGAAGCTTTTCATCTTGCACTCATCAGGACAATCGCAAGAATACCAATGTAAGGGAAAACAACAACTGCTACTGCATGAGAAGAGAGTGCTGATTGGTTGGCAAGTGAAACTCTGATTGGTAGAGGCCATGGAGAATGCACCAGTTTACGGTGACTGACAGTTAACTGCCAAGCTTAGTTTAAAATTTAAACGAGGCACCTTGACTTTGATTGGTCAAGGCATTGCCCTGAGGAATGAACCAGCAAATGGCTGTCACTTATTTTGTTTAGCTGAAACAGATACAATGTTTGTCCATATTCTTTCTGTCTGCAAAGAACAGGGCCTTGTGTATTAATAAATGTAGCTTCCAGTACGCACAAATGCGCCACACTGTGAGCCCTACTGACAATCTTAAATTGGTTGTCAGTGTAATTCTTAGCACACTGTGGATTATTTAGCAAATGTTGTCCAATCGCAGAATTACATCTAATGTTAGACACTGTGTTTTGAGTTTTGCAAGAACGGGCCGGTTGGGTATGGACCTTACCTTGCCCATTGTGAACAGCAGAAGGGACATGTTGTTTGATATGATCCGCCAGTATTTGGGACGTACGCCCTAGCATCACACTAGCATCACCTGTGGAAGAGCCTGTCACTCTAGAATTGGCCTTTATAGCCACTCCAGGCGCTGCTCCACACACCACTGACCACCTCCAGGCGCTTACCCATTGTCTCTCGAGATAAGGAGGCCAAAGAAGACACTGGCATTGAAATTCATATATCACATTATTCATTTGTGTGATAGGCAGGACGTCTTTTTGGCTTGACGGTAGCATCCTGTTAGTGGCGAACACCACACGTGTTGCTACTGCATAGTAGCAACGCCTCTACCTATCAGAGTTTCACTTGCCAACCAATCAGCACTCTCTTCTCATGCAGTTATCGTTTTCCCTTACATTGGTTATTCTTGTGATTGTCCTGATGAGTGCAAGACGAAAAGCTTCGACAACATGTCTCTATTTTCAGCAATACTTAAATTAAATTACCTGAATTACAGAGTCTCCATCGCCTCCTAATGGCCCGCCGCAATCTTCACCCTGGCGGCCGGCACTGCCACGCCTTCGGATCCCCGTCCAGGGAAACGAGACGCAACACTGGTGGAGAGGGGGGAGGAGGTAAGTTTCTCAGTGCGGTGGGGGGGGGGGGGTGGTGGGGACGGGGTCAAATTAACGTCATGGATGTAGGGGATGGTGGGAAGGGTTGTGATGGAATATAAGTATAATAGGCTCAGTTAGGTAGAATTTAGATATAGTTAATATATTATACCTTTTAGAATTACAGATTGAATAAATGGTCAGTTTTCAAGACTCACTGAAATTCCTCTTTAAGAAGGTAGAGTTAGAAATTTCAAGGTCTTTCAAAGTCCCTATTGCAATAGAATGTGAACCAGAAACACCTTTTAAGTTGGGAAATCCATTTCAGCGTCTCTGTTGCCAGGGACAAGGAGGATAAACACACATCAAAATATCCTGTGTGACCTCAGTAAGAGGTAGCAATAAACTTAATTGATAGTGTTGGTTGGTGATGTAGACAGATCGACTCAAAAGGTTGTTACAAGGTACCATAAAAACACAATTATAGATAATAAAACAATAAATGGAATAGTACTTACAGGAACAAGAGGTCAAGTAAAGCCAATTATAAACATTTTGTCCATATAAATGCTCACAACTTCAAGAGCAGG
Source organism: Heterodontus francisci (assembly GCF_036365525.1). Lineage (NCBI taxonomy): Eukaryota > Metazoa > Chordata > Chondrichthyes > Heterodontiformes > Heterodontidae > Heterodontus > Heterodontus francisci. Next base: position 13,806,087 of record NC_090402.1, read on the forward strand.
GGAATTCCAGCAAAACATTAAGTGGAGATGCTAACTAATGATACTACCAAATATGGATTTCAAGAGCAGGAAAAACACACACAGAAAGGTAACACCTATATGCTAAAAGATCAGATGATACCTTAGAAACAGTATAAACATGACAGTTTCTGAAGCAAAAATTAGAAGTGTTGAATTCCTCAACAATACTTCTCAACTATGGCTTACTTGTGAATTTAAGGTAAAAGTTTACTTTAAATTTTGATGGATATTCTGAGATATTTTGCTGTAACATTAGCCAGGTTAAACTTTTGGATTCTATGTTAGAAATAAGATTATGTGTTACATCTTTTAGTAATATTTGATATAGTGATACACTTATCCACTTAAAAGTGTATTGCATGTTCAATTCTTTAATAAATATATAAAAGTTAATAAATTGTCTCAGGGTGGCACAGTGGCGCAGTGGTTAGCACCGCAGCCTCATAGCTCCAGCGACCCGGGTTCGATTCTGGGCACTGCCTGTGTGGAGTTTGCAAGTTCTCCCTGTGTCTGTGTGGGTTTCCTCCGGGTGCTCCGGTTTCCTCCCACCTCCAAAAGACTTGCAGGTTGATAGGTAAACTGGCCATTGTAAATTGCCCCTAGTGTAGGTAGGTGGTAGGAGAATAGTGGGGATGTGGTAGAGAATATGGGGTTAGTGTAGGGTTAGTATAAATGGGTGGTTGTTGGTCGGCACAGACTCGGTGGGCCGAAGGGCCTGTTTCAGTGCTGTATCTCTAAATAAATGTAGCATTCTGCGTACAACTACAAGAACCTGTTCTCTGTGTCTCTTTAAGTGGAGAGATACGTATTGAAGAGAATTTCCCAGACCCTTATAATATCAGGGATATTTATGACTTAGCCATAATTCTTATAAAATATGCTATCCGAAAGAGGGTAATATTCTCTGTTAGTTTTCTTTCTTTGAGGGAAAGCTAGTTCAATTCTTTGGCCCCAAATAAGTGTCTATAAGAATTTGTCTGGTTTGAACTTAATTAAAGGAGATTCATAGGGATGTACTCCTGATTTGGTTTAGTCCCCAAAAGGGGTTAAAGTCATAAATCACTTCAGCGTTATAGTTTAAAGTTTGTGCAGTTTGAGGGGGAAAGGTCAGGTTGTGAAGGTAAGTGTTTTGGCGGGGGAGGGGGGGGAGGGCAAATAAATAATTTAATTGATATTGGGGGGGGGTGGGAGAGGGGCAAAATGAATGCATTTCTTTATTTTAATTCAATCTCTCTTTAAGTATTTAAATATCCCGGTAGGGCTAACTGCCCTTTAAAAATGGCGTCAGCGCCTGCACATAGGCAGCTAATGCCATTGCTGGGCATGGACAGTCGACCATGTGGGGGGTGGGGGGAGCGGCCCACCCCAGCTATTTAAATGAGCTGCCACGCTTGGAATTGCAGTGGCTCTTTGGCGTCTGGCCCGCCATATTTTTCACCCGTCGCCGAAATCGACAGCGGACATATAGAATTCAGGCTATTAACTCTGCTTCTCTCTCCACAGATGCTGCCAGACTTGCTGAATATTTCCAGCACTTTCTGTTTTTATTTCAGATTTCCAGCATCCACAGTATTTTGCTTTTATATGAGATTAAGAGGTAATTTGACAGAGGTGTTCAAACTCATGACAGGGCTGGACAGAGTAGCTATGGAGAAACTGTTTCCATTAGCCGATGGATCCAGAACCAGAGGACACTGATTTAAGGCGATTGGCAAAAAAAGAAACGGCAACATGAGAAAAAACATTTTTACGCAGCGAGTGGTTAGCATCTGGAATGCACTGCCTGAGAGTGTGATGAAGGCAGATTCAATCAAAGCCTTCAAAAGAGAACTAGATAATTATCTGAAGAGAAAAATTTGTAGGGCAATGGGAAAAAGGCAGGGGATTGGGACTAGGTGAGTTGCTCTTGCAGAGTGCTGGCATGGACACGATGGGCTGAATGGCCTCCTGTGCTGTAACCATTCTATGATTCTGTATGGCTAAGATCAGTACCTTATTGGATAAGGATCACGTGCGTTAAGCTAAACCCTGACACTCAGTGGTGTCACACAATGATGTTCCAGTGTCCTTGATCATTATTAAATAGTACAATATATGGAATCCAGCTCACCGTAAACTTGTAAGATATATTGCAGTTCTGTGATGCCGGCCACATTAGTTGCCACACAGCGATACTGCCCTCCGTCAGACACCTGGGCATTTTCTACCCTTAGAGTCCTTCCATTCTCCAACACACTGATTCCAGCCATACCCGTGATTAGCTGCTGTCCCTTGAACCAAGTCAACACTAGATGACACAGTGACAAAGACCGATCAGTAATAGACGAGATAATCTTGCTGAAGCCCCGCACATGTTCAATTTCTAAAAACACATTGCGGGGAATGCAATTTGGACTTTTATTATTTCAAACCCAAGAAAGCCACTAGATGGACAAAGATACAGACCAAATCTGCAAATCCAGCAGAAATAGAAGATCAGTTCATTAGGAAAATAAAAGTTCAATTTCATAATTGGAAATGACACTGTGTGACAGGAAAAAATGTACTGAGCGTTTTTTTAAAGGCATAACCCATGTATCCAAAGAGCACAATGTGACAGCCACATAAATTTCTTACAGAGATCTTCGGTGCAATTATTTTAACATGATTTATTTTTGAAACTACAATGGCTTTTATCTGTCCTATACCAAGAATGCACAGGGGTAATGTGGCTTACCCAATCAGATTTCACTTTGATGGATGACACCTTACACTTACCAGGGGGCGGAGTTCCAGAGGCAAGGCACTCAAAGGATGCTGGGAGATTCACAGTTGCAGTTTTGTTTGTATCTACAGACGTATCTAAAACAGGAGGCTCTGAAATCCATAAATCAAATAGAATATAATTTAAAATTAAATATTATAAACCCTCACTGACATGCAGTGTATTATCACATGCCAGATAAAGACAGGGCAGTTGCATTTAATAACTCACAGCAGAGACAATGGAGAGCTTTGTCTCAGTTAACACAGAATTTTGATAGAGCAGTGTTATTCGCTAACTTTTTGTCACGAGCCATGATCTCAAGCAGCATCTTTTGCAAGGTCTCCTCTCAGTAACATTCCTACACACTACAGCATCAAGTGACGAGACATGCATGTTGAGCAGGTGCAGAGATTGAGATGAAGGATCTAGTGTTCCACTAACACCGTAGCTCATACAATTTTAATACAGCCCTTCCACTTGCTCTGTGGGTGCCAGGATAGTCCTGCCCCCGATTGGTGCAGAGAAGGAAAGGGGAACAGCATTAAATTTCAGCTCTGTCTCACCATTCCACAAATAGGCAGTCAATAATTGATCAAATGTCTGCTGACTGCCAATAGTGGGCTTCATGCCATACAAGCACCATCTCTATCTAATATAATACAATATAATATATGATGCAATATATGTTTTCTACCTCAGTAACTCAGTGTGTTATAACACTATCTGATTTCCTGTGGAATGGGTCATTGATTTTCTTCAGACTGCAATAAGGTTGTGATGCTAAAATCGAGAGGGAGGGAGGGAGATAGGTCTATTAGAATTCTATACATTGGAAGAGGATTTGTTAATTGAAATTATATGTTAAGAAAGGGAGTGAATCCTTTGGAGCTTAACCCCCATGCGAGGGGATTATTTGACAGAATGCTAAATCACAGGTATGATCTAAGTTTACCTGTGATTCCCTATACTGTAGGCTGCTTTGTAACTTATCCTCCCCACTTTGCTGCCGTAACACTTACCATAGACAGTTAGTTTGACATCTTGCTGGGATTCACCTGCCCCATTAGTAGCTACGCAAGAGTAGATACCTCCATCTTGTAGAGTCACTCTCTCAATCTGCGAAGCAAAGTGATAGTTCAGTATGGAAAAAATCAGGGACAGTCTGAAAGTGAACTATTCAACTGTGCCAGCTTCAGATTTGACAGCCGCTCTCTCTCTCTCTCAGTGTCTGCCTTTCACTTTGTCTAAGTGTTTTGGCTGCTTCCCCCTCTCTCTGCTATAACTTCATTACTTTTTGGTCACCCTCTTCCTCTGAAGCTCTCCATTCCTATGTCAACTTTTAACATCACCTAACAATCATAAAAGGGTGCTTGATTCACAAACTTTTTTGTTACTGGTTACACATTAAAAATGAAAAAAGTATAAAGGCAAAGTTAGATGTGGATTTGACTTACTGGCACTACATTGTGGGTATAAGTGAGTAAATATGCTACTGAAATAGTCATACAATCTTTTCAAAGTTTAAAGTTCAGACTTAAGAGGAATTTAAGAATTACATTTCTGAGCATTGTGTTTATAGAATCATAGAACAGTTACTGCGCAGAAGGAAGCTATTTGGCCCATCATGTCTGTGCTAGCTCAGTAGCAACTCAGCCAGTCCCACTCCCCACCTTTCCCCATAGCCCTGCAAATTTGTTCTCTGCAGATAATTATCCAATTCCTTTTTGAAAGCCACAATCGAATCTGCTGATCTGTTCTTGGATCAAGACTTGTACTGTTTGGATACAGCATGGAACTGCCAACAGAATCACCTGATTAAAAAGTGCCACAAGCTGTGAAAAACATTATATTCTATCTATACCAGAAAGCCGGTTGGTGAAGGATAGTACTGGAGCCAATCTTTACTCAGTCTAACATTTATTTGCAGTGTAAAACATTACAAGCAGACACCTCGTAACTCAACCACACCACAGTTTCAGAAGTGTCTCTTTATATGTGCTCAAGTGAATCCCCAATTAATGCCCTGCACCTGCATATAATTAAAAGCAATTGAGATACAATTGACATACACTGCACAATATGAACACGAATGTGAACACTGTTGCCACTCTCTGGCCCGATAGCTTTTCTGAACCCCTATGTTGACTGGTGACTTTACTGCATTCAATAATGAAATCTGTTGTGCTTACCCAATTACCCTGTTGATAAGTTAGAGGCTGTTTAGGGAGCACTTGCTGCGACTGCTGGATAGGTTTGTCCCGATGAGGCAAGGAAGGGATGGTAGGGTGAAGGAACCTTAGATGACAAGAGATGTGGAACAGCTAGTCAAGAGGAAGAAGGAAGCTTACTTAAGGTTGAGGAAGCAAGGATCAGAAAGGGCTCTAGAGGGTTGCAAGGTAGCCAGGAAGGAACTGAGGAATGGACTTAGGAGAGCTAGAAGGGGACATGAAAAAGTCTTGGCAGGTAGGATTAAGGAAAATCCCAAGGCGTTCTACACTTATGTGAGGAACAAGAGGATGGCCAGAGTGAGGGTAGGGCCGATCAGGGATAGTGGAGGGAACTTGTGCCTGGAGTCGGAGGAGGTAGGGGAGGTCCTAAATTAATACTTTGCTTCAGTATTCACTAGTGAGAGGGACCTGGTCGTTTGTGAGGTCAGCGTGAAACAGGCTGATATGCTCGAACAGGTTGATGTTAAGAGGGAGGATGTGCTGGAAATGTTGAAAGACATGAGGACAGATAAGTCCCCGGGGCCAGACGGGATATACCCAAGAGTATTAAGGGAAGCGAGGGAAGAGATTACCGCGCCTTTGGTGATGATCTTTGCGTCCTCACTGTCCACTGGAGTAGTACCAGATGATTGGAGGGTGGCAAATATTATTCCCTTGATCAAGAAAGGAAATAGGGATAACCCTGGGAATTATAGACCAGTCAGTCTTACGTCGGTAGTGGGCAAATTATTGGAGAGGATTCTGAGAGACAGGATTTATGATTATTTGGAAAAACATAGTTTGATTAGAGACAGTCAGCATGGCTTTGTGAGGGGCAGGTCATGCCTCACAAGCCTTATTGAATTCTTTGAAGATGTGACAAAACACATTGATGAAGGAAGAGCAGTGGATGTGGAGTATATGGATTTTAGCAAGGCATTTGATAAGGATCCCCATGATAGGCTCATTCAGAAAGTAAGGAGGCATGGGATACAGGGAAAGTTGGCTGTCTGGATACAGAATTGGCTGGCCCTTAGAAGACAGAGGGTGGTAGTAGATGGAAAGTATTCAGCCTGGAGCTCGGTGACCAGTGGTGTTCCGCGGGGATCTGTTCTGGGACCTCTGCTCTTTGTGATTTTTATAAATGACTTGGATGAGGAAGTGGAAGGCTGGGTTAGCAAGTTTGCCGATGACACGAAGGTTGCTGGAGTTGTGGATAGTGTGGAAGGCTGTTGTAGGTTGCAACGGGACATTGACAGGATGCAGAGCTGGGCTGAGAAGTAGCAGATGGAGTTCAACCTGGAAAAGTGTGAAGTGATTCATTTTGGAAGGTCGAATTTGAATGCAGAATACAGACTTAAAGACAGGATTCTTGGTAGTGTGGAGGAACAGAGGGATCTTGGGGTCAATGTCCATAGATCTCTCAAAGTTGCCACCCAAGTTGATAGGGTTGTTAAGAAGGCGTATGGTGTGTTGGCTTTCATTAACAGGGGGATTGAGTTTAAGAGCCGCGAGGTTATGCTGCAGCTCTATAAAGCCCTGGTTAGACTACACTTGGAATATTGTGTTCATTTCTGGTCGCCTCATTATAGGAAGGATGTGGAAGCTTTAGAGAGGGTGCAGAGGAGATTTACCAGGATGCTGCCTGGACTGGAGGGCATGTCTTACGAAGAAAGGTTGAGGGTGCTAGGGCTTTTCTCATTGGAACGAAGAAGGATGAGAGGTGACTTGATAGAGGGGTACAAGATGATGAGAGGCATAGATAGAGTGGATAGCCAGAGACTTTTTCCCAGGGTGGAAAGGGCTATCACCAGGGAGCATAATTTTAAGGTGATTGGAGGAAGGTTTAGGGGAGATGTCAGAGGTAGGTTCTTTACACAGAGAGTGGTGGGTGCGTGGAATGCACTGCCAGCGGTGGTAGTAGAAGCAGATACATTAGGGACATTTAAGCGACTCTTGGATAGGTACATGGATGATAGTAGAATGAAGGGGAGGTAGTTAGTTTGATCTTAGAGTAGGTTAAAGGTTCGGCACAACATTGTGGGCCGAAGGGCCTGTACTGTGCTGTACTGTTCTATGTTCTATGTTCTTAAGTATAAAAATGGGTCTATATAAACCAGACAGGTCTCAGGGTCAATTCCAATCAGAAATGGGTCAATTGAGCTCATATGCTGGATGGGTCGTGTTGTCAAGTCTGGTTGGACATATTCCTGGAGGTTTAGTTACACGACCTCTCACCTTCAACTGCCCCGTTTCCACCCACCCCCCAACCCCCACATGCTACCGCCATTGGTCACCTGACACACCCATCCTCACAGTGCACCATCTTCCCACGGCCAATTGGAAAGTCAAAAAACTCTCCACAACTCAATTAGATGAAACTTGACTATAAGTCTAATAGCCATGCCCCCAGTTGCCAATAGTTCTATGACTAATAAACAGAAGCGTTAAAAAATGCCCCTAGGAATGCTCTCCTGGATTATTTGCAATAGTGTCCTGGAGATTAATCTTCAATCCCAGGAGCCTCCTGGACAATCCTGGATGGTTGTCAACACTGTGTAGGGGTGCTGTGATTGGCCTGTTCTTTTTAAAATGATTGAGAAAGCAAGGTAATGGACCATGTCTCCACAGTTCAAAATGTACCAAGGCTGACAAGAGTTCGAGAGGAGATAGGGTTAACCGAGAAATAGGAACTAAGAGATGGCAAGCTTCCGTTTTAAAAGCCTAAAAGGTTTTTGAAATTCCACAGTTTTAAGTACAAACAAAAGAATTAAATCAGGAGACGGTGCGATAAGACTTAATTTGATGGATGTAAGGAGGAGGTTAAACATATGAGATGGCTTATTGGAGCTCAGAAAAGTTGTGATTGAGACAGAGTTTTCAAGACAGGAAGATCACAGTCAAAAGATAATCATTGTCTTACATCCTGTCTAGGAATGTAAGAGAGGTTTGGGAAGAGATTCCCCAGATATGGAGGCAATGTTCATATGACAATTAAGATTTGTTGCAACAGAAAGAACTGTTGGCATAAAGAAAAGGGATTTTTGGAACTTCAGAAAAAGAGGAAATGTGGCCATTCCTCTTGAGGTCAGAGAGATCAGGAAAGTCGACAGAGTAGAAAGGAGTAAGTATGGACCCGAACCTGCTGCACTCAGGATTTCCAGCCTCTGCTGCAGCAAGCAGCAAAGTTTTCATTTTTGTTTTCTTCATGTGGAATCAGGAGTGGTCCTTTACTTACCCCTCTCCCATTCTCTCCACAACCACCACACCTCATCCAGGAGCGAACTGAGGGCTACTGCCAGTGAGGCTGGTGGCCTAACTTGATCCCAAGACAGGCCCGGGTAGCTGGCTGCAATTATTACAATGAGGCCCGAGGAACAATTTCTCATGAGCCCCAGGCTTCCACCTTCAGGCACCAGGTTCGTTTCCCTGCATCCGCTTAGCACCCAAAAACTGCCCTGAATTAATTTCTACACCAGCGTCTTTGAAGAACTGAAAAAAATAAAAATTTGGATGTCTTAATGAAGGGCACTGAGGAGGTCAAAGCAAAGTACCTCAGCCATTGATTGCAGAGATAAACAATGGTTTTGGACAGAGGGCACATGATCTGAAGAAAGTTAATGAATGTACAATGGAATCATCAGCCAAAAGCAGATATTGTTGGACGATAAGTGTAGAAGGTACTTACTTGAAAAGGAAAAAAACTGCGGGGCTACAGGGAAGATCAAGAGAGTAGGACTAATGGGTAGCTTTTTCAGAGAGCTAGCACAGGAATGATGGGCCAAATGGGCTCCCTCTGTGCTATAGGTGCTAAGATCATTCTGGAACCTTTAGTTAATGTCTCAGTGAAGTAGACCAGCAATGTCTTTAATTACCTTAAGTCTCCCATTTGCTCCTGTAAGTGGATGTCCATCTTTCAACCATGTGATCAATGGTGTTGGAATTCCAGTAGCCGTACACTCCAGTGTCACTGACTTCCCAACCACGACAGACAAACTCCCAACTCCCACAATCCTCACTGCTGGGGGGACTAGTCACAAACAAACAAAAATAAAATACAGTAAGTAATTTAGTGATTTAAGAAGGGACCTAGCACAGGAATATTAGAGAAGGTGATTGCAGGTTAAAGTAGTAACAGAGCAATGGAAGGTGTTCAGGGAAGAAATACTTCAGGTACAAACTAAGCATATATGCCCTTGAACGGAAAAGAAAGAGCATCAAAAGCTAATGCACCCCGGATGACAAAGGAAATAAAAGTTAAAATAAAACATAAAATGGAAGTTTATGACCAATATCAGGAGCAAGATTCAGTTAATAACCAGGAAAATTATGGAAAGTACAGAAGGGAATTAAAAACGTTAATACAGGAGGCAAAGAGAGGCTGAGAAAAGTTTAGCAGGAAAACATTAAATTGATCCCTAAAACATTTTATAAACATATGAAGTTTAAGCGGTTAGCTAGGGAAAGGTTGGGCCTATTAAGGACCCAAAGGGAAATCTTCATATAGAAGCAGAGGACATTGCTAAAGTATTAAATGAGTACTTTGCATCTATCTTCAGAAAGGAGGCAGATGATGTGAAGGTTGTCAGGATTTGGGACGCGCTACCTGATAGGTAGTGGAAGCTGATTCCATAAATTATTTTATAAGGGAGATGGGCAGGTACTTAAGGATGAGGAACTTATAGGGTTACAGACCATGTGGGAATGTGGGATTAAGCACGACTGCTCTTGCAAATTGTGAGCACAGGCACAACGGAATGAAAAGCCTCCTTCTGTGCTGTAAGTTTCTATGATTCTAGGATAATGGAGATAGTTGATTAAAACCAATTGTGTGGAACTGTCAAAGAAGGCAACTGTGTCAGGCACATAATATGGGAAGTGACAAACTGTAGGATTTTCTCTCTGGTGTATTTTTCTTCTGTCTTCATTACAGTACCTCAGGGGTTAAATCCAAGTTTGCTTAAAATTGAGCATTTCATTATGTATTCAATCCCGTGGCAAACCAGCTAGCTTTGAACCAGTTGAGTTTTATATGTTAACATTGATTCATTGCAAAGATATTTGGGTTATCATCTCTGAAGGGCGGAGACTGCTGATCCTCCAGGGGAGTAATACCCGGAACCACAGACTTATTCTGTGATGACGGTCTATGTTAAACCCCTAGGCTTGCTACATTAACAGAGACTGGATATATAAAGATATAAAGCCCAATTCGTTGGGAAGGAGAGCATGCTTACAGGAGTGGCCTCTGACAAAGGATACAAGAGAAAGCTTTGCTTTATTTACCTTTTGGTTCAGGGGAGCAAAAAGTCAGAAAATTTTCAAGACACTAAAGCAGTGGGACAGAGTTCCAAATTGCTCATGGTTTGTGATTTGGGGTAAGGATGGGCTTGACGGGTGTAATGGTCTTTCCTCATTTTATCTCTTTCAAATTTCAGTTCTATGTATCTTGTGGAAGAGAACAAATGCCACATTTATGAAAGAGATATTAAACCTAATGGTGTAGGGCTCCTTAATAAAGCACATCTGCAGATCCTGGAATATTACCCCACTGATGTGAGTAAGCAGGTTCAATAGTAACACCCGCAAGACATGAATCCCCATAGCTATGAAATTATCAATGAATCACCATCATAAATTCCCATGACTTCAAAAGAGAAGTATTGTACCATGAACTGTAACGTCAAATTCTCCTCTGCTTTCCCCTGCTTCATTTCTGGCCACACAGACGTAACGACCAACATCCGCCAACTTCAAACGGGGAATAAAAAGTTTGCTCCGCTCAGCTGACACCCGAGCACCATCGAGTTCAGTGAGTGGAATGTTGTTCCTTAGCCATCTAAGGGACAGAAATTATGAAATTAGGCTTCATTATGCAAGAATGGGATACCACTAGATACTCAGAAAAATAGTAATTTGGTTTAGAAGTTGTTTGAGGCCCGTCCAACTCATACACCTGTAATGATATGACAGTGATACATAGTAATGAGTCTTTGGTAAAAAGTGATACAATTAACTGTTAATTGTATATTAATTGTATTTAATTTTATGCAGGTGGTGGGCATTAACTGGGATTTACTTGTGCCCCCATAAATAGACACAGACTGAAACTGTGGTTGTTGGGTTAGGAGGTGCATACTTGTAATGTGTAACTCTGCAAATAAATGCTTATAAAAGTGTGCAAAAATTGGCTCCAGTTCTATCCTTTACCAACTGAATAGCTGGAATATAACATTGTATTGATAAACAGTGTTGCATATACACTAGTATTGGTAAACAGTGTTACATTCACATTAGTATTGATAAGCAATGATACACAGACAGCAGATTTGTACAGTGCAACATCATATCAAATATCTGAACCACTGGGACTCATAAAATGAGCAGTTACCTGACCGTGCTTGCTTGTATACATGACTGCTAACAGATTGGAATGGGTCAACTACTGACTCACAGGAAAAGGAGACAAATTAGTTTACATATATTTTAGACAACAGACCCGAAATGAATAACAGTCTTGCCAAAGGGAAGGCAAATATACGTTGATCCGACACGCAGTGTTCCAATGTACATGATGTATACACTGTTTCCAATAGCTATCTGTGGTATTGGAGATTGAATCTCAGCTGCCACATCACTAGACACAGTTTCACCTGTTCTGATTTACTGCTTACCTGCACAGTAACTATGGAAGTTGATACAAGGAGATGCAGTAACCATTCATCAGTATGTCAAAACTGTGACAGACATGCACACGTCTTTACTGTTACCCTGTACGTATTAAGTAAGTAACTTGAACAATAAACTAGAATGGGAACTCACGTTATTTTCGGTGGTGGGTGACCAATTACTTGACATGTCAGTTCCAGAGGATTGTCAATGGTCACAGTCACGTGAGAAGACTCTCCAATCAGCAGCTGTGGAGGGACTGTTGGTGCAAATGCATGGCATTCATTTACAATCTCTCTAAATCCAACCAATTCTCTTGCTTATCGTGTACCGTCCATCCAAGCAAGTCACTTTGAAATCACATTGTCCAAACCAAATGCTTTAAGCTGGTGCTGGGATGTCCACCATAGCAACTAGGGGTGAGACTTCCTCCAGTTCTTCCTCCTTCCCTGTGGGGAAGGGTGCAAACTGCACTCTGTCTATCCCCAAGGCAACATAAGTAAAACTGGGAAGTCACCAGGTAAGGAAAAGTTTCTCCCTAAATCAATGAAACCAGCCTCATTATCAGAATCACTGTTTTGGAAACTGAGGAAGTTTACATATACGGCTGGATTTTATGACTGGCGGCGAGCTCCAAAAATGGGCGGGCCGCACGCCAAAGAGCCACCACAATCTCAAGCGCAGCGGTTTATTTAAATAAGGCTGTTAGCCCTACCGGCTTATTTAAATATTTAAAGACAGATTGAATAAAATTAAATAAATACATTTCTTTTGCCTTTTCCCCACCCACCCCAATAACAATTAAATTAACTATTTGCCCTTCCACCTACAAGACACTGACCTGTAACATCTGACCTTCCCCCCACAAACTGCATAAAATTTAAAGTACAACCCTTCCCACCATCCCCTACACCCATGTTGTTTATGTGATCCCGTTCTACCCCGCAACCCCCCCCCCCCGCCATCCCCGCACTGATAAACTTACCTCCTCCCCCCTCCCCACCAGTGTGGTGCCTCGTTTCCCCGGATGGGGATCTGAAGGCGCGGGAGTGCCGGCCGCCAAGCCAAAGATCGCGGAGGGACGTCAAGATTAAGGATAAGTACATGCAAAGCTATTAATTTCATTCATTTGCATATGGTGATTGTGGGCACACCGCTGAGCGGCAGGGGGGCTGCCACAGTGCCCCGCTGCCACCGGGAGGATCGGGCGAGCCCTGCCGGCATCAAGGTCCATGACACGTGTCATCCAGGGCCATCTTCAGGCCCCCTGCCCTGCCATGGATCCCAACGTCAAGAGCTCATTAAAATCCATCCCATAATCTTATTGAATGACGAAGCAGGCTCAAAGACCTGAATGGCCTACTCCCGCTTCTATTTCTATGGGCATTGTATAGTACAGAAACAGGCCATTCGGCCCAGCCAATCCATGTTCCCGTTAATGCTCCACTGGAGCCTCCTCCCACCTTTCCTCATCCAACTCTATCAGCGTAACCCTCTATTAGCATCTCCCTCATGTCCTTATCTAGCTTCCCCTTAAATGAATCTATGCTATTCACCTCAATTACTCCCAACGGTGGCAAATTCAACATTCCCACCATTCTCTGTGTAAAGAAGTTTCTTCTGAATACCCTATTTGAGTTATTGGTGACTATCTTATATTGATGGCTTCTAGTTTTGTTCTTTCCCGCAAGTGGAAACATTCTCTCTACTCAATCAAAACCTTTCATGATCTCAAGGACCTCTATTAGGTCACCCTTCAGCCTTCACTTTTCAAGATAAAAAAAAGATCCAGCCTGTGCATCCTTTCCTGATAGCTATAAACTCATAGTTCTGGTATCCTTGCAAATCTTTTTTGCACCCTCTCCAGTACCTCTATATCCTTTTTATAATATGGAACTACACACAGTACTGGTCTAAGTCCAACACATGTTTAGTTCAACTTCTCTACTTTTCAATTCTATCCCTATAGAAATAAATCCAGTAACTTCCAGCACTGTCCATTCCCTCAATAACACTTCTCTTTTCTGAGGCACAGAAACTGACAGCAGACTCATCCTAACCAACACCTACGCTAGAAAATGGAGCTGGAACACATGTAGATGCCACCATCATGATCTGTAAAACTCCATATCTTAACGTCCTTTCCCAATTTAAAGGACCTATCTCAAGCCCCATGAATTCATAGCACAGAAACAGACTCAGTGAGTGTGCCTATGTAGGGGTTGCTATATATATGACCCTATATGATTGCGTAGATTTAGGTGTACAATGCTAAAAGTTTAAAATTTAATTATAGAAAATGTAAATTAAACTGCTCTTGAGTATGATGAGGGTTACAGACTTGGTGCCACATCAAGAAGGAATCAAAAGCTCTGGACAAATAGATGGGTTGACCTTTGGAATGAGATACATAGGCTGAATCATAGAATAATAGAACTACTGAGCACGGAAGGAGGCCATTCAGCCCATCCTGCCTGTACTGGCTCTTTGAAAGAGCTATCCAATTAGGCCCACTATCCCACTCTTTCCCTATAGCCCTGTAAATTTTTACTTTTAAGGTATACATCCAACTCTCTTTTCAAAGTTACTATTGACTGCTTCCACCAGCCTTTCAGACAATGTATTATAGATCATAACAAATCACACTGTTAAAAAAATCTCTTCATCTCCCCTCTTCTTCTTTGACAATTATCTTAAATCTGTCCTCTGATTACCAACCCTCCTGCCAATGTAAACAGTTTCTGTCCATATGGCCTTATATTTCTAAAAAACACAGGTGAAGCTCTCAGTCCCGATCCAAGTAGCCTTAACCCCAAATTAAGAACACCCCCTAATGTGACACAGATATTTTCTTTTCTTGTCCTTCCAGATTCTGAATGGCAGTGCATGATGTTGAATTATATGAAGGTCTGTAGCATAGGCCCTCGACCACTAGGGATTAGATTGACACTGCCCCAGTTCATTACACGTACAACTCCTGCAGCCAACGCAAAGAGGAGACTTTCATCTGTCTGGACTTAACCTATACCCTAGAGGAGACAGGACAAAGTGCTAATCCTCTGCAACATCCTGTCTCCTAACACGACCTTTCCTTGAGGCCCTGAAGATGACAACAGAGTTTTCCTACCCAAGATGTCCACAGTGTAGTGAAGGTGCTGTTCTCCTGCAGCATTTGTAGCCGTACATATATAGGTGCCAGCATCACTCTCTCCAACATTCTCAATCTTAAGGGTCTTTCCTCCAGCTATGAACTCTATTCTGTCACTGCTCGTCAACGGGACACCATCTTTGAGCCAAGAGAGGATAGGAGGAGGGTAACCACTCGAGGAACACCTTAACGTCAAAGAATGACCAACCGTTGCTTTTGTCTTCAGTGGACGGCCCAAGCTACCTTCAATACTGGGCGGAACTAAAGAGAGCAAAAAGATGTCATTAACACACTGCCATGATTGATGCTCCAACATCAATGAGAGCAGTGAAAACTCAGCCAAGGGAAAACAGTATTGCTGCCAGTATTGTGCAGTCTGTGTACGTTGCCTGGAGGTGTCAGGTTGTACCACACTGATCTCTGTTAATGTGTGGGGCTTTTATCTCTGGGTATGTCTTATGTACGAGGTTAGTATTGCTTGATGTACCAGGCTGTTCATGAGTGTACAGAGCTGGGCCTGACTGCTTGCACTGTTTATATTTCAGCATATTTCCTATAGGGAGGCTGGAATGAATCTTCATTGCAATGATTACACATTTCCACATGGAAAACAAAGGAAGCCAAATGGATTACTAATATTTGAACTTGAGCAGCCAGACGATAATTTTAATTGCTTGATGTGCCCAAGGCTGATGAGTTACTGTCAACTTCAACTTAAATCACAAGATTGTACAATACTTGAATAAGCAATCCATTAACTCCCCTTCAGGTGATGTAAAACCATGAACTCAAATCAAACAAGAGAAAACAATTAAAACCAATGCACTGGATTTTCTCTTTGCCCTGAGCTGAGAAATAGGTGTGACTAAACATCCAGTATGGCCACCCTTCAAGACTGAGCTTTGATAGTGAGTTTTGGAAGGTAAATTGACTGGGGTTAGGGGTTGACTGGAGGGAAAATATCAAGGCTAAGCCCGATCCTATCCTCAACCATCATCTGCACATGTATTTTGCAGCAGGGAGACAATCGATAATAATCAGGAGTGAGAATTCTGGAATCTTTTTCCTGCTCTGGCCCAGGTGCAGAAGAGTCAAATTCTAACACCTTGACCATGCCCCCTCCAGAACCAGGGAATTCAGCACACTGTGTAGATAGAACTTGGCATCATCATTCCTTTATGGAAAAAAAGGGTAGCCACATACATCAGGCAATGAAATCACAAATTAATTGAATTTTAAGCATGCTTCATACATGTTATTTTGGGCCAGCAATCATACCACATGTTGGCGACATAAACTTAACCACCCATCCTGCTAGATATTGATCACCCTCTATGAAGAAATGTGTCCTCCTGTGTGTCCTGAACTTGCCCTTCACAAACTGTGATTCAGTGATTTCTTGTCCTGTACTGTTACATTCTCTATACTATTAATAATCTTACAAAGGTCGATAAGGTCATCTGAAATATCTCTTGCTGAAACTGCAGAGCATATCTAGTCATTCCTCAGAGCTATAAAAAGTCTTCAGTTAGTAATTTTGGTTGTAGATTTATGTGATATATTCCGTAATATAATTTTATATCACAATTATTTTGGTGTTATTTTAATTGAAACAATGAATAAATAAGTGCATCTGATTTGACTACTAATTCCAGGGAAAATACCAAGTGTTGTCACTGAATGAAATAAAGCGCAGTAACCTTTTTATATATATATAATTAGCTACTCTTCAATAAGGCTCATAAAGTTTTCTACATGTTGAAATGGAGAATATGTCTGCCATGTGTGTCTCCAGTGCTCAAGCTGGAGAATTAGAAACAAAGGGAAACTGGCTGGGTGATACACTTCAGGTTACTTTCATAGGGATCAACATGTGAAAAATAAGCATAGATTTTGCAAGGGTCTGCTCTTAGCAATGAGCAAAAACCAAGTGCTCTAGCAAACCATGCTGACTGCCATTCCCAATTCTGCATTCTGCACTCTTGCTGAGTGACTCTCTCCATTGGGAGTGGAGCTTCACAAAGCTTGATCTATAATTACTCGCTGCGAGAGACCTGTTGCTCCCCAGTGAGGCTGGGAGCTTACCATAAACCTGCACTTTGTATGACTTTTCCTTTGTCCCTGCGATGTTCCTTGCACGGCATGTGTACCATCCTGCATCAGGTGCCTGGGCCTTGCTAACTTGCAGGAACTGTCCCCTTTCAACATACATCATTTTGGAACTGGATACAATTGGACGACCATCCTTCAGCCACGTAATCCCAGGGGCAGGAATTCCGTGTGCATCACACTGTAGACTAGTGTGGCTGTTTAACTGGACAGTCACCTCCTTGGTATCATTGGCTCCTCGGATTGTGGGAGGAACTAGGGGAAAAAAAAGAACGACTTGCATTTATATAGCGCCTTTCATGGCCTCAGGATGTCCCACAGTGCTTTACAGCCAATGAAGCACATTTAAAGTGTAGTAAGGTTGGATTCCAATATACAGAGAACATTCAGTCTGATCCTTGTCAAAGAACATGCAACATCTGTTTTCATGAAAACATTCTGAGTTTCCCATATTGCTGCACCACGTATACAATCAATCTCAAACCAGACTACTTCAAAATTCTCAGGGTTTGATTCGCAATTACAGATGTTGCCCACTAGCTTCTTTTCAATCAAAGAACTGAAGTCGATTCTAGCTATCATCCCACAGTCCTTTGTACAAGCGTCTATGTAATTCCACCATCATGTATCGTAATATGATTGTCACTTTGACGCGCCAAAATGGGATGAATTTTGTATGTCATGTTGTTTATTTTTGATAGAAAGTCTATTTACAGAAAAAAGGATTTATCCAGCTGTATCACTAAAGGAATCCAACTGGCTCTCTGGCATTGCTGACTAATATATATAACGGGCCAGAGTTTGGAACTCATCCAAGGAGACCCGCCTCTTCCTTGTGGAGCCTCTGTTGACCTTCTCTTCATTAAGAAAGAAACAAAGTTTGGTGCTTAAAGCAGTTTAACTCGAATGTTGATGTATATAGATTGACAGATGATAATATAGACATATGTAATTCCTCCAATTGTCTAAACATTAGATGATGATTATTGTCTTGTTTTTACTGCCTTCCTGCAATGAGTCACCTCACAAAGTGTGAGGAATGACTTCAAATATCTGGCTGTAATAAGAAAGGATAGCCATGACATTAATCCCCACACAACTGTGAACCATGTGAACAACATAGGTCTTTGTATCATGAAGACCTGGGAACAAGTGTTCCAGCTGAAGTTCCTGTCATTTATCAAGTTATGTAAGAAATACATTCTGAAAAAAGTATTTTGACCTTGTGAAGATTGATTCTTTCTTTATTCTTTTTAAAGTTTCGCACTCACTCTTACTTGGCTGTATCTCCCTGCATCTAGGCATTATTCTGCCTGTAAATACATGTGACTCTTAGCTTTAGTCTATACATGTTAGTCTGCTGCTGTAATCATTTTTGCCTTTTGAAGTCGGATGTTGTTCTACATAGTCTCCCATGGTTGTTATAACAATTATGGATAAATGTTAACCTAAGCAGGTTATTCCACTGACAGCATGTTCCAGTTTTAAAGGACACTTGGTGTGCTTCAGGAAACTATTTTTGTTTATAAGCACAAAAGTGTTGGGAGTAAGTCCGAAACGTAACAGATGTCATTTTGGCGTTTCTCAGAGCAGTAATACTATTATGTTCATTGTAATAGGAATTATAGGAGTATAAGAATAGGAGGAGGCCATTTAGACCCTCAATCCTGTTCCGCCACTAAATGTGATCATGGCTAATCTATGGCCTAACTACATAGGCCTTTGCCCCATAATGCTTAATATGTTTGGTTAATAATAAAAATCACAGTTTTAAAATGAGCAAGTTCTGTAAATTTCTATGATCTAGTATCAATTGCTGTTTGTGGATGAGAGTTCCAAATTTCTATCACCCTTTGTGTATCAAAGTGTTTCCTAATTTCACCCCTGAAAAGTCTGGCCCCACTTTTTAGGCTATGCTGGTTGGGAAGTCTCGGACCAGGGGGCATAGATTGTACACACGGACTGTCTAAGCTCACGTACGAGAAATAAACATTTGGGCATGGTACCACATGGCAGCGCACAATTATGAAACTGTACCACAGCGTAATTCAACTCAATCAGGAGAGAAGGAAGAAGATTGAGGGGGCAGCAAACACCAATGGAAAAGATAGCTTGAGGCCTGCATATCAAAACTAGCACTGATCTCTGTCTAATGGAAGGTGACAAGCCGATTCCGTGTGGCTGAGCACTGCCCATATGGGCTGCAGATGTCTAGCAGAATGTCAGGTGTTTGTTGCATGTGAAAGAGCAAGGCCTAAGAGTCAATACAAGTGCAGCAGCTCCCTAAGGGAGTGGAAGATCATCTCTCCCAGCACTGACAGCAAGCATTAGATGTAAGATGTTTAAACAGCTCAGCCTTTGGCTGTGTTTTAATCCCAGAACTCTGGACTGACATTCACTTTAAAATCAACATTAGCCCAGTGTTCTTGCCTAGATAGTGAGTGCACTGAAGAATATTCCATCATAGGGCTAATGCCACAACCTATCTGGACTCCACACATGCCTATTTTGTAGCAATCGAGAGCAGAGACCCTGGCTGCTACTTACACTTGCGTATTCCACCAATATTAAGGCCAATTATAGCACCTCAAATATTTCCCCAGCTGAGATGATCTCAGAACAAACTGGCCCTTCCTAGAAACAAGCAATCCGCCAGGAGATTGTTATTAATTTGCATTGCATTGAGATGAGAATTTACAACCAAATGATCCACATAGAGTAAAGTTCGATCTTCAGCTTGGGTGATGGATGGAGGGGGCTGCTGAGAGGCTGTCTCCCTATCTCCCAGTCTCCAGATATGAGGATGTAGGGTGGAGCTTTCATCTTAGGCAGGGTGTGTAGTAACTGACCACCTGCTTCATGCCCCTGCCCACGTGGAAAGTTTGACCTGCAGTTTCCCGAGTTACCATAAGCTGCTCCATCTCTCAGGAGAGAACAGTGAGAAAAAATTCAAGGGGAGTATTAGACCTAGCTGGTCCAAGCAGCTCTTAATGAACAGCTACAAGTGGTACTGGAGTAGGCCGTGTACCTGCTCCCTCTGTCACACAACTGGCACGGCAGGTGGAAAGGCAGCAGATTCCAAAAATATAGTTGACGTTATCCAGTAAGTAATGCCAACAAACAATGGCTGAACGCTATTTTTTCATCTATCAGTCTGGCTGAAAACTCCCCAGGCCCACTCAACAAAAACAGGCAAGATTGAATGCGAGTAAGGAATTGAATCCCAGTCCAAATACAGCCCACATAAAGCTACCTCCTGTCCAATGACTCAATGATTTGAAATGAGCTGCTGCCTCTTCCAGTCAGTCCCCAATGGACATGGAGTCACAACTCCAAAGTCAATACTAATTCAACACTCACTCAGAGAGATCACAGCGCCAGAAGCATGAGAGAGCTGCAAGCTGGAATCGTGTGAGGTGTGCTGTAGATTCTACAGCACTCTCAGAGTCTTCCTCTTTTCCTGCTCCCTCCCTGTAAGCCTTTCCTTGACATCAACAAGAGCCAAAGCATAAGTGTATCTATTAGTTTCTCTGTGTTTTCTCACCATCCAAGACAAAGCCGACCACTTGATTGGCACCCCTTCCACAAACATTCACTCCCTCCACCACCGATGCACAGTGGCAGCAGCGTGTACCATCACAAGATGCACTGCAGCAACGCACCAAGGCCTCTTTGACCTTCCAAACCCATGACCTCTACCACCTAGAAGGGCAAAGGCAGCAGATGCATGGAAATACCACCACCTGCAAGTTCCCTTACAAGCCACACACCATCCTGATTTGGAACTATATCGCCGTTCCTTCACTGTTGCTGGGTCAAAATCCTGGAACTGGATTCCTAACATCACTGTGGGTGCACCTACCCCACATGGACTGCAGCAGTTCAAGAAGGCGGCTCACCGTCATTTTCTCAAGGGCAATTAGGGATGGGCAATAAATGCTGGCCTAGCCAGCGATGCCCACATCCCATGAACAGATAAAAAAAAAGTACATCTATACAGGAGAATATTGTTCCAAGGTTTTGATAAGGCTGCGTTTATGATCACTAGTAGCCACAAGAAGGTGATGGTGGGTTCAAGGGGACAACAATCTTGGGGCAACGTGGGATGGGCATTAAGCTCAGCCTTGCCAGCAGCACTCACGTCCCAAGAGCAATTCTTTTTAAATCTGCTATTTTTCCATGTTGTGTCACTTCTTCTCAGCTTCATTCTTTCCACTTCTCTCTTTCCTTCCCACCCTTTTTTGTTCCCCTTTCTCTGTTGCTTATTTCTATCTGCTGCGTTATGCTGCCTCTGTCAGCTAGTGCTCTCCTCTTCTCTGTCGTCTCTCTACCCTCTATCAGTCTGCTTTCCTTTCTCCCTTCCTGTTGTTCCCCTTTCCTCTCTGCTTTCCCTACCCCTGTCGTGTCCCACCCTTCATCTGCCTTTAGTCTTCACTTTTCATTGTCCAATTCTCTTTCCCCCTTGCTCTTTTTGCTATCTCTCTTCTTTTCTCTCATTCATTTTCAAGAGGGCCCCTACAATTATCAGATCTTTCATGTCATCGAATAGCAATTTCAGTCAAAAGGTATCAGTTCAGGCTTTGAACTGAGGTAATAGGTATGGGCTGCTGAACTGCATGTGACTATAAAATAAAGTGAGAGGATGCACAATGCACTGCGAAGGTTATCTGTACGGTGGTATACTGAGAGCTTGGCCTGTTACTCTAAAATACGGGAAGATGCTCCAAACCTGTTGCTAATAACATTATTGTTTGCCAACTTTATCATGATGTAGTTCTTGACCAGCAGTTACTTAGAAATATAAATAGTTGCAGGGAAGGCAAATGACCTGGAAATGTGGAATTAATCACTACAGAAAGGTTTCATTCCATACCGTAAACATCAACTTTGAAGCGTTTGCTCTGCTGTCCAGCAGAGTTGAGGGCAACGCACTGATAGATGCCCTGATCAATGAGGTGAGCTGTCTGAATCCGTAATGTCTGCCCCTCTTCTATAAGCTCCACATGTTGGCTGTCCAGAGACAAGGCCCTAATAACCAAAAATAAAACACAATTGAGCAGTTAAACAGATAGCATTATCTCTCCCCACACATACTTTAATTATAGTAATAGGCCAAGATCTCACTATACCACTGGACAAATAACCTTTGCAGCATATCATACATCCTTACACCTTATTTTACAGTCAGGTGCTTTAATTTAAAAACTAATGTATGTACATAACCAGGTTGCCCAGCTCTTTATCCTCTATTTAGAGTGTGCTATTCTCTATAATATGTACATGCTGCACTATTCCTTATAATAATACAAGATGGGTTTTACACCAGATATGGAGTGCACCATACACAGTGTGTAGCATTCTCCAGATTATGTACAGGATGTGTTATTCCTATAACGTATACAGGACACAATATTTTCTGTAATGCATACAAGGCTCACTATTCTCTGTAATATATGTAAAAAAAAGCAATCCCTCTTTGTTAGGTTCACACATACAAAGAACAGCTGTATTTCATAGGGTGGAATCCCTGGATCCATACCTCCGAATGAGTCGGCAACCTCAGGAGAACAATGGGACAACATTCTGTTGGGAGCAGGGTGAAAAAGCGAGACTTTTCTCATTATACTTACTCTCCATCCTTACTCCATGCAATGTGTGGAAAAGGGGCTCCACTGGCGTGACACTTGAGCTCCAGCTCAGAATTCACCAAAATGGCCACTTCTTGGGTGATTCTAGATCCAAAGATCACGGGAGGCACTAAATGCAGATCAAGATGCTAAAGTTATCAGGCACCAAAAAACACTACAAAACTTTTCCTTTTAAATTAGGAAATCTCAGTAAGGGCCAATGCTGACAAGGCAGGATATAGCCAAGGTTGGACAGAAGATGTTAGATGATGCCAACTGTGGGTTCTTAAAAGCTTACATATTACTGGAGGAAGATAAAAGTACTGAGGAAAGTCACAAGTTCCATAGCTTCAAGAGCCAGGGAAGAATGAGTCAGAGAAACAGTCAGTTGTGATGAATCTTTAGTTCAACTCTGTGGCAATAAAGGGGGTTGAGCACAAAGAGTGGAGCTTGGAAGGAAAGCTCAGATTGTGGCACTGTAGTTGATCCTTACCCTCCACCAGTAGATTGAAATGTTTATTAGCTGTGCCAGCAACATTAACAGCGTTGCAAGAATACACTCCAGAGTCTCCCTGGCGGGCTTTTGGAAGTCGCAGCAGACGGCCGCCATTCAGCAGTCGGACTCTTCGGGTCTGTGCCACCTTCAGGAGAAAAAAAAATCAATGAGAAATGCACTCGTATTACTCATACACCAATGTCTGCTCCCTGAGGTCTAGGGATGCAGGTTGTACAAGCAGGTGTCAGCTTATCACTGAGGTCCAATTTCATTAGGCAGCTCATTGCCTTCACCAGAAACATATTTGGCATCTTCACTGGAAAAACCCCATCAAGCCCAAGGCCTAAAACAGCTGTTACATTATTGAGTCATCTGCAAGCCTCATAGTTACAGCCATATTTGCAGTTAAAGAATGGAAGTTTTGGTTCATATCAACTTTAACT